>NC_092409.1:3909195-4209902 GCF_009017415.1 Aspergillus flavus | reverse complement strand
AAGCTTACGACGACCCACACGGTCAATGAAAAGCATGAACACCGTATTCCAGAACTGGGCCAGTGCACCCCATATTCCCTGTAGCATGAGAGGTGTTGTGCCCTTCAGGCCTAGCGTCCTGTATAGGCCTGGATTGTAGTTCGAGATGATGTTGGTACCTGAGCATTGGGTAAACGCTTGAATGCCGCACGCAAGTAACAGGCGATGGCGCCAGCGAGCCTTGCTTAGTAGTTCGCGCCAGGAGTGTACGGCGGAACGTCGTTCCTCGGCGATGCTGTCGTTGATCTGGGCGATCTCGGCTTCAACCATGTGGATATTAGACCTGTCCCGGTTTGAATGTAAACGAGCCAGGATTTCTCGGCCCGCTTCAGCGCGGCCTTTCTCAATCAGCCAGCGTGGAGACTCGGGAAGGAGCCAAACACCAAAACAGAGGATCACGGCGGGAACGGCCTGGATGGCCAAGGGGAGCCGCCAGGTTATGGCGCCGGTGTGAAGGGAACAACCATATCCAGTCCATTGCTGGCCGGCGTTAGTAAGACGAACTCGAAAGCTATACAGACGAATGATAGTGATGTAACATACAGCGACAACAAACCCCAACCCGATCATCCATTGTTGCATGGAGCCCAGAAAGCCGCGTATCCGGGGAGGCGATACCTCACTCTAAAAACAGTCAGCATGACTCAAAAGCAATGCGACACCAAGAACGGAAAAGACGTACACAGTAAACTGGAATTGCAGACGACATCAAGCCTACAGCCAAACCTGCAATCAATCGACCTGCAATGAGCATGGCGACAGTTACGGCACCGGCTTGCAACGCTGCACCCAAGCTTCCGAGAAGGCCTCCAATGAAGATGACAGGACGCCGTCCATAAGGATCGGAGATGTATGAGACCAGAGCGGAACCTAGAATTGCACCCCCTATATTCCAGTTAGAATGTGTTTGGCGACCGAACGTCGTCTGTAGTTGGGCCTATACCATTGTAGGAAGCGACTATACCACCCGTTGCGGCATCAGAGGGGTGATTAAAGCGATTCTGGAAATCTTCTTGATCAAGGGTTGACGAAATCACGCCGGAATCATAACCGAAGAGAAAGGAGCCCAGAGTTGTGAAGACGCAGCAAAGGGTGACAAGATAGTAAGCCATGGGGCAAGGGCTGGACTGGTAAGTGATGTGCTCAGCATTCGATTGCAAATGGTGTGGTATCTATAAGGACCCCATTCGTGTATTCCACCGCCTTCTTGTATATTTCCATAGGTGATTTCTAACGGCTGATAAGATTCTTGATAATGGGAAAGGTACTTTTTGCCTGACGTTCCGTATGGTGGCGATGTCAGAAAGGAGGAAGAATGCCAAGGCAATGCATCAGTCAATGCTATTGCTGAGTTAAATGGAAGCAATCAAGTTGATTGAAAGCTGAACGAAACTCTTATTCACAATGGTGAACACGAAGGAAGTGGTAGAAGACGATTGAAATGGGACTGATGTTATTCTGGATGTGGAGGTAAGGACTTTTTCAAGGTAGGTACATGAATGAACATCTTGAGGATTTAAAATCCACCGTGACCAAGGATAAGTTTAGCTTTCTGAGGTAATTCTCGCCTGACAGAAATGGAAAGCCACTGGACCTGCCTGAGGCTACCACGGCATTCATTACCCTAGCATTTCTTCAGCCTTACCTAAAAATTGGAACAAGTTTGCACTGACGTATAGAAAGGCTTTCCGAGACTTTGAAGGCCGGTTCTGGCGCTAGACCGGAAAGGGGGCCAAAAGGATCGAATCGCCGTCAGCCGCTATCAGATCGCCGAGGCCAAGTTTTTCCTCTGTTCCACTAATTGATGGAGTTGGTCGGCTCAGACCCCGACAATTACCTCAATCCCGCTAATGAGTGATTATTTCATCCCTCCCTGACAGTGGTGCTTTTTCTTTTTCCCTTTTTCACGCGGTCTTGTGCATATTCTTTCTTCTTTTCTGTTTTCTAGACACGTTCTGGTCGCTTCCGCTGTGGATCTCTTGGTCTTGGAAACTTCCCAAGTTGAACTTCTCAAGTCACTAAAGTTTGTCTACCGCTATTCCTGTCGCATTCGCTTTGCCCTGCCTGAGCTCATTTTCTCCACATTTTCCAGCCTAACTTTTTCCTCTTTCAATTACCAAGACTGTCCCCAATTAAAAACGGACCACCGTTTGGGAAAAGCAGGGCTTCTAAAAAAAAAAGAGAGAGAAAGAAAAAAAAAACCCCCCTTCCAGAACTTAAAGCGACAGCTATTATCAATTTGATCGCGACAACCCCGCCGCTCCCTTGACCTGTTCGTACATGGTCATCATTTTGGGAATCTCCGCGGCCACTGTTTGACTCATCCAAAACGCAATTATTAATTTTACAGATCTTTCCTATAACTTCAGCACACCCGCTGTCGGATAATTATTTTCAAGGAATTACACAACCAGAAGCATAAAAGCGTTTTCTAGCCCAGTGATTGGATCCCACCTGCAATCCGTCGGAAGAACGAATCGCACCGTCGTCATTTCTCCTATTGCTCGATGAACCTGTGAGAAACGTCAATTCCACCCTCGTGGACGATAACGGTCGGATCGCCACGCGGGCATTGCTCCTTGCTGATCAAATTAGTCTCGCGCTTCTTTCGTTCTCTCGGGACGCCCAGAACACTGTCCTGATTCCACAAACGCTATTCAATCGGAGCTCCCTTGCATGCTTCTACGCCGACCGCCTTAATCGATCCCGACACCTGGACTGAATAATCGCGCGCGCCATGGGTACTCCATCCAGCGCTTTCCATACCGCGTCGGCGGATAATGCGACGGACGATGATCCATCGGGCCCCTCGGATTCAGTTTTTTACCATGATGATGCAGATCCCTCTTCCCTTCAGTCGTCGCACGACCAAGACGGCTCAAAACCAGCCAAAGAGCCCCTCCCCATGCAGAAGAGGCGCCGTGTAACACGAGCTTGCGATGAATGTCGGCGAAAAAAGATCAAATGTGATGGGAAACAGCCATGTACTCATTGTACCGTATACAGCTATGGTCAGTAACTGCCCTTCATGTTCTCTCTTGTGTCTTTGCTGTCCTTTCTATGGTCTACCTTGCACTACGTCTGTCTAGTTTGCATCTCACTCACTCCCCGTCGGTAGAATGCACCTATGACCAGCCGTCGAATCGCCGCCGTAATCCGGCCCCTCAATATGTGGAAGCCCTTGAAGCACGTCTACACAAGGCCGAGGCTCTCCTTCGAGTCGTTCTTCCCGACATCAATCTGGACGATCCCCGGTTCGATGAGCATGCTACCGAACAAATGCTAGCCGTCGTCAAACGCGAGAAACAGCAGCCACAGCAACCGCCCGTGACCACCAACGGCTCGAATTCCTCGACTGTTGCTACCGGGCCAGCGGAGGCTCCATCAGATAACTGTTGTGGTGAAGAATCTTTACTTGAATCAATGGTGGATAATTCAGGCTATCTGGACTTGGACGATCAAGGTCACTGGGATTATCATGGGCACACCTCAGGCATCACATTCCTTCGACGACTTCGAAAGCAATTGGGGGCCGTGGACATCTCAGCGCCGGCGCTGCGATCGCGGCCGTTCTCACAGATGTTGGACAGTCCAAAGTCGGCATCGGAGTCCCCGCAGGATGCATTGTTGCCCCCCACTCATGACCTGCCATCGCGCGAGGTGGCACGACGCCTGTGTCACAATGCCTTGGAAGATGGCTGTTCTCTCATGCGATTTGTCCACGAACCTTCGTTTTACGCCATGTTAGATCGGATCTACGATACCCCGCCTGAGCAGTATACCAATGAGGAGCATGCTTTTCTGCCACTCCTCTACATTGTGATGGCTGTCGGTTGTTTGTTCTCAGATGACGGGACTGGTACCCTGGATCTCTCCGGTTATGAAAGTGCCATCGGCCAAGGGTATGTCTGTGCTTGGTGCTAAAGTTATACATTCGCTAACTCCAACCAGGTTTCAATACTTCAAAGCCGGGCGACAGCTCTTGGAGATCACTGACTGCCGCGACTTGACCTCTCTCCAGGCAATTTGCTTCATGGTATTGTTCCTGCAATCATCTGCCAAACTGAGTACCTGTTATTCATTTGTCGGCATTGCCCTTCGCTCTGCCCTACGCCTGGGCCTGCACCGCTCGGTATCAGCCAACTTCAACCCCCTGGAACAAGAGCTGCGGAAACGTATCTTTTGGGTTATTCGGAAGATGGACGTCTATGTCAGCACCCTACTGGGACTACCCCAGATGCTGAGTGACGATGACATCGACCAGGAATACCCAATGTCGATTGACGGCGAGTTCATCACTTCAGATGGCATCTTACCCACACCACCGGATTATACGCCTCTCATGGCAGGTGCTAATGCACACACGCGACTTTCAAGCATTATGCTGAAAGTGGTAAAATATATATATCCGGTTAAGAACGCTCAGCACCGATCCAAATCAGATCAACGCTATGTTGTAAGTCATTCCAAGATCCGGGAGATTGAGCGGGATCTTCAGGCTTGGATGGAGGAACTACCGGCCGCTTTGCGACCTGGGACCGAAGTGTCCCCTCAACTTGAGAGGTATACTTAATCATCTCTACTCCCTTGTGCGACTAAGACTAACTTTCTGTAGGGTACGACAGTTGCTGCGCATTAGCTATGCCCATGTGCAAGTGGTCATGTACCGCCCTTTCTTGCACTATGTCTCGAGCGGCTCTCAGGCCCGTGGCGTCGATCGGCGATCCTACGCCTGTGCTGCTGCATGCGTTAGCGTTTCCCGGAACATCGTCCATATAACCACTGGTATGCATAAGAGAGGTCTGCTTAACGGGTCCTACTGGTTTACCATGTATACCACCTACTTTGCTATCCTATCTTTGTTGTTCTTCGTGCTCGAGAATCCCGACTCTCCCACAGCTAAAGATGGCGTGTTGAAGGATGCCATGGAAGGCAAGAACACTTTGACAGGACTGGCAAAGAAGAGTTTGGCTGCGGATCGGTGCTCCCAAAGCCTCATCTGCCTTTTCAAGAATCTTCCCGACTTATTAAAGAACCGCCAGAGCAAAGCCAACCCGGTGAATCTAAAGCGCCCTGCCCCGTCCAGTAGCAACAAACTGGGTAATGCTAAAAGCCCTACGGCCCCACCCGCGATGCCTCCTCCGCAGAGAGCGAGCACATTCCCTATTCAACTATTGAACAGGTCGACCAAGGAGGCCAGTAATCTACCCAAGAGCTTAGACGACAACCATCCCCGCCATAGTCGATCAAATTCTCGTCCAGCGAACACACCTTCCCCCTGGTTTTCATCGACACCCGAACCACCCACAGAAACCATATCGACCCCGTCAGAGACACAGGCGACAGAGTCCATTGCTGCCTCATCCAACACATCCCCCCTGCCGATGTCCATGTCCACGCAAGATATGCCCACGAGTCCATTTGTTGCTCAGCAGTTCTCAAATCCAACCAACCTTCCCGATCTTATGCCCATCATGTTTCCCTCTGACGATCCTTTTGCCTACCCTACCCAGCCGATGTCCACCTTGGAGAATGACCATTTCCGTCAGGACAGCGGGGCCATGCAATTCGGGCGGGATCTCACGACGCAGCGGTCGGCGCCACCTTCTACCGATCCCACAAACACCATCGGGGTATCAACACCGGCCCTGGATGGCCTGGGCAATTTCCCCTTATTTTCCAACAACAATACACCAACACTCATGAATGCTGCTCTTCCTATGCGCCTAGCAAACCCCCCTTCTGTGAGTCAGTCGCGGTTACAATCGCCTGTTTCACACGCATCCACCCCGGCGAGTGGGGAGGCAGTCAACAGTCCCGATCTGGTATCTCTCCCGAACAACAACTTCATGTGGCAGGGTTACAATTTCCAGCCGCAAAACTTCCCCACGGAGCAGTCAGCGCAGCCGCTGATGCCGTCAGGGAATGTGCAGAACTTTGGCATGGGCGTCGAGGACAACTCCATGGGGATGGGCATTGATTTAGGGATCTCGCTGGACGATATCTTTGGGAACACCGATGCGTGCCGGGCCGGCAATGGACTTCCCAGCGACGATTGGATCCAATGGATGAATGTTGGAAACTGATCTGGTATGATACCTTTCCTTTGCCAGTCCACGAAGTTAATGTAACGAGCAACGGAGTACGGATATTGATGTGGCGTTTGTGGGTTTCGTGTAGTTAATGAGTATCATTTTCCGTATATAGATGAAATGTCATGTTGATTTGTACATATCAGGTTCTCGCGGTATAGAAGTGTCTATTTAGCAGAAGATCTATATATGTTTATCTGTATAGTATGGTACACGTATGGTACAAGAACTTCACCCTCTATCCAACAGAACAACCCAATAGAATACAATACAATAAAAAGAAAAAGAAAAAGAAAAAGAATCACACCCTCCTCCTTCTGGGCGGCTGATACCAACTCCAAATATTCAACCCAACCTTCGTCCCCTCCGTGACCGGAAACGCCGCATGCCACGTCTCCAAATACCCACTCCCATCCGGCCTCAAATTCTCCCAAAAGATGGCATTCCCCTTCACCGGCCGAAACGTAACCCCCTCCGCCTCATTCTCACACTCCACAAACCGACACCACTTCTCATCCCTCGGCCTCTTGAACCGCGGAAAATTCGTGCCACCACCCGTACACTCGTCCCCGAGATACACCATGAACGTACTGGCACGGTCGCCGCCGCGCGCACTCGAACCCGCCCAGTCATAGTGGTGCCGGTAGTGGCCGGAGGCGTTGTAGCGCTGGGCCCACATGCGCTCGATGTACAGGTGCGGTCGCCAGCCTTGGAAGGCCTTTGCGCGGTTCTCGAGGCAGCGGACGGTGTTGGTGCGGGGGAGGAGGGAGCGGTCGGAGAGTCGGGTGTTGGGGTCTACTTTTTCGGTTGTGCCGTCGTAGATTATGGAGGGGGTGTAGGTTTCTTGGCTTGGTGGTTGTTAGTAGCCGTATTTCTTTCCTTGTTTGGGCCATGTGGGGGAATTGGTTTTGTGTGAAGGTGGATATGTATGTAGGCATGTCTAATGCGCTGCGCGGTGGGATTGAACTCACCCGAGTTCAACGAGGTGGTCGGCTTCCTCGGAACTGAGGAAATCTTCGATGTAGATTACCAATGGGTCGCGACGGAGGAGATGGACCCGGTAATTGTCCGGGGCACAGGTGGGCTCAATGCCATCGTCGAGACTGAGAATTGTGTCGTTTAGGATCGGGCCTTCGAGGTCGGCGGCGTCATCGTCGGGGTTGAAGGTGAGGTCTTCTTCGGCGGGGGGAAAGAATTGGCGGAGGGCGGGGGCAATGAGGAAGATATAGATTGGGAGGAGATAGAATAGGGAGCCGAGGATTGTGGAGAGTTTTAGCATTCTTTTCTGGGTAGAGAGGAATATATATACATGGGGAGGGAAGGATGTTGTTTTGGAGATCGGAAGAGTTTAATGGATATACTCGGGGTCCAGAATGTGAGCCCGGCTGATCGCGGAATTGCTTGTTTGGGTTTAGGCTGGGAGAAGTGGGACGATAAACTAGACTAGATGAGGAAGGTATCTTCTATCGCTGATCAACTAATCAAGTATATGATGTACTTCCATACTGCTTATATTGTCTTTCTAGTTCCATCTAGCACCTCTCGCCTTTAACAATCACACTCCAGTGATCGGCGTGATCGCACTTTCCGGAGAAAAAGTTGCCTCCTCTCCAGCAGTGATTCTCAACCACCTGAGCTCCATCGGCAATGTTGTTGAAGCTGGGAAGGGTCTTGCTGAAAGTGTTCTAGAAGAGACGTCAATACAGTTCCTTGACTTCCGGACTCGCACGCCCAGTAAATTATCTACTCACATCATTGCACCACCAGATAGCAGCATTGTAACTACAGCTGACCCGTCCGCAGTTGTTAGGTCCCGGTCCGTTTGTGGGCTGGCCGGGGACCGAACGCAAATACTTGATACCACTCTCGACATACTTGTGGTTGGCCTGAGGATACTGATAGCATGTTACCGTATCCCGCTTCTCGAAAGTAAGCTCCCGTTTCTTGTCGGCGTTCAGGGCAGCGAATTCTTGCTCGTAGTTGGGGTTAATTGCCAACAATTGTTCGTGGACCTCCTGCACTGTTCCATTGAGATTGACTTTGGGGCCGCCAGGGGTGGTCTGGACTTCCCAGGAGAGGTCCTCGACGCCATATCCAGGGATAGGAGCTTCGACGGCGTAGGCCTGAAAGAGGTTAGTTGTCATCGAACAATGGAGGTGGTTCTAAAACATCGTCGTACCACGGACGCAAGTCCAGCCGTGAGGATAGAGGCAAAATAGGTGACTTTCATGATAACAATTATAACCTGGATTCTGGTACTGAACAAAGTATATTGGAGAGAATGCGATAAATTCGTGAGTCTCTCATTCCGGTCTTTATATGTTGGCGGCGACAGTCATAGGCCGCAAGACTATATCCTCCATCTTTGATATTCTCTCCACTGAAACGTCTCACGGAGAAATTTCTGTCAAACCGAAAGAACTAGTACATTGCTAGACTGGGGGCCATAAGTGAGACATCTACCATATCCAGCAACTCGGGGATCCACATGGTGTTGACAGAAAGGGTGCTCATATTGCTATCTGGTTTTGGCCCCATAATAGCACCGATTTTCTCCAGGTCTGTTTTTTTTGTAACCTTTCTGCACGCGAAAGAGCGATTCACGCAGTGTAGTTAGTCCCATTGGGCACTCTTGACCGGTCCTGTATGTTGGAAATAGACATCATTTCAATCCTCGTCCGGGCAAATCGACGATCGCTGCAACCCGCAGTAGCCGAAGGGTAGTTCAGTTTCATGATGCATAGAAAATCGAGCATTGTCCCAAAAAGGGAGCAGCGGAAACTCCACCTACTATCTGGAGGGGCAATTCGGGAGAGGGACCTCAGACTCAACCTCTTCCTAATTTTTATATGCTAATCTTTAATCATTCTTGTTTTTCCTTCCTCTGATTCGCTCCGTCGGTATTTGAATCACTACAAGGTGGACCCGGACCCCAACGCACTCTCCAGTGCATTTTCCAAATCGGTTGAACGTAGGGCATATTCCAGCTCAATAGTTGTACTTTAGCCTTGAGATGAACACTATCCTGATCAGGTCAATATCCCTAGGGCAGCCGACTAGGGCTAAGACAAAACTAGAAGGTCATGTACGGAGATCGTGACCCTAGTAGAACCTGACTAAATTGTATAAATTCATCCACAGATTTATTCAAATTATCCAACTGATGCTCTAACTAGTTTTTATATGTATCACCTACCAAATTGACTGTTTTCAAGTACAGTGGTTAGGTGATCCTGCGTTAGGAGTCTCAGAATATTATATATATAAAGTAAAATTACCCGAGTAAAAAGACTTAACCCAAGTACCCTATGTACATATTTGTCATCAAAAGAGAAGAATCAAGATGGTTCAAGTAGAACTGTATTGATAAATTAGGTAATTAGGCCTTTTCTTGTGAATGCCTTCACTGTGGTGAAGTTATATTAAAAAACTTTAAGAGAATTCAAATCTACATCCACTTCAAGGACCTAATATAGTAGAGACCATAAAAGAAGCAAAATAGAGTAAGCTAGAAGTACTCCTGGATCATTGACTGAGCATACTAGAGGGAACTGTAAGCGACCGGTGCAGCTAAGTATATGTTATATCTAGAAATGTATTTCATATCACTTTCCCTCACGACCAAAGAATAGCTACAGGATTTATGTGGTCATTATCATTATTCCATCGTTTTCTATATAATCATTGACTTGAGAACCTGCCAGATCTCTACCAACCCTGCCGATAGACCTGTCCACTGCGAGTATTGTCAATACAATTCTATACACTAATTCATAGAAGAGCGGGGTACCTGGCACACTCATCTCCACATAGAGCTCTCCTTCCATCTTCGGCGCCTTAGATGCACTCCAGCAAGGACAGACATCCCATACTCAATCTCAGGCATCAACTGGGACAGGATGTACTCAATCAGTCAGAGCACGATCTTCACAAGATCACGTAAAAGCAAAAGTAAACTGGTCTCCTGATATCACCATCGAACTATATCCTGTCACATTCTGGATATGATTGGGACTTCGTTTACATTGTGAGCGTCATAGCAGTATCAAAACAGGCGCCACTAAACCCTATTGTCCACGAGTAACAACTCTATTGCTATCTCCCCACTCAGTATCTGGGGTATTAAAGTGAGGGTTTCCTAGGTGTATTTCTTTCATACCTAAGTAGACGCATTCATCTCCTCCTGGGTTTGTTTCTGTTCCTTTCATCTCGAAACAGCGCCTCCCCATCCACGGCAGATCACCACCGACCAAAGAACTGAACACTAACTACCACAGAGCCTAAACCACATCTCAAATCACAATGCCGACCCCAACAGCCGATCCAGAATTTCTCCTCCCCGACCCTACAGTTCAACAGCGGCGGCTGCAGAATACGACGCAGAATCAGGCTGCAGCCTCGAGATTGCAGGACACCTCTCGCTCGGCCGGTGAATCTCAGGAAGAAGACCTGACTTCGCGAATGACGCTGCAGGAGTTCCTTCAAACTGGAATGGATAAAACTGGAAAACCCGTGTCAGACCCAGTTGCGTTCACGGATGGTGCCAAGATGCAGCAAGGCAGTCGAGACTTGGATGAGGCGGATGTAGTCGCTGCCACTTGGCTTGATGATTTTGATTAAGGTGAAATTTTGGAATGTGTTGCTGTGATGGTTTGGGAGCGTATCATGAGGAAGCATTCAATCATTGTATGTTTATGGTTTGATTCGTTACGCTCATTAGACTGATAAGTTTCGATGTTAATTACTTGGCTCTCGTCTCGTGTCTGGTGATCTATTATCAGTAAAGACTAGGGCACGTTAGATGAAATAGTGTAGCTAAGGGTGCCCTGGCTATAAATAAAGCCTTTACATTCTCTTCGCCTTACAAAGAAAACTCTACAGAGGTCACCGGAATAGGCAGGCCAGGGGTGCAAAAGCGAGGGGCCTTCAGGGTCAAGGCATTGTCCTTGGGACCGTAGCACATAAACGCGAGACCACTCCACAGCTCGATCGTCACAGATGTGACATCAGGAAATTATAGCAAATTCCAGTGGAGAAACCCCTCATTCTCTAGTTTCACTGGTCAATACAATAGTTCCGAAAACCCTAACACGACTTTGGGGTTGAGTGGATCGACCATGTCAGGTTTGCGTACCGATGATATAAACGCGCCTTCCGCACGCCACAAGCGTTCTTCTGGAAATTCATCAACCAGAGGAATTAACATCACGTGGAATAGCAGCTGACACTGAGGTTTAGCTTCTTCAAAGCATCCCCCGATATCTCGGGTTTTGTTTCCACAGGCTTAGTTTCAATGCCCTAATTAGTGCTATGATGTAATGGGTTCGCCTCTCGTATGCCTAAGGCGGTAATATGGCCGTATGTCCATACGGGACCAGACCATGCCATTCAGTTCACTGTTACTTGTACACTAGAATTGGTTAAACAATGCATCTCTGCCGACTTACCGATCGGCTGATTCTCGGACTGTCTCGAACTTCGATATTGATGACGTTGAGTCTAGAATTCGAGACAATCTGAAGATTGCCGACAGCGAAATAGTTCGATACACAAATATCCCTCAAGTTCTACTTGTAGCCATTCGACTGTTCCTGATACTCACTATAACCCTCGATCAGCACACACACACACCTATGCTAGCCAGACATGCCAGACAAGGTAAAAGTAGTAATAGTCGGTGACGAAGGCGTGGGCAAATCAGCACTCATCCTACGGGTAAGTAAAGTACCACTCCATCGAGTCAACTTAACAGTAACCGATAAGTTCAGCTCTGCCTCGACCACTTCTCCGGCACACATGAAGCCACAGCGGACGACAGTATCCGCAAGTCCACCGTAGTCGACGGTCAAGAATGCATCCTCGATATCATAGACACAGCCGGCCGAGAGCAATATGCGATGCTGATCGAAGAATGGATTCGACAGGGTGAAGTCTTCGTTTTGGTTTTCGACGTCGCATCCCGGGAATCATTCACCCATGTTCGGAAATACTACGATCAGGTCCGAAAGATCAAGCAGGTTGTAGATGACCACTCGATAAACCCACCTGCTACACATCCGGGCGCGCCGTTTTTTGCGCCTTTGATCTTGGTCGGGAACAAGAGTGACCTGCAACATAAGCGGGCCGTGTCGGAAACGGAGGGCATGGAGCTCGGTAAAGAGTTGTGCGGCGAGTATGTTGAGGCTTCAGCTAGGGATAATGTTAATGTTGAGGCGGCGTTCAATAAAGCGGTTCGAAATATTCGAGAGCGCCGATATGAAGCTGAACATTCGCTGTTTCCGCAGGCTGATGGGGTTGCGACGACGCCAAAACGGTATAGGCCGTTTCATCCTGGTAGCTGTAGATGTGTTGTGCTTTAATGATGGGGTGGATGTCATTCTTAGAGATCATTAAAAATAATATGTCCGAAGTGGGTGTTCTCTAAACCTTTGGGAGACTGAGCAGCACATCTGCTGGGACAGAGTTATAGATGGAAGTTCCCCGGCATCAGATATATGTGCTGGCCATATCCCCGGGATATGGAATATCACGTGCTAAGTCCACCTTTCCCTTACGTATTTGGAAGATATTATGATCAAGATAGTTTAGAACAACGAATGCCAAGGGGGGGGAGGGGGGGAGGGGTGATGTTTGACTCGTGTACAATGATTCATGTTTTGGAAAACATAACCCAAGCGGTCTATGGTCTTGTCTCCCGTCAAACCAACTCAACACCGACCAGCAATTGACACCCCCAAAATAGCACAACACGCGCTCAAATTGAGTGTTAGATCTTTATCAGAAAAGTGTACTAATACATTGCGTATGGAGAAAAAGTGCGGGGAAAGGCCCGCAATTTCTCGTATACGAAGTAGTACCTGCGGAGCATATGCCATATCCACGGATGGTGCATCATATACTGAGGACTAATGCACGTACTAAAATATTACAACGTTGAGGCTAACAACAACTGGCCGTGAGCCACTACATATATAATCCGCTGGATTTGAAACTAAAATGGCGCTGCCAGCCGGGGTACTAGTCACCAGTGTAATGTTTGTTTACAATTGGAATGTATATATCCTTGTATCCAAACATTTAATTACTGTTTTATTTTTTTATTTTTTTTTTTTACACCATACGGAAACTTGGGGCGAGTGGAACGACCCTGGCAGACACGAAGTAGGTGGTAGCATATCGTCGTAATGTTCACACCAGTAGGCAGATTAAGCTTAAGACGATGTACCCTTTCTAAGTAAGAGAAGCCATTTTGTAGCGCAGCTTGCCATACGAGCCGTGGCAACTTTATTAGTAACGGAGGTGGGTGACGAATTCGGGATAGGAGGTTTCCTGGTCGAGTAACATGGTCATTTGATGCAAGGAAATCCCTTAAGAACAGCCCTGTGTGTTTTGCTGTGGTGAAGATTGTTCTTCCATTCCGTTTGGCCGTCGAGGATCGTTACCTAGCAAGGATTTCGGCCACTAAGGTATTTGTGGAATACCAAGACTAGTAGAATCGGATTGTGTCGGGATGCTTTGACCGAATCCTAGGGATCGTATACGGGCTGCAATTGACGGCATTTCTACCAGAGCCTTAGTCAGTAAGAGGTCACACCTGAGTATCTGCAATAATCACTCGGTGTTGCAGGAAACCATTACTATATGTACAGTATGTACTACACTGTACTCCGTACAAGAAGCCGATACGTGGATTTTATACAGACATTGGTAACGATGTACCCCTGTACCCTGTACCATACTAGAAATGGAATGGACACAGGGAGGCATTCCAAGGTGAGTTTGGATAGACAACCAAAGCTTATGAGAGGGTTCAACTCAGTCTGTATCTCGGTGAACGAGGTGATTGCCATATCCTTTCCGGGAGATAGTCCGAAAAAGAAAAGTGGGCACAAGCTTGAGATAAGGAAGGGGACATTCGGAGGATGCACCTGTGTGGGAAAGTGAAACCTCCTAAAGTCGCCATCTGGATTGATAGCCGTTCCCCTTCCAGAAGCACGTGGGTTGTACCCAGCTAATTGAATTCCATATCTTAACCTCACACTTGGAATCTCTTGGCAAACACTCTTTCAACGGACACCATCTGATAAAAGTTAATGATGTACTTATGTAAGGTAATTGGACTGTTCTGTCAAAGAGGTTGTTGGCAGATGTTGAACTATTGGCTAGCCCTGTTCTTTTTTTTATTTCCTTTCCCCATTTCCACGGCTCGTAAAAGGTCGCGTTCAGTCCTCTTTCTATAAAGTTGGACCTGGGATAAAGTTTAGCAGCCGTTCAATAACCTCAAAATGCCACAAAGCCAAGGCAGCAAGATTATTAAGTCTAGCGCCAAGTATGGCAGTCTCGATTGATCATCTTGGCCACTCCCAAGGCTTTCACGGAGCGGAAGACCAAGACAGGGAGGTGCCAAGAGAGTACCCGTGGTTACTTCCCACTGAAGACCAGGACTTCTGAAAAAGCACTCTTGGCCCCGGTTGTGGTCGAATATGAGGTAATTTAGAATCGGCTCCAGGCTATCGTTGGTTCCTTTGATAAGGCCCAATCGTGGTTTGATTTTCAGGTAACCGCTCGTGATCTCGTTTAAATTTCCCCGAGAACTGGCCCAATCAGGTTAGTGATACCCCCGTCTTTCCAGGGTCTGATTGGCGCTAACCCATCACTTTTGTAAGCGGGGCCCGAGGGTCGCAGGTCTCCGGTAATGCTGTTGTATGGTACGTTTCAGGTCGGCTGCCGATCGTGACATGTGGACACTATATTGGGGAATAATATTGAGTTAAGTAGTGTCATTCTGACGGTGCATTGGAGGTATCATTCTGAGAAACGAATCCGTTTCCAGGGGATTGATTATGCCAGGTTGCCTTTCTCCTTTTTCCCATTTTGTTTTTTTCTTTCTCCTTGCTTTGCTAGTAAGATGTGTCCACTCTTCCTGTGAAATATTACGGAGTAGAACAAGGAAAAAAGTGGTGGCCTAATTTTCCTGCACGTGCGGTATCGTACCAGACCAATACGGGAAGTAAGGAGCGCCACAGCCCCGCATCATTCTTGGCCCGGTCTTGTCGTCTTGTCCCTGTCCTCCGCCGGGCTGTGCAAGCGGTCTTTTCTGGGCAAGGCTCGGCTCCGGATGTCCGCACAGGACAAGAACCCAAGCCTCCCCCTCTTGCTTCCAAGACTTCCTCTCTTCTTATCTCTCCCCATATTTCCCCCTGAATTGTCCTGTCTGTCTTTTTCCCAGTCTTCCCTTCACTCCCCCCTTTCATTTATATCATCTTGTGTTTTTCACAACAGTTCTATATTCGGTAACATACGCGTGTTGCATTGGTAGTTGTTGTCATTGCCAACTCATCGCGTCTTACCTTCTCTCCCCATCCCTGATCTTCCTTATTAGCCAGAAGTCCCTTGGCTTGGACATCTTTGGTTGTCTATTGAGGAACATCCCACTTGGTTTGACTTGTATTGAGTCCTTTCACGACGACTTCCGCTCCCAAGAAAAGGGACAAGAAATTTTCTTGGCAATGTCGGAACCCCAAGACACCACTTCCCCTTCGACTGCGGCTGCTCCTATTGCCGCGTCGACTTCGCAGGAGCAACCCCAAACCCAGTCGCCGCCTCAAGTCTCTGCTACCACGACATCCTCGGTGACGGCAACCGCAGCCGCAGCGACCGCAGCTGTGGCATCTCCCCCTGTTAATGGTGCTGCGCGCCCGACCGAAGAGTTGTCTTGTCTTTGGCAAGGATGTTCTGAGAAGTGTCCCACCCCAGAATCCCTCTATGTAAGCTCACCCGTGATCCCATACTCCTGCGATCATCGTCACCCCACACAGCAGGCATTGTTGCCACTTGTCCTTTCGACATATCACATGGGAGCACCTCAATCGCTTACTTTTGAACGTAGCTGATCATGTTATAGGAGCACGTCTGCGAACGTCACGTAGGTCGCAAGAGCACAAATAATCTCAACTTGACTTGCCAATGGGGCAGTTGCCGAACTACTACTGTTAAGCGCGACCATATCACCTCTCATATCCGAGTACATGTGCCTTTAAAACCTCACAAGTGTGACTTCTGTGGAAAGGCCTTCAAGCGCCCTCAGGACTTGAAGAAACATGTCAAGACACA
This sequence comes from Aspergillus flavus, assembly GCF_009017415.1. Lineage (NCBI taxonomy): Eukaryota > Fungi > Ascomycota > Eurotiomycetes > Eurotiales > Aspergillaceae > Aspergillus > Aspergillus flavus. The sequence goes on along the minus strand of NC_092409.1, from coordinate 4,193,658 downwards.
TGCAGATGATTCGGTTCTGGTTCGGTCACCTGAACCGGGTTCCCGGAATCCAGATATAATGTTTGGAGGTAACCCAGCAAAAGGTGTGTCCTGTGTCTCTAGCTGCATTCGCTGCGTAACTGACCCTATGGAGCTCTAGGCTATGCTACCGCTACGCATTACTTCGAACCCGCCTTAAACCCCGTCCCCAGCCAGGGTTATGCTCACGGAGCTCCTCAGTACTATCAATCTCATCATCCACCTCAACCAGCGAACCCGTCTTACGGTAACGTTTACTATGCGCTTAATCACGGACATGAGGCCGGCCACGCATCATACGAGTCGAAAAAGCGTGGATATGATGCCCTGAACGAGTTTTTCGGTGACCTCAAGCGTCGCCAGTTCGATCCAAACTCGTACGCCGCAGTTGGGCAACGCCTACTTGGTTTACAAAGCCTGTCTCTTCCCATTCTCAGCGGTGGCCCACTCCCTGAATATCAACCCATGCCTGCGCCTGTGGCAGTAGGTGGCGGAGGCTATAGCCCTGGTGGACATCCTCCCGCTCCCGCGTATCATCTCCCTCCCATGAGTAACGTCCGTACCAAGAACGACCTGATCAACATCGATCAGTTCTTGCAGCAGATGCAGGATACCATCTATGAAAATGACGACAACGTGGCAGCTGCTGGTGTTGCTCAGCCGGGTGCCCATTACGTTCATGGCGGCATGAGCTATCGCACCACCCACTCGCCACCCAGTCAGCTGCCTCCAAGCCATGCTACGGCCACCACTTCCGCAGGCCCCATTATGGCTAATCCTGCGACCCATTCGCCGACTGGGACACCCGCACTCACACCACCCTCGAGCGCGCAATCGTATACCTCTGGTCGGTCGCCCATCTCCCTGCCGTCAACAAGCCGGGTATCTCCTCCTCATCACGAAGGTGGCTCAAGCATGTACCCCCGCCTTCCATCGGCTACTATGTCTGACAGCATGGCCGCTGGCTACCCGACCACATCAAGCGCAGCTCCTCCGTCCACTCTTGGTGGTATCTTTGACCATGATGATCGTCGCCGGTATACCGGTGGCACCTTACAACGCGCAAGGCCAGAGGAGCGTCATCTACCTGAGCCAATGGATCTGTCTCATGATAATAAGGATGACGGAGAGCGGACACCACCTGCCAAGCCGCGTCAAGCACCCTCGTCACCCGGTCGCATCTCCGCTAGCTTGATTGACCCTGCTCTTTCGGGCTCGGCAAACGAAGCAGAGACGATGCGGACGGCCCAAGCCGCGACTGAGGTCGCTGAGCGATCAGACGTGCAGTGGGTTGAAAAGGTTCGCCTTATCGAGTACCTGCGCAATTACATCGCGTCTCGTCTCGAACGGGGTGAATATGACGGCGATTCAGGCATGACTCGTGAGTCGCGCACCCCAGAGGCTGGACCCGATGGCCACATGGAAGGTGTGGAGACCGAGCCCGTTTCTCATCCTGCCAAGTGTGAGTCCCCGGTGAAACCTGAGGCGGGAGGTGATACGGTGATGTACCCAACACTACGGGGAGTGGATGAGGATGGTGATTCTAAGATGCCTAATTAAGCGATATTCTTCAGACTGGTCTGTTTGCGTTTCCATGATCTGTTACTCTACTCTTGTGCATCCTTTTATTTACGGCTCGTTACGAAACCGTTGTGGGAGTTTGTCTTATCTCGCTTTGTTTCTTTGCACTGAATTGTGGATCTTGACTACCGAATACCTACTATTTTTGTAACCGCCGGTCGTGTATTTGTTTTTGTAAGAACGTTTGGTTCGAACATTTCTGTTCTTGTATAGTGGGGAGTTCTGAATGTAAAGGATAGGGATTTGGGTACAATTTATCTTATTATTTTCCCCCCTCTTTTTAATTATTATTTTCCTTCCCAGACTCGGGCATTAATCTAAGTTTGGTAGACCTGCTAAGAGATGAAGAATGAGGGTGACTTAGACTATGATTGGTCAGGCTGCACAGAAAGCCTTTGGTCGGGTGCAATCCAGATGCATGAAATAACTGGGAAAAGTAAATCCAACCGTTTGCAACCAAACCATGTTTATTTGATTACAGACTACTGCTGGTATATTGCCCTTGGTTTTAAGATAGAATGTATAGGGAGTGGAAGGTAATAAATATTTAGAGGAAGTCCATAATGTTACCGTGCCCTTTCTAGAAAAATTCAATAGGGGAAAAATGGAACTAAAGTTTTTTTTTTTTTTTTTTTTTTTCTTTTCTAAGAGGTCAAAACCGATCAAAGACATTCCAATGGGCAGGCGCTAAACTGAAGACGGGGAGAATGACGCAAACAGAGGCATGGATTCAACAGTCCAGGATTAGCGGTTAACTATCACGAGTACCGTTAAAGTGGAATTCGAGAATGCTAAGTTCTGATTGCCCGATCCGGTGTTTTCCCTGGTTCGGTTGGATGCATCACACGAGGAGAGTGGAGGAAGAATTAAGCAGCGTTCGATTTGCTTGTGTTGACCCATTGATCAGCACTTCCGAGGGCTCCGTATTGCATACTCGGTTGGTAAACTCACCCCTACAGTTGAGTAAACCAGTAATAGAACGAATAGTTGGGGGTTGTCGTAGGGATGGCTGCATGAGTAGTGAAATCTTAGAGCTGCTCGGGTGATTTAGTAAGGGAGGAAGTATTAATTTACTCGTACGTAGTAGACAAGGGAGTATGCTGCTCAAGGGGGAGAAACATGCACAGGATCTCTGCAATTCCTGCAACCGGGGGTTCATTTGATTCATCCTGGGATTTCAGGGAATTTGCCGGGTCTTTGTCTCGCTTTTATTCCCCATAATAGCTCTATTTTCAGGGCCTGGTTGTCTTCTTTTCCTTCAGTCTGGGTCGGTCTCCACTGTCTGTTTACGGCAGCGGGGATCTCATCCATTTGAGGTCCACGGAGGTAGTATTGGGGAATCTCAATTTCTTTTAATAAATATTCAATATTAAAAGGTTGGGTGAGCCGAGAAATTGACTGGGGAAGATTGTTGACCTCTTTTCTCCATTCATCATTGTTGCGAGACAAAGAGAGAGAGAGGGAGTGTTTGGGTCTGGAACTACTACTGACAGTTCCAGTGTCTACTTGACTCGACTGTCTACTGATAATAAAAAGCAGACTAGACGATCCGTCAGCAACCGACTTTTGACTTCCCCACACGGAAGCGGTCACGCCCCAAACACCGGCGCGCGTTATCGTCATCGCTTCTCTTTTCTCTCTTTTCCCACTTTCTTTCAAGACGTCGTATCTTCGTCGCTCCCAACAACAAGCCCTTTGTCGCTCCACCCCGCTTCCTCCCCCGTGCGACTCCCTGGAATCCCAATTCAACCAGGCTCACCCTTGACGCTCCTAATAACAATATCTCGACAACCGCCAAAAAAAAAATTCCCGTGGCTGAATAATAATAAGTCAGCCACGCCCAGATCGCGTCTTGCGCGGTGGCAAACGATCCTTTGGTTCTTACCCTCTCGAACACCCGGTTCTAGGTTTTCCTTTGCCCTCTTTGGGTCATCCGTCTGCCGTCCTCGCTTCGCCTTCTTACAATCTCTTCCTACGTCAATCGTTTTTGTTTGCTCGCCTGGCGCAGAATTTCGTGAATTATATGGGTCCGTGAATCGCGCACAGAAAGTCAACATACCTTAAGCTTTAATATTGGCAATACGACGATTTATCTACACCATTCCAAAACGAAAAAAGAAAAAAGAAAGAAAGAAAGCAACAACAGAAAATCCTTGCAGATTTCGCAACAGTTCGTTGATCAAATATGCCACTATCGAACAGGCGCCGCGCGCGGCGCAAGGAAATCCAACTACAAGAAACCTCGGACGCGGAAGCTCCGGACTCCTCACCTACCCGGCCGTCGAATAAGAAGCGCAAGGTGTGTGGTTGCACTGCTTTACTGGGATATATTCTTTGTTGATCGGTGACTAACTTGCTTGTTTGCAGGTGGAACGGACCTCCCCTCACACTCGTCCCATTAAGACCGGAGAATCCGCCGATGAGGCTGACCACTCGTCCCCAGAACATGAACTATCGGAGAACCAGGATCTCGTGGATATGGTGATATCATATCTCGATGCCGCCCGCGAAGAAGTGCGCGTGATACGCGATCACTCCAATACGAAGACAGAAAACAAGCAGAGTATTCGTGCCTATGCAAAGATCGCCGGCCGCAACTGGACATATTATGTCAAAACTCTCCATGTCAACATTGGGCGCGAACCGGATCGTGAACAGAAGCTAGATGAGCAATCAAGCCCTGTGACCATCGCTGCACGGGCACTGCCAGAGGTGAATGTGGATTTAGGACCTAGCAAGTTTGTATCACGTCTGCATGCCGAGATCTTTTACGACGGCGAGGAGACAGCTTCTTGGCATATTCGTGTCAATGGCCGTAACGGCGTCCGGTTGAACAATGCCATCCTGAAGCGCGGCACTGATGCGATCCTTTCATGCGGTGATATCATTGAGATTGCCAACACCCAGATGATGTTCGTTACCCCCGGTGATAAAGCCAACATCCATCCCAGTTTCGTCCAACGCGCACAGCGCCTTGCCAACGGGGAAGAGGATGTAGCCGCGTGGGACGCCTCGCAACATGCCCATCCCCACCCTGCGCCATCGGGTGCCCCCGAGACCACACGCCCTCCAACTGGCCAACCTTCTTTGGCGCCAGCACCGCATTTCCTCAAGCGTCAAGTAACGCCGCCGCCACGGTCTCCCGACACTGTTGGTGCCCGGACCGCCAAGCAGTCCCCGTTATATAACCGAGGCATGATGATGGAAAGCACGGAGGAGATTGATTACAGCAAGGACTCGGCTAAGGATCTGAAGCCTCCGTACAGCTATGCCACGTTGATCGCACAAGCCATTTTCTCTAGCGAAGAAGAAAAGCTTACACTCAACAACATCTACAATTGGATCATGGACAAGTATGCATTCTATCGTCACTCCCAGAGCGGATGGCAGGTACGTGATGTCCTACATAGTGATTGTTGACTCAGTTGCCCTGACCCATGACCAGAATTCGATTCGCCATAACTTATCCCTGAACAAGGCTTTCCAAAAAGTGCCCCGTCGTACCGATGAACCAGGAAAGGGAATGAAGTGGCAGATTGCCCCCGAGTACCGTGAGGAATATTGGAAGAAGCAGCTTCGCAAGGGAACGCAATCGTCGGCACCATCCTCCCCCGCCACCAGAGATCCAGCTACGCGTGGAGCCAATGGTATGGAGGCGGTTTTCTCCAGCAAGAAGTCGCCTCCAGTGTCGTCCCCCGGGTTTAGCTCTTTCCCCGTAGCTCCGGTTGAAGCGTACACGCCGGAACGGGGTTCGCGGGCCAGCCGGAACGGCCCTCAGGATCATCCTCTCCGCCCGCCTGTTCGAGACTACGAGGAGCCGTCACCCTTGCCTGCGCGCTCAGCTATCAAGAACAGCAGCAATGGCACAAGCCTCCGGTATGGCTTATCTGACAACGTAGCTTCTCCGCCAATTTTATCGTCCTCCTATTATGACGAAGGGCCATCGTCCATGATTACACCGGCACCACAACGGCAGCAACCCCGCCTGCCGCCGCCTAGTACCGCGCAGATTCCGTCCAAGTTTATGCCTATGAGCTCGCCAGCACAGTTCTGGAAGTTTGCCGATATTGGTAGTACGCCCGCCCGTCCGGTTCCAGACATGAGCCCGCTCAAGGGTGACCCTGGGGATGGACTGGGCAGCATTCCGAGCAGCAGTCCGCCACCTCCGAACTTGGTCAGCCCTAGTAAACCCGGTACAGCCAACGGCCTAGGCACTGGACGATCACTACCCCCACGGCGTGAACATGATTCGGCGGTCCGGTCGTCCGCGAACGGGGCGGGTCGCGATCTCGGAGACGATGAGGATGAAGATGATGGAGGTGGTTTTGATCTTGCGAGGTGAGTTTTGTCAGGAATATGTGTAGTAGGTGTACTCATGACTGACTTCGTGACAAGGGGCTTTCAACCGATTGGATCGTACCATCGGCAGTTGAGCAACGCCGCTCGCACCAGCGCTGCAACCTCATAATTGTTCGATTTACCTTTGCTTGTCTTTTGATATCCCCATATGAGTTACATGGCTTCCCTTACGATATTATTGCTAGAGCAGACCCGCATAGAACGGAGTAAACAGAATGAATGGATGGTGTCGCGATGTTTAACCAGGAGGTTCTCTTTTCCAGCTTTTCTGATGTACTTGACGTGAGCGATGAGATAATGTACCTATAGCTATTAGTATCAGTTATACCATATCATATCATGATCTTTATTCAGGTCCAACACCACCTTATTCCTGGTCAGTAACAGTGACATCCGGCCAAAACCTCTCTTCCAACCACTTCACTTGCCTCCACCACCTTTCACACCGTGCCACCACCTCCCCCTCCTCATTCAGCACTCTTGAAGCCAGAGCATCAACCACTTCCGCAATCCCCTCCACAAACTCCCTAAACTCCATACTCGTCCAATTAGGAATGAACCTCTCCCTCAGCGCCCCGCCATCTAGGTCCCTCTCCCCACCCTCTCCCACACTCCCCATAACCCGCTTCGCCCCTTCCCAAGACTCCAGATAACAGATCTCAGTCGCCCACAAAACAACCAACCCCTCCAACAAACTCACCGCAGGACTCCCCGCCGACATAAACATATCGATATACGCCTGCGTAATCGTCCCCGGCCCAAACTTCTCCTCCCCATCCGGCACAACCGCCAAATCCAACCCATACTCCCTCGCCACCTCCTCAAAGAAGCCGATCTCCCGCTGAATATTCACCAACGCATCGATGAGTACCGCAACGATCCGTCGCTCGAGCGCAGTCTCAGCGTTATCGGGCGCATGCGGAAGCTGACATTTCGATAGCAGGAGTCCGATAAAGCGAACGTAGGATTGCGCGTAGAGCCGGTCTTGCGAGAGCCATTTTGAGAGCGTGGATTTGGGAAGTTGGCCCTTGCCCGCGGCTAGGAGGAAAGGGTGTGTCGTTGCGCGGTGGTAGGTTGAGGGGTTGTGGGTTTTTAGGTGCGTCGTTAGTCCTTCGGGCATTTTGGGTCGGGATTGGCTTGTTTGGGGGCTTTTAAGTTGTTTTGTTGGGGTGGTTTCTGGGGTATGCTTGTGGTTGTATGTTTTTGTTGAAGGGTGTTTGGTTTTGGTGGGGTTGTTTTTATTTATGAGGGGTTTTGGATGTGGTTACGTCAGGTTTTGTTTACATTTTGATACTTACTACTTTCTTTAGGAGTGATGAGTTTATATGCACTGGATGCTGTTTTTAGAGGGTTTGGTTCGGGTGTGGGGTAGATATCATTGCATTTTTATATGAGATGTTGCTTTTATACTATGACTTGGATATTATAGGGTGTATGGTTGAATCTATACGCTGTTGAGGCACGGTGACCGGCATTTCGGTTTAGCTGCATTAAATTTGTTAGCCGATGTCGATTAAATGAGGACTGACGGGTCCACTTCTCCATGTATACTCCGTACCCTCTAAGCTTACTTTTTTCTGTTCCTATTTACACTCCACTGTTACACATGGCTTTTCCTATATACTACAAGGCTTGGAGAGCTCTCGCTGTGATGTGCTTCTCTAGTTCTCGAGTCACGCCAATAAGGCTCATAGTCTGATTAAAACTCTTCTCTACGTAGTAATCAGTATCATTGGAGGCCAACGTCTATACCAGGATGCCATTTTACTCATTAGGTAGTGAGAGGTTTATTTCAGCGTGTTTCCCCCCCCCGCTAATTTATGTCGCTCGAGTGCATCTCATACAGCTTCAAGTCCTGTGTGTACTAATATTAAAACATGTAATTTTCACGAAGACAGACCTGGAATCTAGAACCTCGGTAGAATAACATCAACAGCAATTAAAGTTTAATCTTTTCTGAGCTGTCTTCCATCATGCATTGAACCACATCCAGACTCCATAGACTACTGCACTACCCCTGAAGATCATACCCCGAATCAATCTTCGAACTTAAAACTACAGCATTCGCATCATCAATTCGACCTGTCATCAATTCTTCCCCTCATCGGCTATGTTCCAGCATCATGCAGAGCATCACCTCCATGGTGTATCGCGCATCATTCCCCGCGTTGTGTAAATGCCAGCCGGTCATGTTAAATTCCTGGAGTATATCTGCCAGTTTGCGCGTGGTCGGCTCACCGCGAATGATACGGAAGAATTCCGCTGTGTCCACCACCCCTATGAACCCGGCTGTTCCCTCTGGCTTGCGCTCCATTCGTACTCCTATCTGGCGGAGATACTGGACGTCGCTGCTTACAGCATGTCCAACAAGGACTAGATGACGTGGTGCACGTGTGGAAGAAGATGAGGATGGGATTTGGAAGGCGTTCTGCACAACAGCGCCCAGATCATCGGCTGAGACCCATTCACTGGCTCCGAAATCGAAATTACCGGGACAGCCTGCGACAAAGTGTTGATTGACGTGGTGAGCGTATTCTTCCACACGCAGATGACGCGACTGGATTTTAGTCCTCCAATGAGCCCCGGCTTCGGCTGGAGACATGCCAACGAGATCCAACGTATCCAGAATGGATATGCCCACTTCCGTTATCTGCTTATGATGATACTCGTTAGATTCCACATCAATACTAATAAATACAGACTCCATCCAGAAGGGAAACGGCGCCGGCTGATCCATGTGCAGCGGCCGGGGGGTCTCAGGCACCGGTTCCTGGGCTTTCTTTTCCTCCCAGGCCGCGTCATCAATCAGGTCATCTGTCTCACTGGAGCGGAGACCCAGGTAACTCTGTACTCGTCGGAGACCCTCAACTAGACGTTGTTGATTTTCCAGGCGTTGTTGCTGCTTGGCCTTAGAGACCTTCTTTTTGTTTCTAGTTGTTTCCCATGCGGCCTCTATCATTTGCTCAAAAGCAGTGAACTGCTCTTCCATCCCAGGCGAAGGACGAGGCGCCTCCGATGAGGCAGGGATTTGCGATTCAAGGCGATCTTTCGTTTCCCGACATGTACTTCTGCCTATGAATATGGGCTGCGGAAAGCCTTCTTTATTCAAGGGAAGAACCAGTCCTTCCTCTGATAGAGTGAAACTGCATTGCAGGGCACGGTTAATCTCCTGGAAAAAGGCACGGACCTGGGTCGTGGGCACGAGAATCAAATGACGAGGGCCCGTAAGAGGTCGAAGCTTGATATAGTACCTGCATTGTTAAAGGGGCATTACACTAAGCAGACATGGACACTCACAGATCCCAACATCGGTTCCAGAACTTGCCTCCATCGAAGAATTCGCTGGCCAATTTCTGTGATAGCGGGCCTTTGACGTACTTGTAGGCGTACCTTGAGATTGTCACCAAAGGAGAGAAAGTTCCGTCATGAGGCACGTTAGGGCCTTCTAGAGAAGGGGACGGGATGGTATCGTTCGGAGTTGTCTGTATGAAAGATCCAGGAATTGGAGCTACGCTTTCGGAACCCTTCTCCCTCACATTCTCACGTTGCTCATCACCGGTAGCTGGTTTAGAGGGCCCGAGGCTCTGCACCGGCTGTGAAATGGTAGTGGTAGAGGGCTCCCTGTCAATGTTTACGTTGTCGTTGATAGGAACAGAGTCCCGGTTGGACTGAACCTCAGGCACAGTCCGGAGTTGAGTATCGAGTCTCAACAAGGCTTCGTCCTGGCTGAACAACAGATTCAGACGTGTTATTCTATCCATAATTCTCAATATGTCTGAGGGAGCTCAGATTAAACAAATCATGGAGATGAGATGAAGGAAGAAATAAATGGGGACGTGTAACAGAAAAGCAGAAGGTGCGCTTGCCTATAAAGCAAACCAGGAGTGAGACAACTACATAATTCTGGTATTGACAATTCACGTTATAACGTAGGTCAGAATAGACAGATCGGTATTTTACTGAAAAGCATGGTATATCCCTCACATCCGGTCTTCTGGTTGCGTGGATGTATTCCAACTGCATTGCGTCAGCTATAGTGAAGAGATGAATTCAATAGAATCATTCACCATTTACTGCCGCTACAGATACCTTGGAGACAGTGGAATACCGAGGGCTGTCATCAGTATTGATGAAAATATTGTTTCCATTTTCTTTCTTGAGACTCAAGAGTATAAAAGGATATCTCCGGTGATGGTCTGTATAGATCCATATCGGACTAGTCCGAAAGAGGAATGGATCACGTGTCGGAGTCAACCGAAGGTGCAGGCCAATAGCAGTGGAAGGGGAACTCTAATCAGACCTGCCACGGAACTACTACTTGCCCCCATCGTTCCCTTCATCACTTCACCTCCTTTCCATTCGCGGTGCTAGACTATAGAACCGGGCCCGGTCTGTCTGTTTCACGTGGACGGCCCATGCGTTTGGACTGAACTTCCCTCGATGGCCTCGCCGTCACACATGGTGCCGTCATAAACAATAACATTCCAGTCGCGCTCCACACCCTCTAACTGCAGCTTGTCCTTCCGCGCCTTCGCGACTATCCATGATGGCAGATTACGACGACGACGACGCTGGTGGAGTCATTCTGGACGGCCCCTTTGATCCTGACGCCCAAGCTACCGTCACCGACTTCATCGATTATACCGAATACCTCCCTGCTGATATCATCCGTTCCCTTACTCTCATCCGCGGCTTGGACGAGCGCTATCTGGAAGCCACTCAAGGCGTGCATGAGCTCACCAAGACTTATGGTCAGCTCCCCGAATTACCTCCAGATGGACGTCCGGATGCGCGCAATTTGCGCAAAGATATCTCCTCCCAGCTCGACCGCGCAATCAATGCCCGCGAGTCCGCTTACGCGGAGGCCTGTCGTTTATACGATGTTGTCGATCGCCATTTCAATCGCCTAGACTGTATCAAGCAGAAGCTTGAGGCACTTCCAAAACCACCGCCCGCCGAAACCACTGCGCCGCAGGCTGTGCCCGTCACCAAGCGTGGTCGACCAACAAAGAAAGGTGATGATGTGGTAGCTCCCACAACGCGCATCACACTTCGCTTGGATAGCCATGATCATACGAAACCTACATCAACTCTGAAATCGAGAACGCGACGGTCAGTCCTCTCAGCGGAGCACCTTGCTGGTCTGCACCCCGACTCGCCGATCGCCAGTACCGAGCATTCGGATGTGGAGGAGCCCAAAGCTATACCTTCAGAGTCGCCTGCTGAAGCCGCAGTCGCTCCAGGCCGGAAAGAGAAACAAGGCAGGCGATCGCGGACCTCACTGGGCACCCATACACATAGCGGTGTGGCAAATATCTCAACGAGTAATGCCCTGGCAATGCTCAAGCCTCCTCCTGAAGACGCAAAGCCAGGTAGCGAGGACATGCCGTGGTTGCGTCTGACAGAGTGGGAGATGACCAAGCTGCGTAAGAAGATGAAGAAAAACGCCGTGTGGCAGCCGAGTGAGGTGATGATACACCGCGAACTAGCCCTTCGAGGCCGGGGATGGGAGGCTTATAGAGCCGCGAAAGCGCAAGCTGAGGCGAATGGGTCCGAGTTCATCGACTGCGATGATATCATGAACAACTATATCCCGGGGAAATTGACCAAGCGGAGTGAAGCAACCAAAGATACGGAGGGCACATTTGAGACAAAGTTGAGCAATCGGGGTATGAAACTGAACGAGGCGAAGAAACTCAAGCGTGAAAATCAAGCGCGCGAACAAGCGGCTGCCGCTGCAGCGGAGGCAGAGTTGGCCGCCAAACGCCAGGGACAGGCCGCATCTCCTACTAAGGCCCCAGTACCCAGCATCGATCAGGCGCAGACTAGCAAACCAAGCAGAGCCGCGAAGAAGAGAAAACCCGACGAGAGTCCGGTGATGGATGCTACTACCGCCCCTTTGGCAGGTGCAGAAACACGAGCTGCGCTACGGAGTCCGTCGAAACGCCGTAAAACAAGCGACACACCGATGGAATCGAGTGTCAGTGTCCCAAGTGCTTCAACTACCACACCGTCAGCTAACGTACCTACGCCCGCTGCTGAAGTGACTGAAACGAAGCCTACACCTCCACCTGCCTCTCCTGTCGGATCTAAGCGCTCGGTTCCACCATCCGGAGCTGTGGTCGCTCCACCTGCCTTAGAGGGTACTACAAGAACGCCTCCCGTAACCCGACCCCCTTCCAGACGTCGCTCGGCTGCTGCGTCAGCCGAACCAGTTCCTTCTATCGGGCTCATCACGGCAGGAAGAGAGCTTCGGCGAAAGAGCGCTACCCCTGCACGCAAGACCCCAGTTCCAGATGTTACTCGAGCAGCTAGCTTGAGTGCGCCTCGCCGCAGGAAGCGGCCCGCTCCAGGCCCCGTATCATCTGGACAAGATGGCGGTGCAGCGGTGAGCTACGGCCGCCGTAAGGCTAAACCCGGAAAGAAACGGTTTCGCGAGCACGGACCCAAGGATGGCGACATCCGCATTGATGAAGATGGTGTACTAGAGGAGATCGACCCTAATGAGCCTCGCTACTGCCTTTGTGGAGACGTAAGCTTCGGCACGATGATCTGTTGTGAGAACACTGATGTACGTGACTTGCCCTATGACTCCCAAATACCCGAAACTAACTAATATTTGCAGTGCGACAGGGAATGGTTCCACCTGGACTGTGTCGGACTCTCCGAAGTTCCCAGTCGAACTGCTAAGTGGTACTGTCCGGAGTGTCGCGTGAAGTTCAACAAGGGGTCCGATGGGATTGTCAAGATCGGTCTTCGTCGGTAGTTTATTCCATTATCATGGTGTTTCTCTGGGAAGCTAGCACTCGATCTGCTATCTACTCCTGAGTTCATGAGACCACGACATCGCAGCGTTATTTGGGAATTTTGTGCCTTGTACTGATTAATATTGATTGATCCTTTCGCAGCATGGCGAAGTGGTGGACGGTGGAGTTTGGAGTTGGCTTTCTTCTTTCTAACGCACTAATTGAGGTTGGGTGTTTTCACTCATTGTGTTCTCATCTACGGATGCCAATTTGCATTTGTCCTGTTACACATGCGCTTCCCTGGGGTAATACTCTCTAACCTGCTACAATCCTTTGTTTTTCCTTCTGTTTCTACACACAGAATTTCCAGTGACATGGAAACCTAACCTTCATTAACTTTCATGGATACATGTATCACATACAAAATCATGGCTTAAGAAATCAGATCACTTCAACTCCCACTTGTCGCCCTCGGTCACGATCTCGACAGGCCGTCTCTCGTCCAGCGAGATCCGTCCCGCATGCAGAATAGCCGTGGTCGCAATTGTGTTCTTGAGTGTCGGGAGTGGTCTGGCATCGAGCTGATCCAGTGTTACCCGACCCTCATTGACTGCCGTGACGGCGTCAATGAACTTCTCGAAGCTAATGTAGCCGTAGCCAGTTTGGCCGCTGAAGTTGCCGTCCTCGTCAGGTGCATAGCGCATATAGAAGCTATGTCGACCATTTTTGTTAGCGATATGTTCCCCTCGAGGTTTCAGAAGAAAGTGTGGAGTACTCACGGGTTGAGCCAGATCAAGCCCTGCTCATCCTCAGTGACATCGTAGCCACGCTTGGCCTGGTTAATGCGGATCTCACCCTTTGAGCCCATATCTAGAGACTCAATTAGCACAATCCAGCTCGACCGCACAGTAAAGAGTAAGGGGGGGGGGGTACAAAAGGGTTAGAAACATACAATGGAAATACTGGTTCGAATGCACACCCGCCTTCTGCGGCGCCGTCCAAGAAGCAGTATAAACGCCCGTCGCAACACGCGAGGGATCGCTCTTTTTCCTCCACTCCACCAGCAGTGTAATCGTATCCTCCGTCTCATTTACACAGCCCAAATCCAGCGCCGTACCCTTCGACGCCGACGCCGTGACCTTCACCGGCGCATACTCGGGCACCATGCTCTCGTTGATATCGATATGGTGCGAGTTCAAATAGTATGAGATATCGCTGTCCTTGCCGGCCCAGGCCTTGAATGTCTCCAGCTGGCTCTTGGGCTGGCTCATGTAACTGTAGAAGTAGTTGAAGTCGCCCAGGTTGCGGGCCTTCGCGCGCGCGTCGGAGTACGCTGGGTCGAAGCGCTTGTGGTGCTCGATGAAGACGAAGACACCGTTCTTGCGGGCTTCTTCGAGGAGCGTGAGGTGGTCAGACAGGAGCTGGGTTGCGGGCTTGGTGATCAGGACGTGGATCTTGCGCTGTATGGCGTAGAGGGCGATGGGGAAGTGGGTTGGATCGGGGGTGAAGATTGTGATTGCTGAGCCGGGGTCGAGGGCATCGATAGCGGCCTTGTAGGCGTCTGGGTCGGTTTGGTCGTCTGCTGGGTAGGAAGTGAAGGAGACGTCGAGGCCGTTGTAGACGTCGGAGATATTCTTTTGGAGGTGGGAGCCTTTATGGGTCTTGTTAGAATACGACGTCTAGCATGTTTGTTTGGGGTAACTTACGGATTCCGGGGAATTTGCGTCCAGACACTCCTACCATGCTCAGGTTGCCGACTTTGCCTCGTCGGCGCAGGTCGAAGAGCGTCAGGCCTACTACGCCGACCTTTTTGTCGGATGTCGATGCTGTGCCGCCGACGTAGCCTGTGGTGTACTCGCCCGTACCCACCTGAGAATAACCATGGTCAGTCGTTCAGTTCTGTAGTATAGGCAATTATAGGCCAATGGATGCGACTTACCATCAATACACTAGGAGGAGCCATTTTGTACTTGCGATGTTCAATTGTGATCTGCTTTGGAGGAATTACAGTCTTCTAACCTCACGGATGGCGGGGTACAGAAGTGGAAGAGGAAGTGGAAATGAGAGAAAAGAGGGAGAAGAAATAGAATCCAGTGTCCTAGTCATTTTGACTGAGTATCCACGAGTTTTGAAATTCCCTCAGGCGACCAGATGACGGAAGAATCTCCATCCCACCAGATTGCCCGTTTGGGGAACGTCATTAGCCGATGCGGCACTTGATTTGTGCATTTATTATTATACGAGGACCTTGTCAATATGTTCTGTTCCTATGTTAAGATGGAAAACAAAAGTTAAAGGTATATTACCTCCCTCCATTAGTATTTTGCTTGCTTGGACCTAGGAACTAGGTTGAGGCTTTCTTGGGATTTATAATCGTTAACACAGTCTACCATATTCAGTGTCGGTTTCGCTGTGATACTACAACTGATAACATATTCGGTCTTTGATTCCCCGAACTGATTGTAAATTCCTATTGGGTGTAATTCCACGAGCAGACAGAGCAAATATCATTGGTGGATAAATATCTCGCCGGCCAAAAGGCCGAAGCTGGAGTGGATTCTGGAAGTGGATTAGGAAGGTGGGGAAGTGGGGGAGTGGGATGGGAAAATGATGCGGAATCATGTGCTGCATCGCGGGGTAAAAACAGGAGCGATTACCCGGCGCCTGGAGATGGCGTTGGTATATAGCTATCACCGGAGTACCGGACTCTCACATTTGGTCTTGGTTTTCTTCTGCTTCAATTGGTTCGCTGTGGTTTGAATTGGCAAGAAACGCAGACAACGAATCTATCAGGTAAGCATTCATTATTCATATAAACGCTCTATAGTTGCTATATACGACGGCACTATGTATACTATCACACCATTCAGTACTAATATCTGGTAGAAAAGAAGCATCAAGATGGCGTCCCGTACCCCCCTTCGCCCCGGAGTTTACGCTCCTACCATGACCTTTTTCAACCCTGACACTGAAGACCTCGACACCCCTACCATCCGTCGTCATGCTGTCCGTCTTGCCAAGGCCGGTCTGGTCGGTCTGGTCACCATGGGCTCCAACGGAGAAGCAGTTCATCTGACCCGTGAGGAGCGCAAGACCGTCATTCGCGAGACACGATCTGCACTCGTGGAGGCTGGCTTCTCCAACGTACCTGTCATCACCGGAGCCAGCGAGCAGAGCATTCGCGGCACAATTGATCTGTGCAAAGAATCCGCCGAAGCCGGTGCGGAGTATGCTCTCATTGTCCCTCCAAGCTACTACCGCTACGCTGTCGGCAACGACGAGACCCTGTATGAGTACTTTACCGCAGTGGCAGATGGTTCTCCTCTGCCATTGATTCTGTATAACTACCCCGGTGCTGTGTCTGGGATCGACATGGACTCGGACCTGATCATCCGCATCTCACAACACCCTAACATCGTGGGCACTAAGTTCACCTGCGCCAACACAGGCAAATTGACTCGTGTCGCTACCGCTCTCAATGCCATCACCCCTGAATCGCCTCTGACTCCTAAGCGCAAGAATGTCTCGACCAAGAAAGTCGAGAACCATCCTTATGTAGCCTTTGGTGGCATTGCAGACTTTTCTCTGCAGACCTTGGCCTCTGGTGGTTCCGCCATTCTGGCTGGTGGTGCCAATGTCCTTCCCCGTTTGTGTGTACAGATTTTCAACCTTTGGAGCGCTGGTCGCTTTACAGAGGCTATGGAAACTCAGCAGCTGCTGAGTGCTGCCGATTGGGTACTCACGAAGACTGCCATCCCAGGTACCAAGGGTGCCATTCAGTCGTATTATGGTTACGGTGGCTATCCTCGCCGGCCTTTGGGACGCCTGAGCGAGGCTAAGACGCAAGAGGTAGCTGATAACATCAAAGAAGCTATGGAGGTGGAGCGGTCGTTGCCTGATATTGCATAAATACCCTCTCCTGTACACACCTTTCTGCTATTTAAAAAACACTTTTGTCTATTAGAAGATCTGTTTAGTAAAATGCTCGACTGTGGTTAGTAAAACCTACATCGAACTATCCGTGTTAGAAATTTCTGTAGAAGTCTAGGGTTAGCTCGACACAGCAGTCCTGGAGATTACATTGCGCTTCGTCACGGTTCCTGAGTCGGGAGAGTAAGTACCGAACAGGCTTCGGACAGATTACCGGACCCTCTTCCTTGGGGCACTGAAGTGCCCCCACGCCATTTTTCATCGATTTGGCCTCTCACTGGTGGACAAACTTTAGCGGGCTTAGGTGACACCAGGATTGGATCTAATGGGTGCTCTTGGTGAGTTTGTCAGATGAACTCTATGATACTCATGAGGGGTAGGGGTAAAAAAAAAAAAAAGAAAAAAGACAGAGAGAGACCCCTCTGACAAGAAAAAAATTACTATACCATGCTCCATGCTCTCAAGGATAATTCACATCTTGTGTATAATTCAATATAGTGTATAGTATCTTGCAGCCGCAATCTGAGAGATCAATATCCATAGACATCGAAATGCTTGGAGCGAACTTTATAGCGCGGGGTCGCTCGAGCGTAGACAAAGCTGTATAGGACCTCTTGCTTCAACCCCGCAAGTATCAGTTGTACGATAGTCGTATGTTAGGCGCTTAAACTGTTGTAGGGAATGAGATCGAAATTGGGAATGCAGTCAGATTCATGGAGTCACCAAGTGCCCAGTCCTTCCAACTGCTCGGAGGAGAGAATACCCACCGTGACTGCAAACACGCGGCCGTAATTGCATGGCTCCGCAGCCCTGTTAGTTTGTTGGCGTGGCGATCAAATTATAAAGGTCGGCTTCGCCCTGGTGGGAGTCGCTTTTCCTTTTCTTCTTCCCTTCATTATTCCTACTCCGACCACCCCAGCCCTTACATCGCCAGTTCTTTTCTTCAAACCATTACCTCTATTATTCATCAACATGCCTTATCCCGAGGAAGCTGAGGGTTTCCAGGTCGACAGCCCTGATACCTATACCAACTTCAACAGACGATTCGTACGTTCCAGACTCTTCCTTCCCCTCGGCTTTTGTCGCTCGAAGACTAATGATCCCGTCGCGTGCAGTTCAAGTTGAAGCCCTTTGGTGACTATGGTATGTTGGGGGCATTCCTGACGTACTTAACATGATATCACTGATATAATCATAGACGTTGATATCAAGATCGAGGCTTGTGGTGTCTGCGGAAGTGATCTGCACACTATCAGCGGTATGTTTCCCGTCAACACACACTGCAGTCTTCCCTCCGACGAATCTTGCAGTAACTGACAAGGTATGATATATATTAGGTGGATGGGGAGATCAGAAATTCCCTCTTTGCGTGGGTCATGGTAAGTGCTACCCTTCTCAGTATCGTGAAGCATATTAACGAGATTTCCTCCGGTAGAAATCATCGGCAGAGCAATTCGCGTCGGACCCAAGGTCACATTGATCCAAGAAGGCCAGCGCGTCGGTGTTGGCGCCCAGTCATACTCCTGCGGTGAGTGCAAGCAATGCAAGAACGACAACGAGACCTACTGCCCCGTCCTCATGATGGATACCTACGGCTCTGAGTGGCCTGAGACTGGCATCGTTAGCCAAGGTGGATACTCGTCGCATGTGCGCACTCACGAACACTGGGTATTTCCCATCCCCGAACAACTCGAAACCAACCTTGTCGCCCCCATGCTATGTGCCGGCCTGACCGCATATTCACCGCTGGTGCGTAACGGCGCCGGGCCTGGCAAGAAAGTGGGAATTGTGGGACTGGGTGGAATCGGTCACTTTGGCATCATGTTTGCCAAAGCCCTTGGAGCAGAGACTTGGGCTATTTCCCGGTCTCGCGCCAAGGAGGCCGATGCACGAAAGTTGGGAGCGGATGGATACATTGCTACGGCGGAGGAAGGTTGGGAGAAGGATCACTTGTGCTCGTTTGATCTGATCATCAACTGCGCTAGCTCTTCTCAGGGCTTTGACCTGGCTAAGTATTTGTCTCTCATGGACGTCCATGGTCGCTGGATTAGCGTCGGACTTCCCGAGGAAGATGGTCAGGTCATCAAGGCACAGAACCTGATCGCGAACGGAGTCTTGATTGGGGCTAGCCACTTGGGTAGCCGGCGGGAAATGTTGGATATGCTCAAGTTAGCAGCAGACAAAGGTCTACGGGGATGGGTCGAGGAGCTGCAGATTGGCGAGGAGGGACTCAAGGAAGCCATGGTCCGAATGAAGAAGGGAGATGTTCATTATCGTTTTACGATGACCGGGTACGACAAAGTGTTTGCTTGAGCCGAGGTGGAGGTTGTAAAGTATGATAATAAGGTTACTAGAGAAGAATACCAAAATTGATGACTTTTATTTAAAGGCGAAAATGGAAAAGAAGCAGGGAAAAACAGTCGTCTGTGTATAACTTGGAGGTGGGGGTAGAAGTAATTATTATCATTCCTCAAGGTCCTTACTAGTACTTCAACGGTCCTCAGCCATGCCTTCTCTTTCGGCCCTTTCTTACGTGTGGAGGAAAATTATATTTATGTTATCTCTTCTTTTTAAGTTTATTTATTTATTTATTTTCTGTATTTTCCGCAATGATCCTTACCAAATATTGCAAGAAGATGTACTTAAATCTACTCAATCAAGTCAACACGCAAAGATATATACATCCCTCCCTATGTATTTGCACCTGAAACTGAATTATAACTAAAATATACATGTGAGCCCGTATTAAAGGGGAAGGAGAATTATTCGAGATTAAGGTTGACTACTCTTTCACGCCTGAATTCTCGGGGACGACGAAAAATTCCGATGATCGGTTGACACTGACAGCACACACACGGACAAAGCGCAGGTGCCCAAGACCGACACGGGTGGATCATCGTGAGATTTGCAAAACCCCACGGGGGCGGGAGGCAGATTTCTTGCACCGGCCTAGATTCGTGATGGAGCCGATCTTTAATATCCTTATATACAGACTATCCAGCGTGGAATGTTTCAATGCAATCAATCCGAGACAGGACATTGTTCTGTTTCTGTTATCAATTGACTTGACACATTGCTTACTTACTAAGTACAATTATGAATGTATTCAGCATAATGAATGCATTTGTTCCCAAGCAGGGTCAGTTGGGCTGACTTGTCGGAATGAGTTGGTGCCCCGAAATAGTAACTCTTTATTATTTTCCCTTTTTTGGTTGTATAAGCAAGGCATTGCTATTTAACTTTGACTTTGACTTTGACCTATTGGTAGGGTTAAAAATATATAAAAATTTATTTATATAAAAAGAGCGAAAGAAAATAAGAAGAAAATAAAAATGGAGAGGTTTTCTTTCTTGCAAAAAAGAAACTTTTCTCTTGAATCTTTATTTTTTATTTTCCCCATTAAAAATCCTCCGCCACCAGCGTGGGAATCCAGGGGCAGAGGCAGTTCCAAAGGCTTTGTGTGGTACATTGACATTGATTAACTTTTCCTCTTCTCTTCTTTGGATGAATTAAATCTGGTTCGCCTCCAATGACGCCCAATCAATTTGCCCTCTGGTGGGAAATGCGCGACCACTCACCGGAGCCCATCGGACTGGGGGGCAAATTCTTTTCTTTTGGGGGCGTCTCACCGCCCTGCTGATAAGTAGCTTTTCTCCCTTTTTCTCCCTCTCCTGGTGTTTCTTTTTTTCCATCTTGTCAGCTTTCCCTTTCTTTCTTTTCTTTTTTCCTCTTTGTGTTCGGATTCCTTAGATTGATTTGTATTAGATTCGCACCCCTTTTGTCCTGTCCTCTTTTTGTGGTAGACGTCCTTTCCCTCATTCTTTGTTTGTTCTGGGTGGTCGGTGTTTCTTATCAGGAGTTACTTGTTTAAGCGGACCTTATATTTTTTTTTTGTTTCCCTTGCCTACATCATTCAAACCTCCCCATAATTTGTCTGTTACGGGTTCCCGCTCGAGAACAGACGGACACTTCGCTGCACACTCCATCGACGCTCTCACATTTGTCCCTTGCTGTTCCCTGGAATTGTGTCTCAGGGTAGGTGAAAGGGGCCCTCTTGTGTCAGTATATAGTCGATCTGCGGCAACTCCGATTATCCTGCATTATCTCTCTATATTTGATTCGCGACACCATGTCACCACGTGAGGCTGCAACACTTCCCTCCCGACGACGTCCTTCCCTCTCCTTCAGACCTCGACCTCGCACAGCTACCTCGTCGACTCATCAGACTACCCGTTTAGAAAACGACGTATGGGGTGGAGGGTCCGCTGTCGATGCAGCCGATGATGAGGGGCAGGTGTTGGAGGAAATGAATCATTTCCCTGAACCAGTTCCCAGGCGCCGAGAAGCGAGAAGCTTCTCCAGTCTACGCCATCCTGTTGATGGCTTGCGCGCTTTAGGCCGCCGCTTATCGGTCACGATCCGGAATAAGTCTTCCAGGCACTCGGCTCATCATCATCAAGATGACCTGGGCGACTTGAACCATGAGCCGGAATTCACCCCTAGAAATAGGCATTCATGGTGCAAGGGTACCAATATCGACCGCCGATTTTCGCATCACAGCGTATCGGGGCTGCACGGCTTTTATGCACCAACTGCGCCTGTCCGTGCTCCGATTCCAGGCAATGGCTCGGAGCCCCCCATTCTTCCAGACGATATCTATGCAGGCGCGGCCGCTCGGGCGGCCGCTGTAGTCCAGAACGAACTGTTCAGGATTGAGAGGGATGGTGCAAAGTACTCCGACATGGGACTGACGAGAGATTCGGAGAGCGGCATTGGTATCGATCTGCGTGACCGCTCCGAACTCTCTGACACGGATCTGGCCTTTTTGCGCCTCGATCCGGTAACCCATCTACCACCAGAGGTCATGTCACATATTTTTACTTATCTCGACCCCCAGTCACTTATGCAATGTGAATCGGTCTCTCACGCTTGGAGTGAGCAGGCCTCCTCCCGGCATATTTGGAGACATGTGTTCCGTCACACCTATGGACATAGTCGCCCTGTCGGCGCCTCGAAGAAAAAGCGATCTGCCGGTTTAGGAAAATCTCTCCCAGACCAAGACTGGAAGAGAATGTTTCTTGTCCGCCGCGCCCTGGAGCAGCGGTGGAAGGAAGGCAAGGCTGCTGCTATTTATCTCCACGGACACAAAGACAGCGTGTATTGTGCACAATTTGATGAGTATGTCATTCTGCAAGTAAATCATTGTCATCAACTAACCGCCTACAGGGACAAAATCATTACGGGATCTCGTGATCGAACCATCAGAGTGTGGGATGCTCATTATCCTTGGCCATGCCGCAAGATTATTGGACCTCCTCCAGGAGATATTGCCGGTATTGGGCCTGTCAATAACATGTCCCAGCAGTCATCTGGGAAGCCACCCTTTCTTACAATCTGCCCCCCGCCGACGCTCTCCGCTGGGATTACCACCCCGGTTGAACAAGCTTCAGAATACCATAGTGCATCCATCCTCTGCCTTCAATTCGATGACGAGATCATGGTCACGGGGTCATCTGACTATACCTGCATTGTTTGGGATATTCAGAATGACTATCAGCCTATTCGCCGCCTGGAAGGCCACCGGGCAGGTGTGCTAGATGTGTGCTTTGATGATCGTTATATTGTTTCTTGTTCGAAGGATACTACCATCTGTGTTTGGGATCGGCAGACTGGAGCTCTCCGTCAAAGGCTTGTCGGCCACCGGGGCCCTGTCAACGCAGTTCAGCTACGTGGCGATTTAATTGTCTCTGCGAGCGGAGACGGCGTCGCCAAACTGTGGAACATCACGTCTGGCCACTGTGTCAAAGAATTTCACAGTAAAGATCGCGGACTAGCATGCGTTGAGTTTAGTGAAGATGCCAGGACTATCCTCACCGGTGGTAACGATCAAGTTATATATCAGTTTGATGCAAACACTGGTGATATGGTCAATGAGCTGAAAGGCCACGAAGGGCTAGTCCGGTCTCTGCACCTGGACAGTGCGGGACAGCGGATCGTCAGCGGAAGTTACGATATGAGCGTTAAGGTCTTTGACGCGCAGACTGGGGAGTTGTCAATTGACCTACCCGGCTGGACCACCAGCTGGATGTTGAGTGTGAAGTCGGACTATCGACGCATCCTGGCCACAAGCCAGGATTCTCGAGCTGTCATCATGGACTTTGGCTATGGACTAGATGGCATTGAATTGTTAGAGGAATAGACGGACAGCCCTAGACATATAGTTGCTTTTTATCTGCTCCATCACAGGAAAAGTTCGGGTTTCAGGGAGTTTATACGGGTACTCATTCAGGGTCTTCTGCTCCTGTGGCAACTTGCTTTGTACTGTTTGCGCTTTTTTTTGCGCCTTTTTGGATATTATTTATTTGGGATACACATTGGCTAGCGATAGAGCGTTGATACTTTAAAAGATTTTTGCTTTGCTTTCTCACGTCGATCTTCCTGAGTGAAAACATTCGCAATAGTAATACTTAATGCCTTGGGATGGTAGACATCGCACTGTGATATAGGACATACTTATCGGCTTACAATAGTGATCTCTAGGTATGCCGTCAATCAACAGCTGCCTACTTGGGCAGGTATCCTTCAAATAGTTGCCTGAGGAATCGATACTTTTCTACGGAAAGGAGCAAGGGGCATTGTGATTGGTCAGGATCCCCCTTAGCGTCATGGCGGTCCCGTGGGTTTTGTCGACAGCAACAAAACAATCCTCTCAACGTTTACTTGACCTCAATTTTCTAACCAAGAATAAACTCTCACTTGCCTGCGGAAACGCCCATTTATACGACTTCTTCGCTCCATCTCACGCTCCCCTAATTCATTGTATTCCCAGGAGCTCCTCCCACTATTCCAACCGAACTCAAAACCTGGACCGTATACCCCACCATGGGCGAATCTAGGTTCGTTGAACCCCCTTTCAAAACATTCTGTGAAAGAAGCCCCTTATGCGTGGAAGCCAGCGACTAATCCTTGTGAAACGCATAGACAAGAGCTTCTGGCATGGCTCAACAACCTGTTGCAGCTAAACCTTACGAAGGTTGAGCAGTGCGGAACGGGGTACGTTCAACTCGCTTTCACGCTATTGATAATTCTGCTTCCCTATCCAGGCGACGAACTTGACTTCCTTGCAAAATACGGAACCAAAATGGCGTGGAATATGGCTTAGCATCTTGTTCAAATACAACTAGAACAAGCTGATGTGTGACCTTGTGTAGTGCGGCTCTCTGTCAAGTCTTCGACTCGATCTTTAGTGAGTGTGCCATCTTACCCCTAATAACTCTTTTGTATAGGACTAACAGTTTCTTCCCTGCTTACTAGTGGATGTCCCCATGTCCCGTGTGAAATTCAACGTCAATGCCGAGTATGGCTACCTTCAAAATTTCAAGGTCCTTCAAAGTACGTTCCTGGGTGGATTCGTCTGAATGGGGAAAGATCCTCCCTGTTAACGCTGCCTTTCAACAGACGTGTTTGCTCGCCACCAGGTAGACAAGCCAATTCCCGTGCAACAACTTACCAAATGCCGCATGCAGGACAACCTTGAATTCCTGCAGTGGACGAAGAAATATTGGGACCAGCACTTCCCTGGTGGTGACTACGATGCTGTTGCTCGTCGGAAGGCTTCGGGTGCTCCTCCTGCTGCTGCTGGTTCTCGCGCAGGCGCAGCCTCAGCTGGAGCCACACGGCGGGGAGCTACGCCTACCGGTGCCGTAGCTCGTCCACGAGTCGCGGCAGCAAGCGGGCCTAACGTGTCTGCATTGCAGCAAGAGATTGCGACTCAGAAGGAAGCTATTGGCGGGTTGGAGAAGGAGCGGGATTTCTATTTTGCTAAGCTCCGAGACATTGAGCTGTTGCTGCAAAGTGCCATCGAGGCAGACCCCGAGTTGGAGAAGGATGACGATTCGTTGGTGAAGCACATTCAAGGCATTCTGTACTCGACAGAGGTATGAAGGACTTCCGCACCCGTTCAAATGAATACGGACCGGGAGGGCTAACTATCGGACAGGAAGGATTTGAGATCCCAGCTGAAGAGGGCGCTGCGGATGAACTGGAGACATTCTAAATTCCGGTTGCGAAACGTTTGTCCCATTTTTAATACCCCCTCATAGTATGGCTAGCGTTGCGTGGGTGGTTTTGACCCCTCTTGTTTTGATTGGATTTCCTGTTGCTCTCCTGAGTTGGATCCTCGCCAAGTTGTCGGGGAGAGAGAGAGAGCTTGGCAGCTGGCACGAACTGGAGAGCGAGAAAACCATGAGCTGTGTCTCGTGGACAGTTATGATAGGACATTTGAATTTCCGTCAGACCCCGGACGAGAGTCCAATATAGAATTCTTCTCTACTTCTATAGCTCTGCCTCCTCCTGTGGTAGCCTACCGTTCGGTCCAAGTGCTAGGGCACACTGAATGAGCTAATCAATCTACGGTTTGCCTGGGGCTCCTGCATTCTTCGAAATTTCCATTCCGGAGATGGCATTCCAAGACGGGAGATGGACACGCCACGGCGGTATGTAAAAATAGCAGTGTGGATCGGAGACGGAATTGGTTACGTTTACGAAGATAAATTCGACATCGTATAGAAGAATGTTAATAATTCACGGATTCCCCGGGTCGCACCGCAGGCTTAGAGTGTGTAACTATGGGATCACACAATTTGAAAAAGTGAACTATAATCTCACCCAGGAACTCTGTACCTTGCAGCATGATAGATGTGATGAACTGGGGGCGGAGACCAAACACTAGTAAATCTGGCCCCTTACTCCCAGGAGATATTATTACATGCATATCAGGTTGTACGGACTCTGCCACGGTATTTTATTCTTGATCGTTAATGTTCGTCGTTGAGTACTATAATGATCAATTTGAACTCGACATGCCATTTTGAAGTACTATGGAATCATGCACCATCATCCTGGGTTTAGACTGAAAAGAGGCTAGCGGGACCAATTGAGGTGACACATTCCAAGCCGCGTGGGGCGTACCGATGCAATATTGGCTAGAACATTCTGGTCGTTCATTTGGTATCGGTTGTATCATTACGGGCGTGGTAGTACTAGGTATCTTACCCGAAAGACAGGCACAGCACCACCTACTTTAGTTACTCAAGAATGGGTAGTTTGTGTACCTAGTAGGGTGTGCTTTGTACTTAAAAGCCGATCCATCAAATTGTGTAGCAAGGGTATTCACTGCTAACCCCTCTTTCGCCTTGTACCCAGGCCCCTTCTCAGGGCCTTCAATGCGCTTGATCGGTGGTGGATAAGGAGATGAGCCGTTGATCTTCGGGAACCTTCAGATTTTAATGAGAGGGTGACAGACGGTATTATATATTAAACCAAAGCTAGTAACCCACTAAAGTAAGGCTAGTTAAAATGAAGGTGAGACTTTCCCATCAGTGTTTCATTAAACTTAGGCTTGGCTTTTCCGCTTCAAGCCAATGAGATTCACTGAGGGTAAAAATGGCATCGCTTGATCCCCGAAATGGAAAGGCCGTCATTTCGGGTACGCAATGCATACGCATCAAGTCGGTATTGTGTTTGGAGTACCGGAACACCTGTACAGTACCAAATCGATTTTAGGTACTGCAGGATACCGATATCCACGGCAATCTCCAGGTTGGCTCATCCCTTCGACATACAGCAAATTCATAAGGATCATCTTTCAGAAGTTGATATCCCTATTCCAAACAAGCGAGGTAACTGATATTATCGGGAGTTGAAGTGAAGGTTATATGCGAGAAAGGTCAGTGCGGATGTAATTCCCGTATTGTAACGACTAACTAGTGGATGCTGCAAGTCTAAGACCTGACCTCAGCCAAACCTGTTGTTGTTATTCTTAGGTCTGGCCTGATCGATTCTCTGCCGCTCTGCTCTCTCATTGACATCGTCTTTTCTTTTCTCTCCCCTCACCTTCCTTCTCCTCCTTCGCCTTCTCCCGCCCTTCTCGCCCCTCCTTTCACTATCTCCCCTTCTTTTCCCTTGATCCTTTGGCGGTAGAGGACGGAATCTTTCCTCGGGGGCAGTCTACAACCATTGAATCGGATGGTGGAAATACCGGACCGCGCGAGGTGACATACTACCACGGAACGGCTTGGAACAAGCGAGAGACAAGGCTGGGTCCGGTGTCAACGTGGATCCCGCAACCAGAGAAAAAGCGAAACGGAAATAATTTTGGCGATCAGATTCTCGAGGTACCCATTGTTGATGAGTCTCTTGTCCGTCCATTTTCCCGTCAAAACTTCCAGTTCGATTCTTTCGGCAATTATGGATTAGAGCTGGAGGAGCTCTCAAGAACCGGAGGAAACACCCAACATCCGGACCAAAAACAAAAAAAGTTGCACCTGCTTTTCGCTTTTCGTTTCTCTTCGTTCTTTCCTTACAGGTATGTACGAGCTCAGATGTCAAATGGACTCGGCATCATCCTGAGACCTGCGGATACTCTCTCGTTATTTGCTCTTCTCCTTTAACGCAATCGAGTCCATATTTTTAGCGATCTTGGTGGCTAAGTGCTTATATGATTGACTCTTCTTGACAGGTTTACATGCATTTCGAAATTGTTTCCATATCATTACGCTTGAAATTGTTAGCTCTTCGGTGCAGCTGACGTCCGCTCCTTGGTTCATACGAATTTAGACCTCTGCTATTTGCGGAGGTTATACGCTTGGGCAAGCCTGAGCCATCATTGTAACCGCTAGTCGCTCTTTCGATAACCCCGACATTATCATTCTGCAGCCAACGCGGCCTTCACTCATTCGGATCTCCGTATTTCAATTCTTTGCGCTCTTTTCAAAACTCGGTTCTTTCGCAGATATTCTTAGCGTCGTACTGGCAGGCACCGGATACTACATCCTTCCTTGCATTTTCTTCCGACTCTGGGCTCTAAAGCTCGTGCGCTCGGTTTTGCGCATCGACGGTGTCTCGAGTCGGTTTACATCACGCCACACATCTTGATATTCAGTATCCAATAGCTTCCTGGGTGGTTTGGTTGGGACACTTTTTCAGCTCAGAGCAGAGGCCGAACCAGGATGGCCCATCATGGCAATAGGCACACTCGGTATAGCAGATTGATGAAGAGAACTAATAGATCAACAGCTGTTGCCGATGTTACGGGGCGTACGAACGACGGGCAGTCCTCAATCCATGGCAAAGTTGTGAATGACCCGAATGACAGGATGAAGCGGCAAGCGCAGGACGGGTCGCAGCCCCAAACGGACGGCGCAATATCCCAGGAAGACCAGGTTTCAGTGCAAGTCACGATAGCTGCTACCGATAATCCTCAGACGACACCTGATGCTACAGCAGTAACGGCCTCACCAACAACTGAGCCTACAGCACCAGATGTCACCACTGCTCAAAGCTCACCGGCTGTTCCGACTGCCTCTTCCGAAGAAAACCTGACTGCTTCTTCTGCTTCACCTACCGCAACAGCTGATACTTCGTCTGAGACGACTAGTCATGATTTCTCGACTTCGCCTACTTCTCTTCCTGTAATATCTTCTGCTTCCGATACCTTCGCTTCCCAAATACCTCTCTCGCCTGTGAGCTCTAGTGAGATGCCTCAGTCATCTTCCAGCACTATAGTCTCCACCACAACGAGTTCTTCATCCTCCAGTTCTAGCCAAACTTCGTCAACGTCTAGTTCTAGCTCAGGCTCATCTTCCAGCACAACCACGAAATCCTCAACTTCTACATACTCTACAACCTCTACCACGTCTGAGCTTACTACAACTTCATTGCCCTCCGGCACCGGAGGCGGCGCCTCATATGGATGGGATGGAGGATCGGGACCGACAGCTACCGAACAGACACCTTTGACTACTGGACCGACTACTTCAGCGACAAGCCCCCCTTCCCAGGGCTCTGGTGCTCTCGACAGCCAAACTAAAGGCAAAATTGCTGGTGGTGTAGTTGGTGGTGTGGCCGGTGCTATGGTTTTGGTGGTCCTAGTTTTCTTACTTCTCCGGAGACGGAGAGCATACCAAAATCGTGCCCCTGAAGTCCTTCCACCCGGTGATATGACTGGCACTGCTGTGGGTGAAGGATGTGTAACAAGGTCAGCTGATGTGGTTTCGCGGCGGTCTAGCAATGATCCTTTATTCACGGCCTCATACTTTGCGCCAGCGTTCATGAAACGTTGGAGACAATCGCGCCTCTCTACTCATACAGAAAGCACCTTAGATTCTAGCACCAGCGAGCGTGGATTCCAGAAGATTTCCGGTCGGAAGATTCCCTCTGTACTACGGTCAGGAGGAGATGGATATGGGGGCGGTTTCTCGGAAGGATCGCCGACTATGTCGGAGCCAAGTGTGAGCTTCCCGCCAGGTTCACCGGTCCTTCCACGCTCACCTACCTCTCAACCGCCTCCGTCAACCCCATATGGCATGCCGCTGGACGTGAGTTATACAAGGGAAGCCGAGGAAACAAATCCCATTGTGATTTTCCGGCCCTCCCCGGCTAGGACACCTATCCCTGGCTCCGCAGATGCTAGTTTATCTAACGAACCATCTGTATCGCGCATCGTGCCTCTGGCGCAGGGAGCATTGTCTCCTACTATACCTAAGCGACCGGATGTGTTGGGTCGAAGTCATCCAAGCTTTGATGGTAGCCGCGGTAGCCGATTTACCGAGAGTATATGATCCTGTTCGTTGTTGTCTTTCCTTTAGCCTTTGCAAGCGCCCCTTCGTTGTCCGATGTCTGGATATATATCATACGAGCGTTGCTCTGTACATACGCTGAGAGCTTGCACTTTCTTTCTTTCCCTTCAGGACGTGTCACCATCGCAACGGGAATGGTCCTTGGGCTTCTAGGCTGGCATGTTCCTGATCCTGTTGTACTCTTACTCTCTATTTCTTATATGGATACCCCGAATTGAGTTCACTGTTCCTTGTCAAACCCCTGCACATTTCTGTCAAAACTATCTTTCTTTCTCGTATGTTAATAATTTATGTGGAGTTATATTTTGGGGAAATCTTGTGCGGGTAATGGTCATGGAACGTTTAATGGCAAATGGATGTTTTTCCTGATCCGGATTTAGTAATTTGTATTTAGATCTAAGGTACACGACGTTATCGATAAGGCCATTTCTAATTCTTGGGATTCCGGAACGGAGTTTCTTTCTTTCTGCGAAGTGATAAGTATGATTCAAGACGCTAAAGAAAAGCCTCTGGCCAATTAGGTCTCGGTTATTCATGCGTGACCTGAGATGGCAGGGTTGCGATGAGAGGTTCCATGGAGTATAAAGTATCCATCGACTTGATACAATCGACATGCCCCCTTCCCCTCATCCTTCTCATATTTCCTTCTCTTTCTTCATAATCACCTCCAGAAATTAGTCTCTAATCATATTTATCTGGCTAATAATCATCATCATGGGCGATCCTAATCCCCCGACTTCTCACGATCTTTCCTTATCTTCCCCTTCCCCACCTCACGCTCATTCCGCCAAATCACTTCGTTTCCTTGTCATCGGCGCTGGTTCGCGAGGCAATGCTTACGCCCGGGCCGTCACAAATGCCACCTCAGGCATGATTCACGCGATTGCTGAGCCACATCCCTTCAAACGACAGGAATTTGGCCGCAATTATATCTGGGGCGACAGCGGTACACCAAAGGACGGTCAGGAGTTCAAAGACTGGCGAGATTGGCTGCGATGGGAAGTCAAACGGCGAGCACAGAGTAGTACTACTGTGACTAATGGGACGAATTGTGCGACCCTTGGAGTAGACGGCGTGTTCATCTGCACACTGGACGAAACCCACGTTGAGATTCTACAAGCCATCGCCCCGTTACAGCTTCACATTTTGTGCGAGAAGCCGCTCGCCCTCTCACTATCCGACTGCTTGACCGTCTACCGCGCCCTACTACCAAAGGAAGAAGGGGGCTTATCACCCTCCTCTTCCCCATCAACCATCTTTTCAATAGGCCACGTCCTCCGATACAGTCCGCACAACATCCTCCTCCGAAAGCTCCTCCTCGAGGACCGTACCATCGGCGACATCGTCTCAATGGAACACTGCGAACCGGTTGGATGGTGGCACTTCGCACACAGCTACGTCCGCGGGAACTGGCGACGAGCAACGCCCGAAGGCGACGGCTCCCTGCTCACCAAATCCTGTCACGACCTCGACTTCATCCTCTGGCTTCTTTGTTCCCCGCCACCACTCCCCGCAGACGCCAACCTCTCTGCACAACAGCAGCAGGAGTACTTCAAGCGCCAACAACCGCATCTCCCGCGCACCATCTCCTCCTCTGGCTCCCTGACCCAGTTTCGCAAATCCAGAAAACCCCGCGCCGCCACTACGGCAACAAACTGCCTCTCTTGTCCCGCGGAGAGGCAATGTAACTATAGCGCCATCAAGATCTACCGCGACATGCACGTCGTAAGAGCCGACTACGAATGGCCTGTCAACATCGTCTGTCCAGATATCGAGGATGTAGTCCGGAGCACCTCCTCTCTGTCCGAGGAAGAACAGATCAGAGCAGCAGAGGCCCACCTCCTCCGTCGTCTGGAAGAAGATTACTCTCCCGAAACAGAAGATAAGGATATCGCCGCGAGACCCTGGTACGGTCGGTGCGTTTACGAATCCGATAACAATGTTTGCGACGACCAGGTCGTCACTCTTACCTGGGATGATGAACCCCTTGACTTCAACACAACTATCAATGACTATTATCCACGAACTTCTAAAACAGCCATATTCCATATGATCGCACCAACAGAGAAACAGTGTGAACGGCGAGGTCGTGTTTACGGTACCCAGGGTGAAATCACTTACGATTCGCGGAATATTGATATTTACAGCTTCGCGACCCGGTCAACCCGGTCTATTGAGGTGCCGCGGCAGCCGCCCGAAGAGAAGGAGTCTCATGGTGGAGGCGACTACGGTCTGGCGAGGAGCTTTGTCCGTGCCGTGGATGCCGTGATTAATCAGGGGTGGGAGGTTGAGCGTGCGCAGAGGTGCTTCGTGGGCTGTACGCTGGAGGAAGCGGTGAGGAGTCATGCGGTTGTGTTCGCGGCGGAAGAGGCGAGGAGGGAGGAGAAGGTGGTTCGGTGGAAGGATTGGTGGGAGGGGAAGCTTCGAGATTCGCTGAGGACGAGGTCGGCTTGTGATTAAGTTGTTGGTTCTGGTCGTTGTCATGACGGCAGTGGTATTTTGAGGAAGGTTAATGATACGATATGACGTTATGGCGCACTGTGATGAACCGGTTATGGACTGGAATGAGTTATGATTATACTGCTATGCGATTAACTATCTTAGAATGAAACCTGTCCATGGATGGTTTTTGCTCCCATCATATAACTCTGCGCCTCAAGGCGCTTGTGGCACAATATTTACAAACATCAAATCATTGTCACTTAAGTGCGGACGTCAGGCTCCTCGCGGCCGATGAACTCCTTGAAGTTGAGCAGAGAGAGGGCGAGAGCAACGTTGTCCTTCAGGTACTCGGACGCAGTCAGGCCAAACTTGCTCTTGTCGCTCTCGTACTTCTCAATGTACAGACGGATCGTGGCACCGCTGCTGCCGGTGCCGGACAGACGGACGATGATACGGCTGCCATCATCGAACTTAGCGTACAGGCCCTGGTTCTTGGACACGCTGCCGTCCAGGTCGGTGTAGGAGAAGTTGCCCACATCGGTGACCTTGCGGCCGGACACGGTGGAACCGACGAAGCTGTCCTTGTTGGCGACCTTGTCAGATAGGATAGCAATAACCTTGTTGGCACCATCGCTGTCAACGTTCTCGTAGTCGTAGCGGGTGAAGAAAGTACGGCCATAGGCCTGCCAGAAATCGTTCTGGATGGATGCAATGCTGGGGGTCTGGTCCGGCTTCTCCTTGGCCACACCAGCGATGATGTTCAACCAGGCGACGATGGCCCACAGACCATCCTTCTCACGGATGTGGTTGCTACCAGTACCGAAGCTCTCCTCACCGCAGATCGAGATCTTCTTGTTGTCAAACAGGTTGCAGAAGAACTTCCAGCCGGTGGGCACCTCGTAGCTCTGCAGACCCTGTGCCTTGGCAACCAGGTCGACAGCACCGGATGTGGGCATGGAGCGGGCCAAACCGTAAACACCCTGCTTCTGGAAGTAGGGAATCAGCTTGGCGTGGTGGGAGATGATGGCCAAGCTGTCACCGGGGGACACAAAGGTGTTAGCACCGTAGATCATGTTGCGGTCACCGTCACCATCGCTAGCGGCACCGAAGTGGATACCGTTCTTGTCAACAGCCTCAACCAACTCATGGGCATAGACCAGGTTGGGGTCAGGGTGACCACCGTTGAAGTCAGGGCTAGGGACACAGTTCATGGTGCTGCTGCTGGGCAGACCAAGCTCGTTGACGAAGATATCGACGCCGTAGGGCCCGGTGACACCGTGCATGCCATCAAACAGAACCTTGAAGTCCTTGTGGGTGTTGAGGAACTCCTTGATCAAGTCGAAGTCGAAAATCTCCTTCATCATCTTGACATAGTCGGAGGTCGAATGGACAACCTCCACCTCCAAGGGGCCGTAGGTCTTGGAGCCAATACTGGAAAGATCAAGCTCGGGGATCTCAGCGTAGTTATAGGAGGTGAGGGTCTTGGAAGTTTCGTAGATCTTGTTGGTGACTGTCTCGGGGGCGGGGGCACCGTTGGACAGGTTGTACTTGATACCAAAGTCGGCATTGGGACCTATGACCTGGCGTTAGCTGAGGCAATTGCTGAATCTAAAGAGCTCCACGCTGTTCTTACCACCGGGGTTGTGGCTGGCAGTCAACAGAATGCCACCGGTGGCCTTCCGTACACGGATAAGATTACTGGCAGCGGGGGTGCTCAAGATGCCGTTCTGGCCGACAAGGAGCTTCTTGACGCCATAAGCGGCACTGATCTTAGCGATCTTCTGGATGGCCTCAGGGTTATAGTAACGGCCGTCGCCACCAATGACGAGGAAGGCGTCCTTGGCACCTTCAGGGATGGAGAGGAGGATGCTGGTGATAAAGGATTCGGAGTAGTTGGGCTGCTGGAAGACCTTGACCTTCTTACGAAGACCGGAGCTATAGAGGTTAGCAACGGTTCTATGGTCTTACAAGAATATGAGGTGGATAGAGATAGATAGAGACATACGTTCCCGGCTTCTGGTCAGTAAAGGATTGGAAGGAGACGGTCTGGATGGACATGGTGACAAGGATAGTGTTATGAGAGAGGGAGAAGAAAGGGAAAGAGAGAAGAAAAGAATAAGAAAGGAGAAGAAGATGCAAGTATATTATATAGGGAATTGAAATTGCTCACCGACAATTGGGGGAGGAGAGAGAGAGAGGGAAGATAAATAAAGGAGGGGCAACCCACTCAAGCTAAAACCATGCGAGTTGACACTCGCGCTGCCGTCATCAGCATGATTTCATGTATGTACACCTCAGGCCCAAAGGCCCAAATCAATGCCCCTCTTCCGCCCCACTTAACGCCGCTCTTGTTTTTTGCCCAGGGATCGAGGCCCCGCGCGTGGGGGCAACTGCTCCAAGTGCGTGCGCGGAAGGTACAGTACATCTATACAGTACAGGGTGAAAATTGTAGAAGTTTCAACAATTTAAATAATCGGCGTATCAATTTTCTATGCTTGGTATACTCACTTCAGTCATCCCCCACAGATTCGTATGGTCAGATATGAGCACTAATGTCACAAGATTGATCCAGGATCTCTATTGCAAAATGATGAAGGCCGTTTCCACATAAACATTGATATATCTCCCGGGCAGCTCCCAACCAGCGTTCCTTAGACTCTCTTGGCGCTCTGAGGCGTATAGTGGACGCCGACTTCTTTGAGAGGTTGAATCGTGGCCTGAAATCACCAAGATAGAAGGTTATTACAGGTATATTCCACTTCTTTGCGATAGCTAGAACATCTCGCATAGGAACATTTTCACTTTGGATAGGATTGCAAAACACAGGAGGAAACTCGCAAAGGTTTGGACCCCCAGCACGATAGTGTTCCTCTATGAAGCCGTCATCGGTAGACATGGGTGGGCTGCAGGAGGTCACGGAAGAAGGATATAGCGTGGGGCCAGGCCTGATCGACTCCCTTGGTATCAAATATAGGTTTGGCACTGCTGCTGTAGAGTCAGCAATGTGTCGGGTTGTTATGATTAAGTAAAGGGTGAGACGAGAAAGACTAGAAGTAGAAATCGTCTTCTGTAAATGGCCGTGGGCAAAGACTCGTATATGATAGATACTGGTAGTGACTTGCCTATAGATCAAATGGTAACGGGGGCATCCAAATTCTGTGTAGGTAGATTTGTTCGAATTAGACAAAATGCGAACCATACTCGAATATTGCAAGAGGATTCTAATTCTGGTAGTAGTTGCTAACATGGCAAGTGCCTTCTATAGAGAATAAGTCTGTATAGTCCAACAAAGGGCTATTCTCGTCCCTAGTACTGGGCTTATCCAAGCATGATCTACGTACAACTCGGTCAATGAAGGATATATTGAAACAGAAAAGCTTGCCTTTGATTTAAAAGAGAATCTCAGGCAAAGTGGCATCTTCTAAGCTTTGGGCCCTTTGAGATGGATAGATCTACCTATTACCACCTGTACCACGAGTTCACGATTGTCACAGAACAAACAAGTACGTAGCGTGATTCCGATAGTAGTCGAAAGCGCCTTTTTTGATGGACCGTTACAAAAGAGAAGAGATATAAAGTTCTCTCAATTGAACAATGGAGGGATTAAATACCTCACTCTTCGGAACAAAGAGATAAAAGCACCTCTAGCATCCGGCTCTGCCACAAAAGAGTAGTAGTAGCCTGAGCGAATACATTGGTCAGAATGGTGCGTGTTCATGAACTATCAGTGAGTGGCTTGAAGGCTCAGGTACCTGCACAAAGGCGGCGACGACACCCATGGAACGCGGCAAAGACCTCAGCTCGTCGAGAAACAATTAGCTAAATTTTAAAAATAGATCCGTGATAGAAACTATTTCTAAGACATTCTATTTATTATGAGTCTCCCCCTTTTCTACACGAATATCCACTTTGACGAAAGGTGAGAAGAAAATGCCAAATTATCCCTCTTCATCTACTTGATTGTTGGACAGGTCCCAATGGAGCTATTTTAATAGCTGCAGCTCTAAACCTTGGGACACGGACGGACCCCTTTGGATGATTGGGCCGTTTAACCCCGTCAGAACCATACATGGACAACTCATCGACCCCGAAATACCAATCGATGGGCTCTTTCACTGCATCTGCTGTCGACAATCCAGGAAGATCGCAGAGAAATGGTGGGAGGATGACACATGACACATCCTCTTATCACTTTTGCTTATGAATGAATTCCAATCTAGACCCCTCGGTAAGCCCTAAGATTGCAGGGAGTACTTCGTACCAAGTGATCAAATAGCCCCAATATGAAAGCAATAGCAATCTGTTTATCCTTTCACGTCACCATGACTGTGACTGTTTACATTTTCGAGATTGTGAATCAAGAAGTGATTAAATCGAGGTGTTATCGGATACACAGAGGGGTGTTCGCGGTACACTGCTTTCTGGCCCCACATTAACACAGTAGAGCAGATTCCGAGGGGCAGTCAGATATCTCCCTTGACATAGTTCATGGCAATGCGAGCCAGAAGGACAAAACCCCTGCTTCTAGAGAGGTGGCGTGCTCTGTCGGGTATAGTAAATCAACACAACCTACCCAAGCGTTGGCGTCCATACACTGCAGCAGTATTAATAGCAGCAGTGGTCAACTAGAAGTCCGTCTAAGCAGCCCTCTATTCATTTTCCTTCACTCCCAAACAGCCTCTCCTTATAGAATCGCATTTCCTCAATGCTTTCTAAAATATCATCCTTCGCCAAATGCACCTCCTTCTTCCTAGGCACAGCAGCCAACAACTCATCCGCAGCCCATCGTCTCGCTGCCTCCTTGAGGGTGCTCACATCCAAGATCCGATAATGCAACCATTCTAGGACCTTCGCATAGGGACCCCGCGACAAGAAAGCCTTGTCCGCATGTACGCTATTTCCCGCCAACAGCGCCGTGCGCGGCTGGGGCACATATCGTTGAATGTACGCCAGTAGCTCGGAGGCAGCAGATTCAGGTGTGACGGTGGAGGCGAGGACGGCGGCGGTTAATCCCGTACGGCCATGAGTGTCAATGCACCATTGTGACATGTTGTCCATGGTGGTCTTGGAGGCGTGGATGACGGTTTCGAAGCCGTGGGGATCGAGGAGTTGGAGGTTGGCGTCCGTGACGAAGCAGCACACTTGGATGATTTGGTCCTTTTCGGAATCCAGGCCTGTCATCTGTTTGTGTGATTGGGGCGTGTATTAGGTATCACAGTGGTGGTAGGGTCGAAGGGGAGAGTGCGTACTTCGCAGTCTATCCACACTAGTGGATCGAATGAGCGTGCCAATGGCATGTTGACGATGTTTTGTGTGTAAAATGTTATAATTTCACTTGAGATCTAAGAGCAAAAGGGTAAGGGCTTTTGGTTTAGAGACCTGTGTCCATCTGCGTCTTTTGGGTGGGTGGAAAAAATGGTGGGGGTGTGACGTTGCGGGGGGTAAATTTAAATTATTTAAAATACTATGTAGTCTCCGGACGATAAGATAAAGGGAAACCGAAAAGAAAAACTACCGAATAGGCGAACTGTTTCTTCAGGTTCGATCAATCGTATGTTTGCACCTTGCGTAATCCATTTATTCTATAGTGATTAACTTATAGCCCAGACCTTTTCCAAATACCACGTAAGAATTCTAGATCCTTGTAGGCAAAAGCCCTAGGACCATCCAGCATAAGGTAGTGCCAATACATGCACACAATCCAAAATAATCTCCATACCGTCGTTATCATCGTCAAGACGTTAAAAAAGAAGTAGTGAAAGTCCCAAAGCAGGTAGAAAAAGAAAAGAAGGAGAACCAACCAGGTGGCATTCGATCGGTTCACTTACGCCAATCCACCATAGTCATCAGGATAATCTTTTGAGAGTTTCCCCCAAATCCAAACACAACAACCAAAAGAGAAGAAATGTTGTCCACATACTTTGCATGCGCGCCAGCCAAAACAAATGAATAAGTAAAGCTCAGGATATAGATTATCGAAGATTGTCAGTTAGTGTTCCGACGAGGTCGTGATGGGAAATCCCTTTTGAAAGACATGTCGAACCCAATAAGTTCATATAACTAATAATATGTCATCGAGATAGTTTCATCACAGCTCTTCGTCCTCATTCTCCCGTGGGTCTGGTTTCTGGGGCTGGGCCTCAAAGGGATTGGAACTCGCCCCTGCAGTTTGATGCCCCTCTGAAGCGGCACTATCCAAAGCTCCGCTGACGGGTTGAGACAACCCCGATTCGATCCTCCGTCGCAGAGCGTTCTCATCCGCTTGGGATACACTGGCTCTTTGTTTCTTCAATGGGCTTCCCACGAACTCTCCGTTCAGACTATTTGCCGCAGGCTTGGGGACCTCGGGTATGCCGGCAAGGACTGCTGGTGCAGTTGGAGGGGTCGTGGAGATACTGGACGCTGCAGGAGTCTCTCCGGATGGCTGGGGGCTAGCGGTATCCGTTTTGGGGGTACTAGTGCCCAGAGATGCTGAGGAGTGCTGGCGTTTGAGCTGTATTTCCGTTAGCGCAACTTAAGGCAAAAGCCTTGGGTCCCACTTGCCTTGATCTTGCGAACGCCCTCAGCCAGTTCCCCCTGGCGTCTAATATCGTCTGGTGACAGATGCTGATCATCCTCCTTGGCTTCTTCATCGTCGGCTTTACCCAATATCGAATCATCGTCATCATCGTCACTGTCCATATCGTCATCTCCAGCGGTCTTGTTTTTCTTTCCCTTCTGCTTGTTCTCGGTGCTGTCACGGAAATTCAAGAATCCAACTGTACCACCGGGTTTCAAGGGTCCAATATTAGCGAAGTCCGGCTGAAGTGATCTGCGCTTTGCCGAGCCAGGAGTTTCTTGCGACTTAGGATCTTTTAACATGCCCATCTTCTGCAATTGCCCTATAAATAGTCAGTAGGGTAGAAGACATATCTTGAAGAGATGGTCGACATACGCTCTCCTCTATACATGAATGTAAAAATAGCATAAGGCTTGTCGGATGGATCAATACCAGTAACCGTTTGTGTGCTGATAGTCTTGGGATCGAGTGTCTTGGGCTTTGCAAAACTTGTTGTATGGTCGATATCTGCGTCTGTCCCGCCATTCCCGCCTTGCTGGGCTTCGTCGTCGTCATCATGGGCATCGAACTGTGGCGAGTATTCACCACGTTTGATTTCCCCCGAGGCCAGAACACGGAACAGAGCCACTTTGATCTGTCCTGCAGACTCAGGAATAGGGTCGTCGTCCGAATCGGAGAAAGACATGTCATCATCCGAAACGTCCTCAAGAGGTGATTTCGCGTCGTTACCATAGCGCATGATTCCCTTGTCATGCTTGTCTGCCTTAGCATCCATGTCCAGATCACCGGTGTCATCGACCGATGCACGCTTCAAGCGGCGTTTTTC
Source organism: Aspergillus flavus (assembly GCF_009017415.1). Lineage (NCBI taxonomy): Eukaryota > Fungi > Ascomycota > Eurotiomycetes > Eurotiales > Aspergillaceae > Aspergillus > Aspergillus flavus. The sequence goes on along the minus strand of NC_092409.1, from coordinate 4,154,559 downwards.
CATCTTCTGCCGTCTCCGCTCAATCTTCGCGGCCACATCCTTACCCTCCAGATCTAAGCCATTGAGCCAGCGCTCCAACCCCACCTCACGGAAGAGGAACTCCCGTTCAGCAAGGCCACCTCCTTCGGACTCGGGAACACTGACCCATCGTGAGTTTACCCAGGTCTCCTCGCCTCTTCGGAGCAAAGTAGCGACCTCTTCCTTTTGTCGCCCGTCGAAGTAGATATAGGCTGCGACCGTCTCGTTCGGAGAGTTTGTCAGCGGCTGGTACGGTGCCACCATGCTACTATATTGGCCTCGCTCTGCCGTTTGGCCGGGAAGGCCCCCAACAACCTTGGGCTTAGGTGTGGGGTTTTCCGGTGTCGATTTCGGGGTAGAGTAGGGCACATCTTGTCCAGGATTCAGTAACGTGATTGAAACTGCAAAGGTGGATTGTTCGGGTTTTCCAATAGCTGAATCTGGTAGCTTCGGTGGAGGCACGGGAATGTAACAAGCTATGCGAGAGGCTCGGGATTGGCGTTGGATCGAGTACTCGGAAATAGGGCCGTCCGGAGTGTGTATACTCACGGCAAGACCCTTAAAGCACGGCATGATGGGGCGAGCGGTAGGGTGTATGTGAGCAAACTAATGTTCTCCGCGGTATCTTGCAGGGGAGAAAACTGTCCGAACTAAGTATGGTGAGAGTGATCGAAGGAGAGAAAATCGTGCGGTGGTGCGAAAGAGATGGCTTCCGGGCGTCGTGGGTTGTGGAGGCGGTCAGGGATATCTAGTGTGTTCAGACTGACACCGACAACCTCAAAGGGAGAGATCGCGAGAACGCAGTTCAAAGAGGCTGCAACTGGAGAGTGCAGTAGCGTATAACAGAGATACTCGGCACAAGAGCCAGGCAATTTAGAAAGCAAGTTCCTATTGCTTTATCTTCTTTGTGAGCAATTCACACAGGCAATCGTAGCTCGGCGGAGGGGGGTGGGAGGGGAAGAATGGGAATGGCTGGTTATGATGGACCAGTGGATCAGGATGAGCGTACCAAGTTGAAAATGCACGTAAAGAATGTAGGTACCAGCAACATGGAGTGAAGGTAATGATTCGACTTATAAAAAGATATCTGGTATGCCCGAAGGCCAACTCCCTTGTACAGCGTGACGGTGACAGAGGGTGGAAGGGGGAGAAGGAGAGGAACGAATGAGATGCGGAGGACTGGGCGATCGACAGCCGCCAGTGGGAACTCCTCCGCCTTCGCTGCTTTCCATGGTTTCGGTTCTGCTTAAACTCCCATGCAACATTCCTCTTGCCTTGGCGTAAGAATATACTAGTTCAAGTAGTATATTTTAACCACTCGAGTAACGGTGGATTTAGGCTTAACCTCTCTTTGTTTTCCTTTGTACGACTTCCTCAAGAAAATCCAGCACAGTTCCATGTGGGGTGCCCCTCCATAGGGAACTCTACCAGAGATTTGCTTTCCAACAATGCTGCAAAAGTAGATATAGCCGTTTTAGGAATTGCAGAGGTTTGTACAACTCACGGCTCGCTTTGTTGGATGACTATATATAGCACTCTATTATCACATCATTTCTATTTGTCTAGTGGATAGAATAAAAGTATCGCATAAATCTCACAACCTTTAAGACTACAAAATATCAAGAAAATCAATATTACATAGACCAACACACCGTACCTATTTGTGTTAAGATAGATGTAACGAAACGGTGTGGTCCCTCTCATATCCCACGCCGTCGCGCCTCCTCCATAGCTATATCCGCCAAGTCAGGAAAATCCCGGTTCAAACCACTGAATAGCAGCTCAGCCTTCTGTCGCCTTTTCCGCTCAATCTGAGCTTCTAGGCTTGAAATCTTGTCAAGGACCTTGGCATGGGAGTCGATTAGTGACAGCTCAAGCAGTCCGTCGGCATATTGGCGCAGAGCGCCTAGCTTCCTTTCAAGAGAGGGGATGTTTTCATCATCAATGGGATTCGGAATGTTTTCATTGTGATTGTTGGGCTCATGAGGATATCGGTGTGCAGTATTATCTGGCGTGGAAGAGAGTGAGATATGAGTTTGTACATGCGGACTGCGATGGAAACTTTTGTCCGGGGAGCTTCTGTCCTCCACGAGATCACTGATGCGGAGCTGCCCTTTTGAATTGAAAGACCCTGTCGAACTGCCGCGCATGGGAAGGCTGTGGGGAACTTCAACATCTGCAACGATATCCGACTTCCTATTCTGAGAGGGGTCAACACTCTCAGAGGAGTGTATAGCTTCATGTAACGACCTTTCGTGACCATCGTTGTTTGGCAACCTAGGTCGTTTTTGTCCCCGATGCTCCAAAGTACTCCGTGACGATGCGATCTGTGTAATAGAGACGGCTCTCTTGCCTCTCTTCTGGTCAAATACATTGTCCACGAAGCCGGCGATGCGACCTCGTGGATCAACAGGCTTAATCCGAGCTCGGATGGGCTTATCCTTGCTTTGGTAAGGGTGAGAGAAATGACAACAACGGCAGTTGCATATTTGCGAGCATTTCGGGCAAACCCACGGGACTTCGTTTCTGAGGAACCTAAGGAGATTTATATCAAAGTGCCTGTACAGACCACGATAGCAGAAGAAAGCCGAGCATTGGGAGCATGTTATTCCCTTCCAGACAGGATGACTGTCACGGCAGAGATGACAGAGACGTTCCTAGGCATCGTCAGCTTGTGAAATAATAAAGTTGTCGCAAAGACTAATCTATATTATCATATAAACTTACTGAGGATTGTCGTCGCGCTTCCACTGCTACCAGAGCTATGGCACCCAAGGTTTTTTGTCTAATTTATAGGTTAGCAATGATAATCACTTAGCCCAGCGAAACTGTAACTAGAGCAAACTGTCACACAGGCAAGCTAAGACATGCCGGTCTAACGGTGTTTTAGGGAGTCATACTTCGGTCGTCCTATGTCTGAGGCGGAATAGCTGCCTAATCTAGCTCGAGCGGCTTTGATGAGACTTCGGCAATATTCGCTCCGGAATAGCTCAGCCCAAGTATAGTCACCAACATGTCTGCAACTCCTTCCTGATACGTAACATGTTAAACAGAGGTCAAAATCTCCACACTGTTCACAATGTAAGTGTCGGTTCCATATCGTTAGTCCGCAAAAGTTACATTCCACCACAGCTCCTTGTGTATCCACAAGTTTAATAGGCACAGATGAATCGGACCCAGTATCCTCGTCGTCGACTAGCTGCTGAAGAATATCTACAAGCAGTTTCGTCTCTTCTGGATTGTGACTGCTGTCGCGTAGTGCATGTATTGGTATCAAGGGAACTCGACCTGTATCAGCATAGCATTGCTTTTGATATACAGGCTGAATATAATTAAAAAATGATGGAATTGAGGATGCATGCATGATGTTCCAAACCACCTTCGTCACCATGGAGCTGACATTCCATATTTGATGAGCAGTTGCTGAAGGAAATATCACCAAATCCCCAGGCTCTTGATGAGTGACATATATTGGAAAATTGGCGGTTTTCATTTGCGCAATGGAGATATTGGCCCAATCAGTGTGGGACGACTTTCCAAGTCCTTCCATAAACATGTCGTACTTTTCCTGTGAGGTTTGGTCTGTGCCAAAGCACAATGAACCATATCGGCTCCCTATTATATCAGGGTAAGCCTCCAAGAAAGACTGGTACTGTGAGTGTATTTTACATACCTTCAGACTCAATCATCAAATTTAGTGCAACTGTTCCACTAAAGCATCTGTGGAAACCGGACCTGAAACACGACGTATGAGCAAGCATCTCGTACTTTATCCGCAGCTTACGTACAAGGACAACTTGGTTCCAACGTAAGCCATCAACACTTCCGGGGTTATTTCTTTTGGTAATACTCGGAACAAGTCGAACGAGCCTAATTGTATTAAATAGGAAGGTAGGACAGCTTTTAACGCTCTGATCCACTCGGCAGGGCATTGAAGATCTTTCGCATAGAGCCTAATATGGCAGTCAATAACACATGTCACAGACTAATGGTGGCTTTCCTTGACATACGATTCACGGACGTGACCAGCGCGACTGTGGTCCGTTGGTATAAGATCACGCAGCCGCATCCTAACATCTCGACCAGTCTGGCAGTTCCGTACTGGAATAGCTAAGTAGAGTAAACCGAGAACAGTTGTCAGCAGATCTATATGGGATATCTACCCTGCAACCATTAGGTACATACCTCCCGAGGAAGAGGATGTAACCAAGCACCCATTGTTCAAAGTTGATGCGTCCCAGCAATCAATCTGGTTTAATCCACGAATCACAAACGGCTTCCCTTCCTGTAGCTTCTTTTCAAACCAGCCAGGGGTTTCATAGATGGTCTGGACCGGAAACTCGGAAAATGGAACAAACAGCTCCCCGGAACTCAGGAGGTCCTGCGCAGAGGGTATATTTGACTGAGAAAACTCCATTTTGTGGCGGATAGAGAACCCACATGACTTTCTATGTAAAGTAAAGCAATGAAAGCATATTTCCGGATATATGGACTGATGCCACGTCAGTGTCGAACTACAAACAAGCATCTCGGAACTGGATGTGGCGGTTGTTTCTCGCTGGTGTTGGCGCACGTGATTTGTTGCTACGAAGTGTTTTAACCGTTTAAGGAAATATAGTTGGACCGGGCCTGGGCTCAGTTCCTAAACTCAAGGCTATTTATAAAATGAAGGCACTAGCGTCGTCGTATCAGTGTTCTAACTCAGTTTAAACAGAATAATACTAGATGAATTAACTTATAAATATCAGGTCATTTCATAAAATCAGCCAGCTTGTACGACTATCTGTCCTCTCGGAATCTGAGCTTATTATATGGTTTAGCAAAAAGCGGAGAATTAGGGTAATCTGACTTCAGTGAGTTATCATGGGCTGTCAGATGATCTGTAATCTTCGCATATTAAGTCACTTAAAGCTGGTAAACCGTGTCCTCATAAAATGGGTACAAAGCGAAACCCCAGTCTGAACGGCAGACCACTTCTCTTGTGGCATATGTTTTAGTACGTTTAATTAACCTAACTTATGTAGATAAATACAAAGGCTCTGGCCAACATGATGAGTGATTATTTTGGTAAAACAAATAAGTATCTCGTTGTGTTTGTGATAATCCTGTTTCAGGTCGGCTGTAATAACAGGTCTTGTGCATGATACCACAGCAATATACAGACTGTGAGTATCTCGTAATACAGGAACAGAGACATCTCATTTCCAACCCCCAATGTTATCAGAAGATGAATATGTGATACTCCTTCACCTAGACTGTTTTATTTTGTTAATCCAATTTACTCCCTGACTTCGGTCATTCTGACGGGCTGTGAATCCACCTGGGGATTTCCAGGGTTTATTCTAACAAGTGGTTGATCACCTGTCTGCCCTAGGTACTGGTAAATCTATGGTTTACGCATTATGGAGACATTATCCTTATATTGAATGGGTTGTGATGACGTTCTCTTGTCATCTCGGAATAATCACCCGAGAACTTCCATCGTCTTTATTGTCGCATTCAAGATCCACGGCCGAGGAGTAAACAACAAGACGAAGGGAGGAACATTGAAAGGAAAAGAGAACGAATATGAAAAAGGGAAAAGGAGAAGAATAAGACCTCTTATCCTGTATGATATAAGTATGAACAACAAATGACTTGCTTGTTGTTATCGTAACTTCCAATCGCAATGTTCAACCGAACGTACTATTCTAAATCAAGATTAGTGCACCAAGTCAATCTCACTCGAATGACCAATCGCCAATCGTTCAAGGTCTGTAGTACACTTTATTTGTTTAGCCCTTGGCCCCGGCCAGACTCTTCTTCGCAATGTGCAGCTTCAAGGAGAGAAACGTAGCTTGATTGTCAATCCTGCCCATTCTACCAACACGTACGCGAACTGTAATTTTCATGTTATTGCTACCTTAGATCCTTAGTATTGTCTATGATTAGCCGATGAAAGAAGCTCTTGGCTTCTAAAAATTGAGTAGCCCGCTGTCCATGAAACTTCCTCGTCCGTAAGTTATGAACAGTATACTGGGCTTCGCGTACCTTGAACTCCAGAGGCATCTGCCCCATTAGAAATGCTTGGTATGTATGATTTATATGCCAGTACTCCTTGTAACCTGTCCATCTCACTAGAATGTCCTTATTATCTAGTTCTCAACGGTAGTCCAGATCAACATCTAGGGGTTGTAAAATCACCTGTAAGGGAGAAAAAATCCTCATAAAATAAATTTCTCTGTTCATTATATAAAGAATCATCAAATGATATACTGTAGGGTAGGGGTTTCTTGTGCCTTTGTTTCGTAGTGAGGCTCTAGAAAAGCAGGTGAAATTTGATAAAGTGGGTTCACAAGGAACACCCTCCCCGGTTGTGTATTGTACTGCTACCGGAGTAGAGTTGCAAACGGAAGATGAGGTGAGGAAAGAAATGTGGTCATGCTGCACCATACTACCAAGTAATACCTGGTAGTAATACCTTTGTCCAGGGACGCAGTGTCAGGGATGGATTTTCAGTGAGCAGTACGGGGTTGGGGGCTCCCACGGGGAAACAGCAGTGGAACCATGGAGAGAAAGAAGTGTTAAGTGACCAAGTGAATATGAACTAGTGTGATTGGGCATTGGTTACTCCTAACCCCGTCCGGGGAAGCATCACCTGCTGTGTTGGAGCCCTATTTCTCAGGTCTTCCATGACACCTTCCCCTTTTAGATCGCATGACACTGTTCTTTTTTCATGTCGTCTGCTTCTCCCCCGCACTTTTTCCTTCTTAAACCCTTTCTCTCCCCCTATTCCCATCTCCTCCCTTTGAAAAGTACTGCTACTTCTCTCTCACCTCAGCCATCAAAACTGTTAACCTCCCAACCGCTGTTTGGATTCACCTTTCTCTATACATCTTTCTCTTTTAGCCTCAGTAATCATGGATGACTCCAAAGTGAAGTCGGATGGAGACACGCCTCCTGGTGATCTGATGTCACAGGTGGAGCAACGGTTCGTTATCTCTTTCATCTATGGCTCGTTCACAAGAAGCCCTTGCTAATAGGTTCTGTATAGTCTCAGCGATGATCATGGCACTTCTGAGAAAGGGCATGTTGAGCATATCAATCTCAACAAGAATACTTCTGCCAAGTAAGCTATCCCTCATTTGCAGCTGTATTCACAGTATCTCCCTTTCTGTACGGATGGGAACTAATACATCCTTCTAGAATCAAGAACCCTCTTGCAGACTTGACCCCCGCTCAGGTTCTTCAAGATGTTGAGCACTTCGCCAATGAGCATGGGCTTCGAGACATCCTCGATCATCTGAAGAAGGGTGCTCTTATTGCGAGGGACCCAGACAACTTTGAAACCGTTGAGAACATGACTGATGACGATATTACTGTCATTGCTAGAGAGACTACCCACAAATGGCGCCAGCCATGGCCGCTCTATTTCACCATTGGTCTTTGCTCTATTGGGGCTGCCGTCCAGTATGTATTTGTCGACTCACTGTCTATTGCTTCTCCTTATGATAGTCGCTAATCGTTCTTCAGGGGATGGGATCAGACGGGAAGTAATGGTATATATCTTTGTCGCTAGTTCATTGAGACTGAACGTCTATTTACCTCCTTCGCTTATAGGTGCCAACTTGTCTTTTCCTGATGCCCTGGGTATCCCGGAGAAAGGTGCACTCAAGGCCAGAAACCAGTGGCTTGTCGGTATTTTGAACTCGTACGTATTACACATTTCCATATGCTCATCTTCTGATATGGAAACTAGGGCGCCTTACCTCGCAACTGCGTTTGGAGGCTGCTGGATCTCCGACCCCCTGAACAAGTACCTGGGTCGTCGTGGCGTTATCTTCATTTCTGCTATTTTCTGCTTGCTGACCCCAATCGGCTCTGCCGTTGCTCAAACCTGGCCTCAGTTATTCGTTACTCGCCTCTTGATGGGTATCGGGATGGGACTGAAAGGAGCCACAATCCCCATATACTGCGCTGAAAATACCCCTGCAAACATTCGTGGCGGCCTGGTGATGTCCTGGCAATTGTGGACTGCATTTGGAATCTTCCTCGGGACTTCCGCAAACCTTGCTGTCAAAGACACGGGTGCCATATCCTGGCGCCTGCAACTCGGCTCAGCTTTTATCCCAGCTCTTCCTCTCACTCTTGGAGTGTTCTTATGCCCTGAATCCCCTCGTTGGTATCTCAAGAAGGGGCAAGTCAGGAAAGCATACCAGTCGCTATGCAAGTTGCGTAACAGCAATTTACAGGCGGCCAGAGACCTCTACTACATTTATACCCAGATCAAGATCGAAGAAGAGCTTGTTGGTAAACATGACTTTCTGGTACGTCTTGGTGAATTGTTCACTATTCCGCGTGTCCGCCGTGCAACCCTTGCGTCATGGACAGTCATGCTTGCCCAACAGATGTGCGGTATTAATATTGTGGCGTTCTATTCCTCGACAATATTTGCTCAAGCTGGGGCAAATGTGACTGAAGCATTGCTTGCCTCTTGGGGATTTGGTCTGATCAACTTCCTGTTCGCCTTTCCTGCTGTGTTCACTATCGATACATACGGACGCAGGGCCCTCCTCTTGTTTACCTTCCCGCAAATGGCCTGGACATTGTTGGCTGCAGGGTTTTCCTTTTACATACCGCAGGAGCAGACTGCACATCTAGCTTGTATCTCCCTTTTCGTTTTTATGTTTGCGGCATTCTATTCAGTCGGCGAGGGACCTGTTCCTTTTGCTTACTCTGCCGAGGTTTTCCCTTTGTCGCATCGAGGTGAGAAACCCGCCGTCGAAGAGTGCGGAGATGGTTTACTAATTTGAATATTCTATTTCATTACATAGAGGTTGGTATGTCCTTTGCTGTGGCGACAAACCTCTTTTGGGCGGCCGTGCTCGGCATCACATTCCCACGGATGCTGGCGGTTATGTCACCAACAGGAGCTTTCGCCTTTTACGCGTAAGTTATCCCTCAAATAGTCCTGCTTGGAGTTTTATCAATCTGCAAAGATCTGACATGAGAACAGTGGCTTGAATGTTACAGCATGTATCATGATCTTCTTCTTAGTTCCAGAGACTAAGCAGCGCACCCTGGAGGAGCTGGACTACGTATTTGCTGTTCCTGTCCGTATGCACTCCGGCTACCAGCTCAAGAAAGCACTCCCATACTGGGTCAAGAGATATATCTTTCGACGCAATGTCAAGCTGGATCCTCTGTACCAGTTTGACCACGTAGCGACGCATACCTAAGGGAAGAGGTAGGGCAGAATGTCTCTCAGATTGAGAAAACTAATTTATTACCTTACCGGGATAGGAGTTCGAGACGATTTACTGGTAGCTGTCGTTCCAATTCTTTCGACTGTTTAATATAGGATCTTATGGCGTGTATGTACCAGGTCATGGGTGGTTATGAGGTTAACGCTCGCCATGTTTTACTAGTTTCATCAGCGTATGTGAAATGGAAAATTGCTTGAATGGTTGTTCTTTACCTAGTTAGTCATTGAGAGATAATGAGCGTTGATCTATCTTGCTTTGGTCCCGCAACTGTAAAGAGGTACTTCTGGGGTCTCTGTATTGACCTTGGCTCGCCTCTCCCCACCCGCGTTCACTCTTCCCAGGGTAGAATGCGACTTGGGCTTCCACAATTTCGTGATAGCACCTGAGAAACTAGGTCAAATGCTAATCGCAGGGAGCCAGGAACTGAGAGAGTGTAATGTTTCTATCAAAACTTGGCATGCTAATGGTAAGTATGAGAGGGAAAGGACATTCCTCACAAGGGCAGCTCAAACAATCAGACAACTGGTTCGCATTCACTAGGAAAAAGGAACAGTTATTTACTGAAAACTCTCAGGAAGAGTGGATTTTTTTTTTCAACAACTTTGTTCGTCTTTCCACCTTGTATCCTGCTGACTTAGGGACATTCTTTCCTCGTACCGCCACTACAATGCGATATACCACCAGCTGCAAAATATGAACCTTTAGGGGGTATAGAATCTCCTGGAAAGCCTTTCTAAATGCCATTGTATGGTAATACATGTTTGCTAGGCCTGCGAACTCTCCACACTCGTCTCGCGGAATGGCTCTGAGATGGTAATGAAAGATATCCCAACTACTATAGCGATAGAGGAGTCTACTCTAGCTTTTTATTTCGGTTTAAGAATACCTTTATATACGTTGGTTCCTGGAGATAAAAATGGGACCAATGCGTCCTCAGTGCACAAGAGTTTAAGACTACATCGCAAATTTCACGGTGACAATTTCGTTGCATCTTTGAGAGACCTTTTTATATCATTTTCAAGCGTCAAGTTGCATCGCCCCCGTTCGGCAACTCCACCAAACCTTGAACCCGAGCTTCTCATACCATCCTTCGAGGCTCACCCAGTCAACAAAAACTCCTTCAACTCCTCTCTGCTTCATATCTTCGATCGCATGGCAGAGTAAGGCAAGCCCAACTCCCTCCTTGCGATAATCTGCGTCGACACCGACACAACCGATGAGGCCGGTCTTGGGCCCACAGAGAGAAGGGAATGCCCAATGCGGCTTGAGCATAGGAGACTCATGGGAAAGCATTAGTGTCCAGCCCACTTGCTTCCCGTTGGGGTCAAATGCGGTCATCACACTAGACGGGTATTTGCTAGGGTCAAGTTTATGGAACATCTGAACCCAGGCCTATGAAAGTTATCAGTACGTTATAATACGTCCAGAGATGACAAGAAGTATATTAAAACACATACTTGGTTATATGAGAAGTTCTTCTCCTGGCCAACAAGACATTCTTGGTAGTCGGCAGTTTCTAGAGGACGGAAGGTATAACCTCGCTCCTTAGCTCGAGTGACGTACAGCTCTGGGCTTTGGAATTCTTTGATGTCTTGATAGAGATCAACAGACCGCGGGACTGGGGGGTTTAGCTGGAATCCCCGATGGACAAAGAATTCCTGGACCTCCGTCGGCAGGTCAATGGGAAGCCCAGGCCAGAAACGTGGGAATGTGCTTCCCAGTTCTAGACGGGATTTCTTGAATGTTTTCTCCATCCAAGCCCGACACTCTGCAAGTAAGGCAGTCCCCACTCCCCGACCCTGTAATTTCGGATCAACCGCAAGTGCTGCAAGTTGGACACAGACAGTATCCTGCTGGGCGGCTACGAAGAGGAGGCAAAATCCAACGACTTTGGACTCCGGGTAGCTTGTCCTAGCAACGAGATGGTGTGATTCGACTGGAAGAACATGAGGCGGAGGCGTTATCGCTTCAGTTAAATTGTCTGCAGATACTCTGTAACTGGGCAGGGCTGCGAGCCATACATCATATACCTGGGAAAAGTCAGTTGCAGCTGCGTATTGTTGTACTTCAAGCCAACGTGGTGCAGGCTTTTCTGGCCCAACAGGTAGAGACCCCTTTGCGAGATGCGGCCTAAAGAGAAGCTCCACAGCTACTGTAAAAGCCTCTATCGTTGGCTCGTAGGTAGCGACGTAGGTCTGAATAAATGAATCCTCCAGAAAGTCATAAGGATTACAGAGTGCCATAGCAACCATTGGACGATTGTGGCGCGGCAGTTCGAGACCCAACGTTCTTTGATATGCCGATTCCCGTGCATTGATAGACGCGAATATGACCACATCTGCAGCGTCGACAAGACTAAGCTGCTCAGTCGATAGACCCATTGGCCCGTATTGAATCTCGAAGGCTTGGTTATTCCATTGTTTAAGAATATCGAGATAAATGGAGGCATTATACGATCCCTTTCTGCCCAAACCTTCCCCATCCACTGCACCGCCAGCCGGTGTCTTGTCACCCGGAAAGAGAAATGCAATCTTCGACGAAGGAGAGAGGGGAAGGATACTCTGTGTATCGCGCACAAGAGTGACCGAGCTAGAATAGGCTTCTTTCGCTAACTTTGCGCCCTTTTGCTTAAGAGACGTAAGCCCATTAAGGCCCTGTGACTTGAGCGCTGCGTCCCAACTCAGAAAACGGGCTTTTAGTGCAGTCACTCTGCGACAAGCTTCCTCCAGACGCGAAGTTGGCACCTTTCCGGATTCTACAGCCTCGCAGATCTTGTCGATAGATCCTACCTGGACATCATAAGTGTGACAGACCATAATGCTGTCACAGCCAGCTCCTAAAGCGAGGACTGCCCCCTGCTCAGTACCGTATGAGGCACGGATACCATCCATCTCTAGACAGTCTGTGATCACCATGCCATCGTAGTTCATATCCTTCCGTAGTATATTCAAGGCTTTAGCAGAAAGTGTAGCAGGGAGATGACTATCGTCAACAGAAGGTAGCGAAATGTGGGCAGTCATCACTGCCTCAATACCTTCAGCTATAGCTCTGCGAAATGGTCTCAATTCACATTTATCTAGCTGTTCTCTCGTCTTAGAGATGACAGGAAGGCCATAATGGGAGTCCACAGCAGTGTCTCCGTGCCCTGGGAAATGCTTGACGCTGGGTACCACCTTTTGTTCTCGGAGTCCTTGGGCAGTGGCGCATGCCAATCTTCCCACCAATCCAGGATGGTCTCCAAAACTGCGGACTCCGATCACTGGGTTTAGGGGTTCTGAGTTAATGTCGCACACAGGAGCATAGTTCATGTTGATCCCAAATAGTCTCAGCGTCTCGCCCGTGACGGTGCCGACTTCCTTAGCAAGCTCCGAGGCATAGGTCGCTCCGAGAGCCATAGGCCCCGGGAGTTGAGCGGCAATAGGAGGTGAAATCCGAGTGACCAATCCATTCTCTTGGTCAATACCGATAAATAAGGGATAATCATGCCCAGCTAGCCTCGCTTCTTCTTGTAAAGAGTGAGTTAAAGACTGGCTAAGAGTATTAGCGCTGTTGATTTTTGGTGTTTATCCTCGTATGACTGGAGCGACCTACTTGCAACTGGGCTGCATCGCTGATGTTTCGTTTGAAAAGGACAATGCCCCCCAAACCATATTCGTGGATTAGGGTTTTAATCTCGGGGCTGGGAGTGAGGCCGTGAAAGCCGACCGCAAAAAGCTATACAAAGGTGGGACTTAATTCATTGTTCATGGGCGGTGTCTGTTTGAAAGACATGTTAGGGAGCCATGCTCGTACCTGGCCGACTTTCTTGCGCAGATCTGTGGATTGCATCTCAGCAACTGCTGAATGAGGGGCTGAAGAGAGTTGGATGGTGGTGATGGGTGGAGCAGTAGTTCCGTTGTTATTAAATGGCTAGTAAGGAGACCCACGCGGGGGGAGGGGATCTAAGCATCAGTCCATTAGTCAGGCCAATAAGAGTGAACATATAGAAGACTAGTAGGAAGTAAATTAGAAACTCGGATGTATCTTGAAGTAGGAGAGAGCGAGAGAGAGAGAGGTGCAATACAAATCCAAAGTGGAAGATACAATACATTACACTAACATACAAGTCATACATGACATACAGGACATACAGCCCCTGTTTTGTTGATTGATTGCCTTAATCATGTTCAGGCAAGACTTTCAATTCACGTGAACTCATCTACAGAAGGAAATTATTCAACGAATAATAAAAACAACACCGACACCGACACCAGTGAGAACTGGTAAAAAAGAACTCTGGCGATACATCTCCTTCATTGCGGGGTAGAAAGAAGGCAGATCAACGAATCCGATTCGACGGGTAATTTCTTTAATGAAGAGGCCCTATTCTACCATCTACTACTCTTACCAAAGTACCACTGTAGCATCCCACAGGATACTACTATCTCTATCGCCGTCTCATCTTTGCTGTATCTCTCTACAATCCTTACTGATCTACCCCGTCCTTTCGTCTATTCTCAACTCAATAACCCCACACATCCTTTCCGAAACAGGGCGGCAAGGAAAGCTTTATTCCTTGCTAGACGATCGTCATGTCACACGACGATCGCAGTGGGAATCAAGACGTCTCTTCGATGGATTTGAGCGTTACTATTAACGAGCCTGCTCAAGAAAGTCCTGACTCTACCAACAAGGCCAATGTCATTGTTCAGGGTTTAGTACCGCAGCAAGAGCGGCCTCCCTCAAGGGATGAGCTTGACCACCTTTTCAGAGCCGAGGAGGACTACGACCAGCCAACAACGACCCGGAAAGAGTTATGGTCTTACTACCTTTACTATAATGGTGAGCTCGTTGAGGTGTCTTGCTTCTGGTCCTCCCTGACTTGGATTGCCTTGGTCTTCAGGTGATAATGGAGTTGGCCCTGGTTCTTATTCTCAAGCACTGTAAGCGCGCTGGACCGGCACTATCATAGTGAGGACTAATCGAAGTTCCTTAGATTCCAATGGGCCCTGACTGGTGCGGGCTGGCAGCCAGGGACTGAGCCGCACGAACCTTGCACAGCGTCATCTGCGTGTGTGGTTCCTTGGGCTGGAGGCACTCTCTCCGTCTCGTCAGTCGTTCTCATTGCCAATGGACTTTGTTTTACTTTCATGACGGTGATCTTTGTTTGGTTGGGCAGTGCCGCAGATTATGGCTCCTTTGGCCGCTGGCTGCTCTTAGTCCTCACCGTGGTCTGTTGGGCTTTGCAGTACGGTATGATGGCAATCAAGCATCCCAATCAATGGCCTGCAGCGATGGGCATGTACGTGGTCGCATATGTTGCTTATGGTGCAACATTGGTATTTTACGCCGCCGTTTTCCCTCGGCTTGCGCGTTTCATGCCTCACGTCCGCAAAGCCCGTGAAGAAGATTTGCGCGAAGACAAAATCACCCTGGACGAGTACGACGCGATAGAGTCGCTGGAAAAGAACCATATCAGGTTGTGACCCTATCTTATATCTACCTTGCTGAGTAGGTACTAATGAAACATAGCAACGTATCGACTGCGCACAGTAACATTGGATACCTCTTGACACTCGCCCTCAATTTGAGCGTTTTGCTGCCGCTCCAGGGAAACAACTATTCAAACAATCTTGCTTTATGTCTAACAAACTCCTGTAAGTATTACCTGAGCTTATATTACCTCCATATATCCTAACTAGCGGTCTTTAGATTGGGTCGTCCTAGGCTTGTGGTGGTTCATTTTTCAGCAGAAGCGTCCTGGTCCCCCAGTCCCAAAAGGCTCAAGCTATGCAACTATTGGCTTCAAACAGTTATGGGTAGCGCTCCGAGAAGTTCGATCACTGCCACAGACGTTTCTTTACTTTCTTGCTTACTTTTTGCTGGCCGATGGACTGAACACGACTGGTACGGTTCCTACTGTATATCCCACGTGTCAAACTGAAAAAGCCCAAGAACACAGCTAACGAAGTCTCACGTAACAGGAACACTCGTCAGCATAATCCAGAACAATGAGGTATCCTTTTCGTTCCTCCAACTAACATATCTTGGAATCGTCCAAGCAGTAACCTCGACCATCTCGACCTTCGGATTCTGGTATATCCAGAAATACTTCAAAATAAGCACTAAGCGAATGTTCCTTGTCACAAACTTCTTCAGTGTGTTCATCCCTTTCTGGGGTATGTTAGGCTTGTGGACAACGCGCATCGGATATCATCATCGGGTGAGTCAATTCGATACGCAGACTATATTACTTTAAGATCTACAAGTCTTTCACTAACAAGATACGGCCAAAACAGTGGGAGTTCTATTTCTATAACGTTGTTTTTGGTCTCTTTCAGGCTCCATACTATGCCGTACGTTCGTGTCTCTTTCGGAAGTTCTGAGGTTATAATCATAGTAATCCAAAACAGTACGCTCAAACAATGATCAGCGAGCTCATGCCCCAAGGATACGATAACATGTTTTTCGCTCTATTCGGCATCACCAACCGTGCCGTAAGTCTGCCATTCACTGCCACATCGAAGCGTACTAATAGTGTCCATCTAGTCCTCGATAATCGGCCCGAACGTCATCCAAGCCATCATCAACGATACACAAAACAATTGGATGGGGTTTCCGTTCCTATTTTCTATTTGTACTGCTGCCATGATCATGATCAGTTTTGTAGATGTGGAGAAAGGCCGTGAGGATGGGCGAAAATTTGTGCAGAAGAAAAAAATGCTTCGGGGGCTAGGGTAAACTAAGTATCGTAACTGAGTGCAAGCGAAGATTATTCTTCTACTACTAAAGAAGATACCGCGACCAGTGGAGTATTCAAAGCGTATTATATCAACACCCGTATTGAGAGTTGTTGCATATCGAAACTTAGCGCGTGTACCATTATCCTGCAGCGCGGAAGAAGAATATGAAAACAGGCTGCTGCTCGTGTTAACGAGAAATATCTCACTGTCTCTCAATTAGGTATCTAACACTAATATAGATTATGACTATGTACAGGGAGAACCAAATGGGTATTCACAAAGCCAAACGCCATACCATAAAACACAAGAATAACAATATATACATTAAAGAAGTGGTCTAAAGAACGCCAAAAACCCAAGTACTTTTGGATCTATCCCATATAATCCTCTATTTGATCATGCCTGGCCATTAACCACGATTTAAATATGTCTTTGCACCGATGTTTCCTTCTTTCCTCACACCTTTTTTTTTTTTTTTTTTTTTTTTTTTTTTTTTTTTTTGTGGAGCACCAAGTCTATACATTTTCGCAAGGTGCTTCTTTTGCTCGCGTTTGTTTCTGCTCATATTTGGAATCGATGGCTTCGCGCCACTTAGGGCCGTATTCAGCCGTTAGCCATACTAAGGCCCCAGCAATGACCAGAAACAAAGCCGAAACTGTGTTGAACCAGCCCACACCCATTGCCTTGGTGGCTGGTAAGACGACGCCGGTGCCTAATGCGGCAAAAACATACCGGAAGAGGTAGTTGCCCGCGATGACCTCGGCACTGCGGCCCTTATCGTGCATCACGTCAAGGCAATAGGTGTTGATACTTGGGAAACAGAATAATTGTGCGACGCCCTGTAGGAACATGGCGATAATGGGGACGGGGATGCCGCCGACTTCCTGGTCGAGTGTCCAGCCATAGACGAGGATGCAACCCGGGGCGACAACGCACACGAATGCTAGGCAAGAGCGCAGCCGGTCCTCTGGGATTCGGAGGCCGTTGCGACGTTTGATGTATTTTCGAACAAAGTAATCGGCCCAGCGACCGCCGACGAAGGTGCCAGCCAAGTAGCCAGCTCCTGGAGCAAGGTAGAAGAGACCGCATTCAATGGGGCTGTTTAAATGAAAACGAGGGTTGAGGATGTAACGAATGGGAGTTAAAAGAGCGTATTGGTTCCAGACTAGGGCACCGGCGGCTAGACCGGTGATGAGGATGTTTGGGTATGAGAAGGTCAGGGTTATCACACGAACAGGCGACACACGCTGCCAAAGTAGCTTGCTCTTTTCGGGAAGACTCTTCCCGGCTAGATCACCATCAGTTTTAGAGTGTATCGTCTCAGGGAAGAGAAAGATGAGCATCAAGGCGGAAAACCCGCTCATCGCAGACAAAAGCCAGAAGATTACCCTCCATGATCGGAAGGTCACAATGACACCCTAAGTCTTCATATTAGCCACTACCCACTAATTCATTGATCATAAATGGGTTCAAGACATACTCCGAGGAAAGGGCCAGCCGCAGGTCCAGTCATGCTTCCTGACAGAAGCCACACCATTGCTGATGCTCGGCTACGAGGCTCATACACATCTCCAATGGCGGAGCTACCGACAACAAGGAAGGATGTCCCTTGGAAAGCAGTGAGGATACGGAAGACGAAGTAGGCAGGAAGATTTGGAGACAGGGCCGTGGCAATCGTAAAAATGAAAAAGAGAACGCCGCTTACGACAAAGATCTAAGGGGAAAGACTAGTCAGTGGAAGGCCGTAGGCAAAGAATCCTAAAGAATAGAGGTGAAACTTACAGGGCGACGGCCCCAAACCTGACTAAGAGGACCCCAAACTAGAGAGGCGACTCCCATGGACGTCAAATAAAGTGCATTGCTAGCATTGATTATATCCCCCGTCGTGTTAAAGGTCTTGGATATCTCTGGGACTGCGGCCAGGATGGCTGTTGACGAGATAGGAGCAAGAAAGGCACAGTACGAAAGGATAGAAACAATGATAATTTTTCGTGCGGGTGAGAACCGTTTATATTGTTCTGCATCTGTTTCTTCAAAGTCATCATCGTCTGCAACAGCCTCTTTCTGCAAATCAGGGCCTTGTTTAGATTGCACAGGAACAAGCGTATTGGGGGTGCCAGGGGGTTGTCCGAAGTCTTCCCGAAGAGCTAGATGCTCCTCTGTGGCAATTTGAGTGGTAGCAGAATTGAGAGACGATCTGTCCGACATTGTCGGGATTTCTCGCTCATGGACAGAAACAGTCTTGACAGAAGCAGACTTGAGCATGTTTCATGCCAACTGCAGGGACAACAAGGGAAAGACAATGTTCAACTAAAGAATGAAAGTGTTTGGACTCCTTCGGGAATTAAGCACTGGATCAATGAATGAACAACTGTATAGAAAGATTTGACATTGAATTGTCTTAGAGGCTAACTGGAACGAGCGACAGGGCAAAAGCCAAGAGAAATGCAATGAAAAGAGAGACTGAGAGCTGGAAAAGGGAAATCTGTTTTGAATACAGTGCTTCAATGAGCAGACATATTGACATCGCTTGCATCTTAAATGAACAAAATCGGAAAAGGAGACAGATCCCCCAATGCTCTTTGCATTGCGCGTTTTGCAGAATAGAATTTCATTTTTAGCACGACTATCATCACATCATCAGCCTGAAGTGTGGCCAGACCATGCAGCCGAATGGGGCCCAACTCGATATCATTGGTGCCTGAGTGCTCAGCGCCCAGCAGGAAGACAATGTGAAGAGTAGCACATGCTTCTCAGGGCGACCATAGAAATACCACAGTCCCCATACAATGCGCCGAGCCAATGATATGCCTGAGACCTAGCCACGCCCATGGCCACTATAGGTTCGGGAGCGGAGCCGCAGGTCTATAGCTTGGCCCAAGAGTGGGAACTGGATCGACATTGCAGTCCAACTAGACCCCTGGCTGACCAACGGCGCAAACAATAGGCCGAAAACCACGCGTGTTTCCGTGAAGTAATTGTTTCATTCGGCGGAGACGGTAGCAGGACCCGTTTGGGGTTCTAGGAGTACACGGCTTTCCGATAGCTCCCGTTACCCATCGGTTCTTGACTAAGGAGGATCCGCGACCAAGTGGAGCCGCCACAGGAGCTGTTCAGGAGGATCATCACGATGGGACCGGGATGGGCTTTGAGACGACCAGACACATGACGACCCAGCTAATGTGCTGGAGTCAGTTTTGACGTGCTCTCGCTATTGTTCATGTGGTATGAATTCAAGGAGAAAAGGAAAAAAAAAAAAAAAAAAAAAAAAAAAAAAAAAAAAAACAAAAAAAAGACTGAGTCTTAAAGGTCCACTGATCACCATACACAGTAATCTGGTTGGTCTACTTGTTGGCTAGAACAAGTTTCCGTCACAAGGACCAGAACATCATACATCAAAATCAGCCCCTTTCGCGTGTTCTTCCATTTCACCTTTTACTCAAATCAATAGACCTTGACAGAGGAGAAGGGACAGAGGCATGGATAGATAGCAGTGTTTGTTTGACACATTGGCATTTCCCTTCAGGACCGGCCTTTTAGTTTCATCCAAGCTCCTCAGAAGTCTCTTTGGGAGTGTCTAGGGTCTTGTTTTCCATGAAAAACCAATTCTTGGGTTAATTAGTGCAGATATAGTTGCCGTAAGTCCCCAGACACAGACAACAATTGCTAGATTGTCAGTGCGAGGAGTAAAAAGCCTCAATGGTGAGAGGTACGCGTCACGCACAAGGGCAATAAAGAGACAGGACCAAAATTGTGTATCCGAAAGAAAGCCGAGAGGTGAGGCTTGCGTGGAAAAAGGGACCGAACAGCTAAACTAGAGAGGATAGATCAGGTGCAAGCCACACTGAGAGCCAAGTCATCTGATAAGATCTCCACCAGGGAAAAACAAGCCTCAATATTAAAACGGCCACAGATCTCAAATCCAACCTGTGACAAGACTTTCGATGCTCTAAGTCCCGTCCTTTCCTTCCTTACATTTTCCTTTGATTTTCATTTAGGTTTATTTCTTTTTACACTGAATTTGCTATTCCCGATACATCAATATCGTCGGAGAATAAAAGCAAACGTTGACCCCTATCTGGGAAGGACAACGGGTCCAAAGATTCAACCGAGGACAAGAGATGAAGTGGCAAAATTAGACTCTCGACTAGGGAAGAATCTCACCAATGCCAGATGACTTTTCGATTGTCGGGTAAAAAGGAAGATGCATGCAGGAAGGGAACCAAAGAAGTTTCAAACCAACCAAAAGAAAAGATGGCGGAGGGGCCATGACGTCGCAATGGGACTAGTGTTACGACCGTTCGCGTGGGCACTTCACCTCATCTCCCCCAAATTAGTCTAAACCCAACTGACTGACTTCACCCTCATCATCCATTGCTCTTCTTCCCTTTCTCCCCACTTCGCCATATTCTTGACCTTTTTGTCAACACAACCCCCCCAGACTGTTACTGCTGGATCCAGTGACTACTTTTTCTATTAGATCAATAATTCGGAATCAAAACATTTTTCTCTAGAAATCCAAAATTACCTAGCAAAAGATGAGTTCCAGCAAGGATGCAATCCCCGCCAGCAGCAAAGGCTCCTGGTCAAGTTTCCTCAAGGTACGTCGCAACCCCCCTCAATTGACAGCTCATTTCTCTGACTAACCGATGAATCCTCCTAAAGTCTATCGCCTCTTTCAACGGCGACCTATCTTCCTTGACCGCTCCACCTTTTATCCTTTCCTCCACTTCCCTGACCGAGTACTCCGCCTACTGGGCTGAGCATCCGAACCTTTTCGTGGCCCCAGCTACAGAAGCGGACCCCGAGAAAAGAGCCCTGGCTGTTCTGAAATGGTTCATCAGTACCCTGCACCAGCAATATTGTACCCGTAGCGAGAAACTGGGTAGTGAGAAGAAGCCCCTGAACCCCTTCCTGGGAGAGCTCTTCCTGGGCAAGTGGAACACTGACGAGAATGTCGGGGAAACCTCATTGATCAGTGAACAAGTCAGGTAGGTGGACACCTCAGAACAAGTCCTTTTTAGACCGTAGGAGACTGACTAGAGTCAGCCACCATCCCCCAGCAACCGCCTACGCAATTCGGAATGAGAAACATGGGGTAGAAGTAAGTTTGCATATTCTTTTTATTCTTATTTTCTGCTTAAAAAGCACATTCCTAACGTTATTCGTGTACAGTTACAAGGATACAACGCCCAGAAGGCCTCCTTTTCAAGCACCATCCAAATCAAGCAGATCGGACATGCCCTCCTGACCGTCACCCCACCCAACGCGGACAAGAACGACCCGGCCCAGAAGGAACAGTACCTTATCACACTTCCAAGTTTGCACATCGAATCCTTGATTTATGGAACTCCGTTCGTAGAACTGGAAAAAACGACACGGATTGTTAGCAGCACCGGCTACGTGGCCAAGATCGACTACTCCGGTAAAGGCTGGCTAAGTGGAAAGAAGAACACCTTTAACGCCATCTTGTATAAGGAGAGCGAAGGAGAGAAGAAGCCTTTGTACACTGTCGATGGGCAGTGGTCGGATAAGTTCACCATCAAGAATGCCCGAACCAAGGATGAAGTGGAGACGTACGTGGTTAAGGATAACAAGACCACTCCCCTCCAGTTGGCCCCACTGGAGGATCAAGACCTTTACGAAAGTCGGCGTGCCTGGCAGGACGTGGCTTCGGGCATCGAGCGGGGCGACATGGACGCCGTGTCTGTGGCCAAGTCGAAGATTGAGAACGCCCAACGCGAGCTTCGCAGGGTTGAAAAGTCCGAGGGTCGGGAATGGGAGCGCCGCTTCTTCAACCGCGTAGACGAGAATGAGGATCAGGGGCTCTTACAACTTGCGAGAAAGGCCGGCCTTACATCGCTCGAAAGCGACAAAACTGGTGGGGTGTGGCGCTTCAACCCAGCAAGCGCAGATGGTGCGAAGCCGCCGTATCACAAGACCGGTGGCGAAGGCTTGGGGGTCTCTGCATAATTGCCTGAACTCGGGTTCGACGCTTTATACAATCCACTTATAGTTTCATTGATGGCTAATGCACTGCAGTGGCATCTGCACTTATAGAACGCGTTTGCTTGACCCAGAGTCTTCCCCTTTCTTTTTTTCTAATCTAAACCTTTGTTTCATTCTTCTTTGGGGGTTCTGATACTTTTTCGGCTTCTGTATATAGAACACGGCGATCAATACACAGGTTGTCTTTTACTTCACGCTACTAACTTCCGTCGCGAAGTTTATGATCCATACCAGCTCCGTAGCTTTCACGTAGATCAGGTTCTCCTTGGCACCAACGTACTCGAATCTGCATGATAGTGGATTCCGAGTGGTAAACGCGTAATTCCATCACTGATTGGGAGTTTTTATTATCTAAATTGAAACAAGAACTGTAGTAAATCAGGTAAATTCTCCAATCCGATGGAGCGCATTAGGCAGAAACCTGGCGTTTCACTTCCCCTTTTCTCAGATTTCAAATTTTTTTTCGAATTTTGGCCCCCTTCCCCCTCGCCAAACTATCAGAGCCTAAGTGGGTGGCTTAATTAAAGCACGTCCATCGTTGATCACTGCCTAAGTGTTGAGGCAGGAAGATCACGGACCCATCGCCTCACAGTGAGACGTCGGCAATTCTGGACTATGCAGCTGGGTCAGTCCTGGGCACATCCGGAGCCAAACAGATCTTCTCTCCTCTTGCGATTCTATCGGGTGTCGATAGCCTGAATGTCAGAATGTTATATCGGACTTGGTTTTGTTGGAGAACTCGAAAGTTGTGTAAGGGGGAACGCAATATATCTTTAAACACACGCACATATGGACCCTACATGCTGAATATCACCAAACTATATATTCCGACCACATCAATCACCAACCATCCACACACTTAGTATTCGCAGCCGTAAGCCACTCGGAATTTAATACCTATGTGTCAAGAACCCCTAACGCATCATAGACAACAGGTTTCCTTGCTATACTAGGTTTCTCAACGATAGTAATCGCTCTACCAAACGGCAAAGAGATCAATGAGATGACGTGCTTGATCTCGTCAGTGATCTTGTGTACGCGTATGCATTCCCGGATTTCTTTATCCTCTGAGCAAGCCATTTCTCGCGTTTCCTTGGGAAAGGGTTTGATTCTGGTGGGGTGCGTCCGTGGTTGTTCCCGTTGGTGACCCATGGATGGCGAGGTTATCTATCGAACCCTAATGTCTGGAGTGTGGGTAGTATTCATTTCCATACTTGACTGGATTTTCATGCTGTCAGGTGGTGATTAACAGTTTTGTAATATCTCAACTAGGCGCTTGTTGGTAATCCCACTATATATAATTATCTTTGAGGTTCGTTCTCGTCTGAATTGTTCTCTGGAGTTTGGACACACATATGTACCATGCGTAATACCAATGTTGTAGCTTGTTTTAAAGTCGTCAATGTATATTAACCATGCTTCTGTCGAAGCAGGAATCTGATCCATCTGACTATGGGGTGGCCGAGGAGTATTATATACAAGAATAAAATAGGTAAAGTGTACTTCTAAGCAGAAGTGCTTCGTTCCAAGTTCACTAACTTCGTGGATAGCCAGCCTATGAACACCGTAATCCTTCCTCAGGCCTGTGCATACTCATAGTGTCTGAGGCAGGCTTTTGTATCAGGAAGTCGAGGTTTCCCGGGTACCATACCCCCCAGATCACCATGACAGCGAACATCAGCAATGTATCAAAGACATACATTGGCCATTCATGGCTCAACAAGTACCCGTCCTGGCCCATGGCATATTCGATCACCCGAAATATAGATCGAACCATGATCAGCACACTGACTGCATAGAGTGTGTGCAAGTGGGATTTCCAGGGAATGGCCTGGTCGAATGCTTGGATTGTTGGATGCTGATGCATACGTCTTTGAAACACGATCGAAGTTACAATAAACAGCCCGAACATGATAACTTGGACCAACAGACCGACAATCACGATATTCTTCCCCATCTTCGCGTTTGATCCTGTCGCCATCAGACCTGCTGCGCTACCTTGGATCACGAAGGAGAGCACGTCACCCAGGACAAAGACTTTAGTCAACCAGCCGACTCGGATCAGCGAGTGATGTTCGGCTCGGACACTGCGGATGATGCGGCCGAGGGTCATGTACACTGATGCGGCGAAGAGAACCGGGCCAAGAAGAATGAACACATTCTGGATGCAGTAGGGCATGATTTCTCCAGTTCTGTTGTAAGCAGCAGCCCGTGCACCGTATCCGATAACTTCGACTGTAATATTGTTAGCTTCGTTCAATGCAATCCAACTAAGGGTAAAGCAGCGCTCACATATGCCTCCAATGGCGAAGGCGAGACAGAACCCAACTCGCATTTTCCATAGTTTCCAGAAGTGGTAGATGGTGGCACCCAGAAAAAGCAGGAGGAAGATAACAGCTGCTGGGACTGATGGTAGATATGCCCAGAGGTAGTAATCCCCTGCATAAGGCTCAAGTTGCGCCATTGTCGTGAGAGTCGTTTGATAATCGTATGTCCTTGGGGGAGTATTCTGGGATTACCCCTAAAATTCTGGGGTGAAACATTTTGTATTTATATGTCCGAACACTGATCGCGAAGCCTTTTTCATGCACCATAGTAGGGATACGTTATACGCGTAAAGAAATTGGCACAAAGCCTCCATAGACAAGCACTGTTCCCTAAAGTAAATCGACCGAATACGCGTATCGAATCCGGTAGTGGATCCTATATTAAAAGTGGTCCGTGCATACGCGGATTCCTTATTTTAGGCCTTTGGCTACTTCGAACCTTCTCTTCATACGCTAAGAAGCTTTCTTTAGAGTCCATCTGGATCCAAAATCTGCAGTGAGCTATTAGCAGCATCTGCGCATAGTATGAAGAACATGATTCGATAGCGTGTAAGAAATAGGTTGGCGAACAGACCGCAGTCACCCACATGAATAGTTCTTCGAGGGATGTGGATCGACCACGACCATTATCATGCCGCGCAGAACGCATAAGAAGTCGCGCAATGGATGCTTGGAATGCAAGCGACGCCATATAAAAGTAAGAAAGCTACCCTCAAGAGCGCTGACGTTAGCATCGCTTAACCGGGACAGTGTGACGAAAAGCGTCCGACATGTACCAACTGTATAACTTCGGAACGCTTTTGCGAATACGCGGACATCTTTCTAAGTGCTACACGATCTCGCACCAACATTTCGCCAGCTTCTTCCCCCGCAGTGGCTGTGACAAGAGACCAGCCGTCCGATGTTTCGAGTCCGAGGTCCGACTCGCTTCTCCAAGATGCGCCGGTCAATATGCTTCACATGCAGCTTTTACACCACTTGATGACAGAAACACGAAACACATTCCATGATAATTTCAATAACGCAATCTCTTCTCCCGAGATTCAACAGATTTGCATGTCTTCTCCGTATCTCATGAATGAGCTACTGGCCCTCAGTGCCCTACATCTGAGCGCCTTGCATCCAGCAGAGCGAGAGTTTTATCGTCACCACGCAGCACAACTCCAAACGCACGCATTAACAATCCTCAACGGTATGAAGCTCGAAGTAAACCAGGAGACATGCATTCCGCTCTTTTTGTTTGCCGGTCTTCTTAATGTGCACCTCCTTTACGACGTATTAATCAACAAAGACCAAGATTTCGATCACTTCTTGGACCAACTGGTGAGCAGTTTTCGACTACACCGGGGGATCCGTGCAATCACCACGGATTCATGGGGCATGCTTCGAGAGTCCCCATTGAAGCCACTCATTCTGGATGGTGAAAAACGGTTTTCAAAGATTACAGGACTTGACCCCGAATGCGCCAGGCTCTTAGCCCTCATCAAGGCGGCTAAACTAGGCCCCTCTATCACCAATACTTATAAGCAAGCGATAGAATCGTTGCAACACGCGATAGTTTCATGCTCGTATGGGACGCCAGGCGCTGGCATCTCAGAGATTACTGCCTGGCCGATATTGGTTTCTCCGGAATATATTGATCTCCTCTCGATGCGATGCCCTGAGGCTCTTGCGGTACTGGCGTATTATGCCGCTTGCCTTCATACACGGCGCGACGTATGGGGGTTTGGAGACGGTGGGCGATTTTTGATTGAATCCATCATCACGTACCTGGGACCAAACTGGGCTGAGTGGCTGGATTGGCCAGCCCGAGCTTTGGGCAATCATCATCAGAGCTCGCAACGAGTTAAAATTTCAAATCAAAGCAATTGAAGACAACGTTATGGTCGGCTCTTAGTACAGTCATAGAAAGAGGTAACAAGGACCCATGGAGAAGAGATCCGATCTGGGGTCTAGCCGAATGTAGGATAGTTAGATATCACCTGCCCGTTTTCCCCTTTGAGCCTGTCACAGTATCACTAGCGCCGATGTAACCACGTGATGTGCTTCGATGGGAGTACTCCTACGGTCAGAATGAGTTTTCACAATGTTGTATTGATGTGGAGGGGGAGATACAGGGACCAATCCTCCCAGATAGTGATACTGAACATTATATGAAACATGACAGGTTCGGTCGGAGAATATTACATCCTACGCCGTGTAGCAAAGGAACCCAATTGTTTCGGCTGGACATGAAAATACAACGCCGCCCAGTTTAATTCTTGCATTCTTTGTTCCCCCGTCCCTTGTCCTAACCCAGTCAATGCATAGATGTAATCCCAACTGAACCCCAATATGTAGTACAGGAAGCGGAAGATATGCAAGGCAGACAAGAGCAATAGGGAAGTAAGATTTCGTAAAAGCGAATCAAGGAAATTCAGAACAAACGTAAGACATTGGTCAATGTCATGAAACCGTACAAGAGAAAGGAGGAAAGAAATGACGGAGAAGGGAGACAGAAAGGTAGCATTTTTTTCAGTTCAATACAGCATCATGAAGGCAACCCTGCATAACAGTTCGAGTCCAAAGAGAAAAAAAGAGAAAAAACCAGCCAAGCTCCCACGGAGAGTAGAGATTACACACTTGAGAGTGACATAAAATAACAACCGACGAAATATAAAAGCTTTTGAGTCAGGGTGACCACCCCCTGAGCCAAATATGAATTCCGCCATTCGGGAAAAATGCAATGTCATCATCATTTAGTGACCGTAATTGCCTCCCCAGCCACCGCGACCGGTGTTGCCATAATAATTAGTGAAGCCGGCGCCTCCGTAGTTACCGTAGCCAGTAGCCTGGTGGTGGGTTTGATTGGCTGCACCCTGGTGTCCACTAAGTCCACCTAGACCCCCATACTGAGGGTTCAAGTGGGGATAGGTGCCAAAGCCCTGCTGACCCTGCTGGCCTTGCAGAGGGGGAAGGCCAGTTTGTGCCTGCGGCTGACCTGGCACGCTGTTGGTAGCGGAACCAGGGCGGTTAGCCTGAGCTAGGGAAGGGCTGGGTCCAGAGGCCTTGGGCGTGTCAAAGGTCTTGGTTTCCTCCGTGGTCACTGGGGGCTGCTGAGAGATGGGCTGGTTCTGCCCAAAGCCACCCTGGGAGCGACCAAAGACGTCGGACATGCCCGATCCGAAGGTGTTCGAGCCGGCTGTAGACTGCTGGCTCTCTGATGGTTGGGCAGATCCGGTACGGCCGTAGACGGTGTCACGGCCAGGCATGGCTTGGGTAAAGCTGCCAGTAGTAGCGGGTGACGAAGAGTGGTCGTAAGAGAAACCGTGAGGCTGGCCGTACATTCCAGCCTTGCCATACGGACCATACTGGCTCCCATAGCCATACTGGGCTGTGTGAGGCATATAGTGGTCGTCGTATCTGCGCGCATCGTCATACATAGGGCGGTTGCGGCCATACTGGTGCCCGCTCATCTGACTCATGTACGAAGCATAGTGAGGGTTGGAGAAATAAGGGTATCCATATCCGTAGGCGCCCTGGCCAGGCATGTGCTGAGCAGTTGGGGTCTGAGTAGCACCGGGAAGGGTGGGGTTCGGAGTGTTGTGACCACTGTTGGGTGCGTCAACATGGCCGTAGCGGCTGGGAGGCTGGGTTGTAGGAATATGGGGCTGTACTTCCGCACCCGAGACGCCAAATCCGGCGGCGGCTCTCTGGGCTACGGTAGCATCCTGGGATTGGCCATAGGTGCCATAGTAGTTGTAAGGAAGACGCTGGTCGACGGCATAGAAGGGAGAATACTCGCTGCCAGTGGTTACGGTCGGCTGGACAGGAGCTTGATTGGCGAATGGTTCTTGGATTTGAGGCTGAGGTTGGGTCACCTGCTGGCTGAAGGGATCATAGGGCTTGTGAGCATCGGTGTAGCGGGCGAAGTCGTTGAAAGAGGAGTCAGCAGCAGAGGCCTGAGGAACGGGGGGTAGTCCAGGGGCTGGGCGAGAGACAGCGGGGCTCTCGGTCGAAGCCTGGGCCTGGGCCTGAGTAGAAGGAGGCAAGGAGGCACGAGGAGCCACGGGGGAGTGTTGAGGGGGTTGGGCACGAGTTTCAGCATCTTCACGGTTCTCATCAATATCGACATCAGCAGCATCGCCGTTCAATCCCATACTGCCAAACTGCACTGCAGCCCGGTCGACAGCGTGGTTTCCTGGCATGACAACTGCTTCTTGTTGTTCCATCACACGGCGCTGGGCACCGGCAGCGCGAACACTCTGCTTGAGTGCGCTGGTGGGGTAGGCAGGTGCAGGTCGTGTGGGTGTTGCGGCAGCAGCATTGTTAGCATCAAGGGCGCTGCCAACGGTGCTAGCTGCGGTGGCTGTGGGAGCCGGGGGAGAGACATCGGGAATCTGCGCAAGATTCGTCTTGGTCAAATCATCCTTGGGAGCTGCAACTTCAGTCGCCGGGGCAGGGACAGCAGGTTTTTCGAGGGGCTGAGGGATAGCAGGTTCAGGTGCCTTTTCCATGGGAACCGGAATTGGAGGTGGAATCGGGACGGGTGCAGGTTCAGGGGCCTTCTGCTCTTTTGGCTCTTTCTGCTCCTGCTGTTCCTTCTGCTCGGGCACTGATTCGGCAACAGGCTTCTCGGGAACAGGAGCGGCAGCGGGGGCAGGCGCGGGGGCAGGTGCAGCAGCGGGAGCGGGAGCGGGAGCTGGGGCTGGTACTGGAGCGGGGGCAGCAGGTTTCTGCTGGGGAGGAGGCGCCGGTTTTGCGAACAGGCTTGCCCAGCCCTTCTTGGTACCCTCGGGAATCACATTGCTCTTCGATGCATCCTTGGGGGTCTCCTTCGAGGCGTCGGCTAGTTCTGGAGCTGTTGGCTCAGCATCGGCCGGCTTCTCAGTCTTGGTGACCTCGGGGGTAGCTGTCTCCACTGTGGCAGGAGCAGCTGGCTTCTCTGGGCGGCTGCCATTGGTGTGGGCACCAGCACGACCGCCGCGACCGCCACGGCCACGATCTCCACGAGCACGTCCACCACGGCTCTCAAATCCACCACGTCCACGGCCTCCCCGAATGGGAGCAGTAGTCGACTCGGTCGGGGTGCTCTGTGCCTCCTTTGGCTTGGGGCGGCTCCGGTCTGTGGTCTTCTTCTTTACCTCTCCCCACTGAGAGACGTTACCTAGATCACGACAAAAACCGATGTTAGTCCGGCTATGTGAGAAGAAATCACAGATTGGATCGAGATCGACGGCGAACCTTCAGTTATGCGATCAATTGCCTCCTCGAGGTCGCCGTCTGCATCCTCCAACGCAAAGACGAGATCCTCGTCCGTCCAGTCAGGGAACAATTCCTTTAGCATGGGTAGAGTGTTTGCATATTTCTTCTTCATTTGACCAATTTCTCCCTCGTCTTCGAATGTAGCGGGTGTGCTGTCTGAGTTGTCTGCCTTTGCAGATCTGCTGCCACCTCGACCACCTCTGGAGCTATAGCCACCGCGACCGCCGCGAGCGGATACCCTGCCACGAGAGGCAGACGACCTCGTTTGAGCTTCAGACATATCTTCTGATGGGGGAATCTAGTAAATCTCCGGACTGGAGAGAAGAGAGTAGAAGGAGAATCGAGGAAGACCCAACGGGGGTTTTGGACGAAGGGGGTGTAGAAAACAAGGTGCGGCTAGTGGGAAGAAAAAGCGGGTAAAAAGAGGTAATGATCACAGATGCAGCCTCACGGAAGAGGTCAGCAACCAGAACCACAGAGCGCACACAAGGACCGCCCGAACTTCGATGCGGCGGTTCAAGAGGGAGCGAGAGAGTTCAAGGAGGGGAGGAGGGAAAAGAATTGAATAAAAAGAAAAAACGAACAAAAAAGGAAAAAAAAGAAGTCCAAAGGGAGCTAAGAGAGGATGAGCATATAAATTATATGGAATAGGGAACCAAATGGAGAGGGAAGAAGGAATGGGAAGAGTTTTGAGTGAGAAGGTAAAGTACGAGTTTAGGTACAGTTCAGTCCGACCGACGTGTTGGAACCCACTGCAGGGAGGGAGAGAGACCCTCCAGGCAACTTTGTCGCCCATTTAGCGAGCGGCGCTAATCGTTCACCCGTTTCGTTGGTTGGCCGATCCAACCAGCGTCCGTGACTTGCACTGGAGCGTTTCGCCTTAGCGTGACGCTTTTTAAAGGGAACGCTGCTTCCTCCCGGTATCTGTTACCTGGAGGTGAACCCTTCTCAGTCCTGCATTTCGTCATCCATTTTGGTTTTTTCCCCTTCGTTGCGTTCTGATGATTGACGAGATCCAATCGATTATACATTTTTCCCCCTCAAATTTATTGGTACGCAGATTACCGACTCGTACCGTGTGTATACGTATCTATACAGGTCGTTTTACCTACCCCTACAGTGCCCCCTCAAATCGGAGTCTATTGATCCATTGAGGATCTTCTCGTTCCCATTCCTCGCATTCCTCACCGCCCCCTACCTGGCACCACCCGAGGTATCTACCAAAGGGAGAGCGAGAGGGCACGATTTATTATCGATAGTATATGGCACTACTGGTCCACCATTGTTCCCCCCTTCCTTCCTCTTGCCGTCATGAAAGGCACGTCGAGTTTGAGCTTGAAAGCGTGGTCGAAAATCCACCCCCCGCTACCCCGTACCCCCCGGGAATCTCAACAACTCCTCAAAGCCCTTACGTCTTCCTTCCGTCGTCAACTCGATCGGGAATATCCCCCCTCAGCCCCCTCAGATCGAGATGGATCTAATGATCGTACACCGGAAAACCCGCACTCGTCTGTGCACGCGACCGATCGACATCTTCGGGCCATCCTAGATAATCCGCTTTTCCGGGTAGTACCCTCTAAGTCTGCTGCGGCCCGTAATGGAAGCGGAACAGCAAGCAGACTACAACAGAGAATAGCGAAAGAACCAATGGTAGTCTTCGATGAATTGGTTGCCTCGGGTTCGGTAACGCTGCCAACACTACGTGATTGTTTGAGTTCCCAGATGCTACTGGCCAGCCGTCATATCGGAAACGGCCTCATACAGGCCATGAAAGACGCTAGGGCTGGATCCAAGGTTGTCAGTTGGTGGTTTGCATCTGATTCTGCGACAAGACAGATGTTATTCAAATCCCGAGCAGCGACGACAACTCTAGTAAAGTTCTTAGTGGCAGAAGGTCGACAAGGTGTGGTGTTGGATTGGCTGAGGATGCTGGCGAACCATGACATTGGAGGCCGGAACGGTCAGTTGCCAGAGAAAATTGCGCAACAGGTGTTTGGCCATCTGCTGGTCAACTTAGTGACCGCTGAAATCCAGTACGGTCAAGGGTTGAGCTTGGCTATGCGGTATTATCTACAGACATGCAAGTCGCAGATGTTCAAAGACAATGTGGTCCTGAACCTTTCCTGGCAACCTGTGTTACTCCCAGCAGGTGTTCACTTATGTGAGAGCTTGATGCAGAGTTCACCGTCCAGATCTAAAGAGCTGAACGGAGCTATGTACAATGAGTATATTGAGGTTCTTTCCAAACTTGCACCGAACTCGTGTCTGCTAGCTACGGCTCCGCTGTACCACCCTACACACCCTGATGTCAAACCATTCCTCGATTTTGTGGATACACTACCTCCTGGCCGAGTGGACTCTTCAACAGGACTGAAACGAGAAAGCTTTGTGCGTGCCGGTTTTGACGCTCTTCGTCTCTTGGTGGACCAAGACAAGCGACGGGATGTCTTATACCTGGCACGTTTCTTGCAACAGCAGTTGCCCGAGAAACCGGATTCGGCAAATGCATCCAATTCAAATCACGGTGCATACACAGAGAGGGAAGATTTACTATCACAGCTTGACTTGGCATTGGCTTGATATGCGTAACTATTGCTATTGAAGTCGAAACAGCATGTTCTGTAAAGCAACGATCCCCTGGCCCCAGGCTTTGGGTGATACTTTTTTTCCTAGGTGCCCTTTATCATGGGTTCAAGGTCTCTACGGGGTATGCATGCAACCTTAGTAGTAGATAAATGATTCGTCAGTCTGGATCTGCAGGTGACAATCGGGTTTACCATTGTGGTGGACGGCTTACCCGAAACACGCTATGAGGAGAACTCCGCATACTGCTCCACTCAGCCACGCTAATGGGGTCTCCTTCTCCTCTTCTTGGCATGCTTACATATCATGACCGGCAACACAATCAGGGCAGAGAAGGCTTATGTGCGCCTCGAGCTGATCCTTGGGGGTAATATAATATGCTATTTTCTAATTGGTGTTTTGCTGATGGAACAGTCCAAGATTGAGTTCCGTGTGGAACGGGTTAGCGTGCTGGGATTAGATGGTCTTAGTAAATATCACCGCGCAACCTCACCTCTCAACCTTCTGTGACCTTCTATCCTCCCTCCCATCGCTCTACAAGTGGTTCTCGCCCCAGTAGACCGCAACTTGGCGATTTCCAAGGTCGCTTGTTACTTGCGATCGCATTCCAATTAGATTTGGCTCACTTAAACATCGCTGAAAGTATCTTGCACTCGCGATCGTTCATACCATCTCTCATTATGGCTCCCGAGCCAGATAGCAGCGTCAACGCACCACCAACCCCAGGTACGTCCAGACAGCTGTACATATGATTCACGTGATCATGGCATCATCGCCGGTGCCCATATCACCTGGCTACAACTAAATGCATCGGGACCAGGCTGATTCTTGAAGTAGAAGCTAGTAATATATCTGGAGCTGGCACGAACACAAACACGACCGATGCTGCTCCCAAGCAAACCAATGGTGAGAGCACTCCGCCCAAGTCTGTGGATGCGAACGACCAGCCCGAGGAGAATAAGTCTCCTGAAGCGGCTGGATCTTCTAAGGAACACAAACCTGCTGAAGAAGCCAAGTCTGGTGGGCATGCCTCCATCTCGCAACACGATGGACTCAAAGAGTCAACCGCGGAGAATGGCATCGCGCAACCTAGTGCAGGCGATAAACGAGAGCATGACCCGACTTCTACCACCCCCAACGCGGCTAAGGCTAATGTTGAGAACTCGGCGGAACCTACAAACAAAAAGCGGAGGACTACTGGAACGCGGACTCGAGATGGCAATACTACAGCCCCTGCTACGAATGGGGGGAAACCAAAGGCAAGTCGTTCTAAAAAGACGAAGGATGATGTGAAGAAGGTGATTCCTACGGATGGTATTGGTAGTCGAACACGCAGCCGGACTAAGGCAATTTCCTAAGCTCAGGCGGTATCGCCGCGAACATACGCATCCTGTAAAGCGTATGCTCTTCACTCTATATTCCTTTTGATCTAGTTGTCTAGCAGGTCCTATGTATCGCAAAGCTCCCACGTTCGCTAGCTAGGTTCTATTTCTCCGGATCTTGTGAAGCTCTAGCTTGTGAATGAACCCATTTTCTCTATTGCTGCATGTAACCATCGATCGCCTGGAAATAGATGAAAGTAAATGTTCTTTATTTTTGAGACAATAATATAGCGTATGATGGGCTGCAAGTATAAAACGGGATGACTGGTGGTGATATAGCCTGCTTGGTAGACAGAAACCGGCAGTATCATTAGCCTTCGTCGGGGATGTCCCGCAAAGTACCGACATCGGCCAAGACTCCCCCGTCTGGGTTGAGTCACCGCTCCGGAGCGGGAGAACATCCGATGTGTCCCTCCCCCACTATCACTAGAGGGGAAAGTCTGTGTCATACCCATGAGATAAACTGCCTATCGTCTTTATAAGTATTCGTCGGGAAATTGTGGAATTCTTCCTTTCTCTCTCTGTAACACATCGGTCGGGGAACTGACAATTGACCTTCACACACAATGTCTTCCAACAAGATTTGGCTTCGTGCTGAAACCAAGCCCGCTGAGGCTCGGTCTGCTTGTAAGTAGCGTGGCAGTATTCATGTACTATCTGTCATTATGCTATTGCCAGCAAATTGTGATATGCAATGTGCTAATACCTCACAGTGACCCCAACTACTGCCAAGGCTCTTATGGATGCTGGCTATGAAGTGACTGTCGAACGCTCTACACAGCGAATCTTCGATGGTAGGTTGTCAATCAGGGCTCCACTCTCCCGGGTATGAAGGCTGACAAGGTTCGTCTTAATAATAGATGAGGAATTCGCAAAGGTATATATACACGTTCGCCCTAGTCCCTACATGTCAAAGACTTATAATTGTCCTATGGAATAGATTGGTGCCCCACTAGTTGAGGAGGGATCCTGGGCCAAGGATGCTCCAAAGGATGCATACGTTTTGGGTCTCAAGGAACTGCCCGAAGATGATTTTCCTCTTGAGCACGTCCATATTACCTTTGCCCACTGCTACAAGCAACAGGGGGGCTGGGAGAAGGTTCTCAGACGGTGGCCTCGTGGAGGCGGAACCCTGTTGGATTTGGAATTCCTCACTGATGAAGTCGGGCGGAGAGTTGCTGGTGAGAATTGATTGCCCACGTTAGTTTCCTATGTGGCTTGTATAATTACTAACTTCCCTATTTATAGCTTTCGGGTGGTCCGCTGGCTATGCCGGTACGTGTTTTGCTGCTATGAAGCGCTGATGATCGATATTGATGTAGTATAGGTTCCGCATTGGCTGTTAAGAACTGGGCCTGGCAATTGACTCATCCTGAGGGCGAACCTTTGCCCGGTGAGGTTCCGTACGCAAACCAGGATCTCCTGACCCAGTCCGTGAAAGAGTCCCTGGAAGCTGGCAAGAAGCAATCCGGCCGGTCCCCCAAGATTCTTGTCATCGGAGCTGTGAGTGTGCTTTTTATATCGATCCCCATGGCAAACTAACTGATGATGTGCAGCTTGGACGTTGTGGTAACGGTGCCGTACAACTTGCCAAGGATGTTGGCATCCCCGAATCTGATATCATCCGGTGGGATATCGAGGAGACAAAGAAGGGTTTGTTTATACTTCTATTTCTAACGAGCTTAAGGTTAACGCATCAAAACAGGCGGTCCTTTCCAGGAGATTATCGACGCAGATATCTTCGTCAACTGCATCTATCTTTCTAGCGAGTCTATTCCCCCATTTGTCAACGTTGAATCTCTTTCTACCCCTAACCGCCGTTTGTCGGTCATTTGCGACGTGAGCGCCGACACGTGAGTCCCTCTTCTGGCCATTACTCCTCTCGCTTGTGCAGCCGACTGACTTCACCCTCGATGCAGCACTAACCCCAACAATCCTATTCCCGTGTACGATATCACCACTACTTTCGACAAGCCCACAGTACCCGTCACTCTGCCGGCGGGGACGCAAGGCCCCCCTCTTAGCGTGATCAGTATTGACCATCTTCCCTCGCTTCTCCCTCGTGAAAGCTCCGAGATGTTCAGTCAAGCGCTGCTTCCCAGTCTGTTGCAGTTGAAGAATCGGAAGGACGCTCGCGTCTGGACGCAGGCGGAAGATCTGTTCAAGCAGAAGGTTGCCACTTTGCCCTAGAAATTTTTGAACAAACAGTAATTTGGCGGGGAATTCTGCATACGGTCTACAGTTCATGAAAAAATATATACCATGTTGTTCCTTTTCCTGGAGGAAACTATGAATTAGATAACATGTGCCAGAATAAGTTGTCTCAACATCTGTGTAAAATCAAATTTGAATTGACCGCATGAGAGTCGCGTCATATTCTTCATGCTGCACTCCACTAGAGATTTGCCTACACCTTCCTACATTATCATTGTCTACGGTCAAAGAGCAGCTGGATAATGGAGAAACGGAGGGGGGTGGAGGGGGAAGCTGGAAAATGGTGGTAGCTTAGCTACACCGTGGTTCATCTACTACTGCTAACGATTGGGTCAAATGAATAATGTTGATCATGAACATATAGTGCGCTGATCTCCTTTGGCGTCGTCATTTCTAACTTCAGGGGGGGGGTTCTTTATTGCTCCTAGGGCAAAGTAGAATAGTCCTACTACCACTAGTTTACAAAAGATATGCATTTATTATGAAATCCCCCCACCACGAGAGCGGAACGACACGGGAGAACGACAGGGTAAACTCCCAGTGTCGTGTGGGGGGCGGATCCCCCGAAAGTTACATACAGGGAGTACAGTACGAGTACTACTAATGTATGTAACTGTCGGGACGGGCATTCGGCGTTGAAGAACTTCCGGTCACTAAAACAGGTCTCTCGGGCAAATCAGACAAACATTGCCCAGTGAGATCTTTCTCACAAGGACCCTCAATTATTGTCGTGATGGCAATGCAGATGAGATCCGTCAAATGGTCATTGATACCTGAACCCGAAGATCTTATTTAGATTGCATCATTCCTGTGAGTTTTGTAAGCCCAATGATTGGCCACTCCCAATCCTTCTGCCTTTCTTTACCCCATTCTTCTCCACATCCTCGGGTTTATGGGGAAAAAAAGGCAAAAATGAAGAAGACACGGAAGAGCTGACACTATTTATCTCTCCCGGTATAGCCGATGGGAACGAACCTCGACCTCCACACTAGCTCGGTTTACATATGGAGAGGCGTATTTAGCCATACGTAACTCCGCTACCATCTTGCTCCACACACCCTCGACTGAAGCAGAAGATTACAGGGATTTAAGTAATCCCCATCCGCCAGGTTCCTGAATTGTTGGAGGACCCCCGCGCCCAGGCATTCTTAGCACGAACCGTCCATGGAGCAACGATAGGCGAATTCTGGTTCTTCTAAGAGACGTGCGACCTGCGCTAGCCATCGATTTCCCGTCCTTTTCTCCTATATATAGTTGATGCAAGAAAAATCAACCACTGTTGCCGCATATGCGGCCGGCGCTTCCCTCGCCGCTGTCGCCCTCTTTTACGTCTTCGGGCCCAATTACACAATCGACGGGGATGAGTCAAGTGATAGCAACCGTAAAAAGAGTATTGTCGGTCTATCCAATCCCGCCAATGACTGCTTTATCAACTCGGTCTTGCAGGCGCTTGCTGGCCTGGGCGACCTGCGTGTTTATTTGATTAGAGAACTCCATCGGCGCGAGCTGGATGGGCCGGAGGTCTATAACTCTCTACCGGATGTAAAGGAACTCGCCAGCGGTGAGAAGTCGGAGAAGATCCGGGAGTTGCAGCAGGGCACAATCACTCGGGCTTTGAAAGATATGTTGGACCGGTTGAATGAGCGCCCGATTTACAAGAAGACAATTTCGGCACGTCCATTCATCCAGGCTCTCGAATACGCATACCGGACCCGGATTAGCCGTAACCAACAGGATGCACAGGAGTTCCTACAAATCGTTGCCGAACGGCTTTGTGATGAATACCATGCCGGTGTCAAAGCCCGACAGAGATTGCAGGGGCCCATTGGCCTACCCACAGGCTCGGAAATCTCAAAAAGTACCGAAGATGTCACATCCGCCAAGAGTCCATCTGAGATTGAGGTACGCATTGACGACGGATCCGAGAACGGCCTGCCGGCAATCATCGATACCAAACTCAAGGAGATCGACAACGAGTATGGTTTTCCGTTTGAGGGGAAGCTCGAGTCTCAAATTGAATGTCAATTTTGCCATTATAAGTATAAACCTAACCAGACCTCCTTTGTCAACTTGACGTTACAAGTACCACAGAAGAGTTCCACCACCCTCAGTGCGTGTTTCGATGGCCTCCTCAAGACCGAACACATCGACGATTTTAGGTGTGACAGATGCCGTCTGCAGCATGCACTCGAAGCGAAAATGCAAGACCTGAAGCAAACACGCGGAGTCAAAGAGCAGCAGCTCCTCCAGGCCGAAATCCAAAAAATTCAGAATGCTTTGTCAACAGACCCAGAGGGCCCGCTCGAAGGTGTTACTCTTCCGCCCGCAGAGGCGGCTCCCAAGCGAAAGATCGCACGCCATATGCGCATCACGGTCTTCCCTAAGATCATTGGGATCCATCTCTCACGGTCTATATTCGACCGCAGCAGTTCCACCAAGAACGCGGCAAAGGTAGCTTTCCCTGAACGACTTCCGCTGGGAGGTATCCTGAATCAGAAATGGTTCAAACTGCTGGCGATTGTTTGTCACAAAGGCAGTCACAACAGTGGTCATTACGAATCATTTCGACGAAACCATCTTTATCCGCCTTTCTCGACACCGGATGTCTTCAGTTCGTATGCACAGAGCCGAGTTACAAGTGAGAACCCATCGCAAGTACCAAGCCCTCGCATGGGACCTCGTTCTTTGGATGCAGAGCCTCCAGCTCTTAGCATCTCGACTTCAACCTCATCGCCATCTTCTTCGTCTCTTTCTCCGGCCCCGTCGCGATCCCCATCGAGGAAGAAGTCTGCATCTCAATTAAATCCCCCAGCATCCCCGGCTCCCCGGCCAAGCACGTCATCGAGCTCCCGTATTTCCTTCCAGAGCAGCCGCACCAAATCCAAGCAGAACTTGTCTCCGACGTCGGATCCTCAGAGTCCTGCCACTGATGGTGGACGCTGGAGCAAGTCCAGCTCGCGCCCATCATTTATGAGCGATCGCATAACCCCAGGTACTTCCGCCGAGACCTCTACCGGGCCCACTTCTCGCCTTCGACGTCGTCGTAAGGCAAATGATCGATGGTGGCGCATCTCGGATGAGAAGGTCAAGGAATGTAAGACATCGGACGTTCTGGGTATGCAAAAAGAGGTCTACCTCCTATTCTACGAGATGGAGAAGCCAACCAATGGCTCACAGGTTCCATGATCGCCTGCCGAGAAGCTAAAGGCTGGTCCTGGGCATCAGACGGCAGTTTCTTTGCATGGTGTACGTGGAAAGGTGTATACACATCTCTTCCAGTTGAGGCTCCGCGCACCACTTATATTCATTTCTATATAGTACTCAGACGACACTGCGCTTTGCTTGCTGGATCTGAGCCCAGCCAGGGTAGTCTGAGCTGATCACTCAGCGTATATGTATATTCGGAGTTGGGAAATGTAACTTAGATATATACACCTCGATAGATACAGAAAATTTCATCTAACTTGGGTCTCGTTGGGTAGCCCTGTGTCGCTCATTCTCGATTCTTAGCCGTCTTTATCTGTAGCGGTCGCTCAAACGAATATTCCACCACCATGGGTTGATATGATAGCCCCCGTCAATCCACGATCCTTCATACAGTATATATAAGCTTCCGCCACATTCTCGGGAGTGGGAATCTCTTTGATGGGAAGCTTTTCCTTTAGATGGGCGAACATCGCCTCTTTCTCCGGAATGGTGTCCCACAGCTCAGTATCTATGGGACCAGGACTGACGAGGTTAACCCTGACCGGCGCAATATCTAAGCAGAGGTTCTTTGTGAGCCCATACAGGCCTGTTGAGTACATGGTGTGCATTGCCATTCCCCGTCCCATGGGTCTCTCGGCTGTTGCTCCACTAGTGAGTGTGATGGAGCAAGCGGGTGAGTTGCTTGCCATATACCTTGGAGCATGCTTGGCGATGAGGAACGGTGCGATAATGCGGACATTGGCAGTGTTTCGGATTCGGTCCAGGTCTGCTCGCGGCTGTATCCAGTCTTCAGGATCAAACTCAAAAGTTCCCGCTGTGAAGATGATATGGTCAAATGGCTGGACTTGCTCAAACGTAGACACCAATTGATCCTCGACATCTGGCGCTCCAAGGTCAATCGTTAAGCCACGGACTCGGTCCTTTGCTTCTGGATAGGAGGATAGAAGGCGCACTTGAGCAGCGTCAACTTTGCTCGGGTCGGAGGAGAGGACCGTAACGTTGGCACCGTGTTCGATGCTTGCTTCAGCTACACAGAAGCCGACACCGGAAGTCCCTCCGAAGATGACGATGTGTTTGCCATGCAACTTGTTCACGTATTTGTTTCTTGCAGCCATTGCTGGTCAGGGGCAGAGTGAGATATGCCAATGTATATCTTAGAAGTGCTTTGACAGTAGAAGGCAACACAGCTTACCAGAGACTGGGAGGATACTCTTATATCTACTTTTGTGCCGGAGTACTCTGCTTGGCAAAATCGAATCACCGCGGTATTGGGCTATGAGACCTGAGTCTTGATTTCTAAGCAGTGGAGTTTTGAACCTGATTGAATACACAAAGAAGGCGATCATCCAGATGTCCTCTTATCCTTGTTAGATATCATCTATTTGACAATCTTGGGCACCTTCAAAGTGGCCCAAGCCCTATGTACTTCCAATCATTGTCGCCGTCACCTGCCTAATTCGTATTTCCCGCTTATGTAAGTAGGGCAAAGTCCACACTGGTTCAACCATTTGCTTCCTTCGACACTGAGACAATCTCAAGGTTGGCCTCTGGAATCTTATAGAATGCGAGCTGATGTTTGGTGAACACTGTCAGGAGGATTTACCAGGTTCATTCGATACGTTTCAATTACAGAGAGCATCGGAGAAAGCCTGCTCACCGACCTTGATTTTGAGTCGACATTAGTACCTTTTGGTAGGAGGAGGTCCTATAGCACGGCAGGTTAAGCCCAAGATTCGATTCATATTCTCTGTACTCTCATGGTCCGGTCTGTGACCTGGAGTAGGGGCTGCGCACAATGTCTACGACGCAAAATCAAGGGGAGAGCTCCGCTTCACTACTACATGTTCAGATCTGAATGTTTGGATTGGCAAAAAGTGTGATGAAAACCACCCAGAATGTTCCCAATGCAGACGAATTAGAAAACCCTATCCTGGGGTCTACGGAGGCCTTTTTATGGTTCACAGCTCGCAAGCTGTGCAAGGAACTAGACTATCAACTGATCGTCCAACCATCTGCGGAAATGGTGATTCCTTTCCGGCTGAACCGTCTTATCAGCCTTTATTCGAGCAGATTCTGGTTTCAGCTTTCGTCGCTTCGTTTTCCTTGTCGAGCTCCGGACGGGTGAGTCATGGCTCGTGGACCAGATATTTATCCTCATGGATATCATCCTCCAAGACTTTAGGCTGGTCTATCCGAGCAACGACACTGCTCTTCTACGCACAAAAGTCAAATCTTCACTACTACAAAGTA
This sequence comes from Aspergillus flavus, assembly GCF_009017415.1. Classification (NCBI taxonomy): domain Eukaryota; kingdom Fungi; phylum Ascomycota; class Eurotiomycetes; order Eurotiales; family Aspergillaceae; genus Aspergillus; species Aspergillus flavus. Next base: position 4,113,358 of record NC_092409.1, on the reverse strand, counting down.
CAAACTATAGAAACATGTTCGATGTACCAAGCTGGTTAGCTTTCCGAGAGCTTCTTGAGCAGCCCCACAGTTTCAGTCCTTATCTATGCCTTTTCAGGCTAGCTTTCCGAGTTCTAGTAGCATCTTTACTTCTATAACTCAACTCAACTATGAGGAGGTTGTGCTTTCGTTTCTGCTCTGCCTTAGGTTCTTTCGGTAATCTATGATTAATTGAAAGACCGAAAGACCCATGTATAAGTTACTCTTCCTCTGAGACAGCGGTCCCCCAGCACTAATGCTATAGATCCACTCCTCGCCATTTCCCCTCAGCTTTGGAAATAATATCAACTCCAAGAAACGATTCGTTGAGTACCACGCAGTTCCACTCTGAACCCAAGACATGGTAGCTTTCAGGCAGGAGTCTCCCGAAGTCAGTAGATTATTTCCATCTTTCCATTACTCATCAGTGAACAAGTCTCCCATCAAATATTTAAGACCCGTATCCGCCGCTACGGTAACGACTGTTTTCCCGGAACCTAGCTTCCTCGCTAGTTTAATCGCAGCCACAACATTAAGGCCGGTTGACGTCCCGACTAGCAGTCCTTCTTGCCTAGCCAGCCGGCGGCACATACGCCGTCCCTCATCCTCTGAAATCGCAAGCGCCTCATCATAGAGCTGTCGATCGAGCAAAGGCGGGATAATCCCAATCCCAATTCCCTCAACATGGTGAGTCCCAGGACGACCCTGAGTAATTGTGGGTGAAAAAGCCGGCTCAAGAACAGAAATAAGAGTCTCCGGCCGTTTTGCCTTCGGAACTCGTGCAACACCCATAACCATCCCCTCCGTCCCAACAGCACCACAGAACGCATCAATCTCAGGAACCTGCTGAACCAGTTCACGGCCAATAGTCTCGTACCCGACGAGAGCGTCTCGGTTCTTAAATTGGTTGGTAAAGTAATACCCATCTGATCTAGAAACCTCCTCTGCGTGACGGATCATGGAAGGAATGAGGGTCGGTGTGATCTTGCCAGAGGGACTATGGATCAAGTCCAGGTTGGCTCCAAATGCAGCCATAGTTCGTAACTTTCTGTGGCGAATGCATTCGACGAGACTACGTGGAATCGGTAGCCTTCCACTGCGCACACGAAGGCTAGTGATGAGCCCGTGCTTCCGCCCGTGGCTTCCACGATTGTTGTGCCTGGTTTTAGATCACCCCGGCGTTCGGCTTCTTCGATCATGGACTTTGCCATGCGGTCTTTGTATGATCCTGTGGGGTTGGTGGATTCTATCTTTAGGAAGATTTGAGCGCAATGGCTAGGTACGACATGTTGGAGGCGTACAACTGGTGTATTGCCGATCACCTCTAAGGAGCGTGTGACTGATGGTGGGGGGAGACGCATGGCGCAGGAGATAAAGCTGTGGTGACTTGTTCTGTTTGACGGGGCTCAATTACTATGGATGCAATTGGGATAGGGGTTAACGCGGGGATGGTGGGACGGTAGCTCATTTTATATATCCAGAAATTATCCACCAGGATTGAGTTTGCGGGGAACGTGACGAGTCAAGGAGTGGATCCCTTAAGGCTCTATATGACCTTCATTACCAGGTATCATAAGGCGCAAATCTCGCCAAAAATGTTGCAATCGCCGCTGTTATCCGATATATTAGTTAGATAGGTTCAGGGAGATGCTTGGGGAAGGGATAGAAAACCTTGTACTTGCTTCGTATCATTAAAGTGGATACCAGTCAGGATTCCAGTACGTAGTTCTTTGAAAGGACTTTTCGTACAGAATAAGATCAGGTTGAGAGTGTATGCTCTTTGGTCATAGGTTGACGCCTGCAGCAGTTTTGTCCGTTACACCCTAAGATTATTTTGAATAGGTTACTTAAGACGAAGCTCGGATTTGATACTTAGAGAGAGAAAAGGAAGTCTAATCATTATTGTACGGTGCACCTATCTATATCATCTCTATTGTTTAAGACCTCTCGTTAATAAGCTCCCTGGGCCATACATCGAAGTACCACTGCTATGCATGTCGGCTCCGGTTGTTGACTATGACAGTCCAGCCTACATCAAGGTATGTCAATTCATATCTTCACCAAACACCCACTAATCTTTCAGTATAAGTATATGGCATGATTGGTGGGATATAAAAGTATCGATGATCGTTGTCGGGCTATTAGAGTGTATTATTGGCCACTTGTCAGGCACTTACCACATAACCTCTTTTCAACCAACGGCAACTCTCAAACGAGATGTAGCACATAGAACATTCTTTTACAAGCGGCAGATAAGATGCATAATGAATCAAGGAAATAAGTCTTCTTATTGATGTAGTATAATTTCAAATAGTGCAATTTCAATGGACAGGCGCGTTAACCTGCTCTAGGAACCAGTAAAACTAAAGAATTACTGGGCAATCACAATTCAAAGAGTCAAATACGGTGGACCAGGTCTGTATAAGCCTGCTTTGAGAAAGCTGTAGACACGGCATAGTAGTATAAGACAAAGTGAGCTTTTTCGTCATATCAAGTCCCCGGTTACAGATCTAGACCGAGAGCTACATGGTCAAAGAAGAGGTGACCATCCTAGGGCTAATCCAACCCATTCAACGTTTGGAGCACAATTCATGCAGATACTGTGCATATTTTAGTCAGGATTCAACGCTACGTCCCACATCAATTGAGGACTGTGGAATGTGTAAGTATCTCATTAGCTCATTACGCAGATCCTCTGGCATATTATGCAACCCATGGCCCTATTTAGATCGCTTTGCAATCCCAGCAGCTTGCATGGGTGACAGATTAGTCACAGAATCCCTAGTGTCACTATGGTGAATGAAGTTTACGTTATGAATAGCATCAAGTATACGCATTTTGGCGGGTATTGATTAGTAGCCACACGCAAGTAAATCGTTGTTCCATGACAGGCGGAATGAGATGTAGGGCTCCTTTCCACCAATGAACCGCGAATGTGATCGTTTATCAAGGGGACATCCCGAGGATCGATGCATAGATAGTACTATTTTGAGATCCGGAATATAACAACACCGACTGCGTGAAGCTTCCCCACCTTTTTCAATTTTAGTATTATGACTATTTTCTTTTTTAGGGTCAGCTGAGCAGGGACAAGAGGGCCTAGACATAAAAAGACGCAAAGGACAGAAAGATGCCGAACGAGTTGGAAAGGAAAGAACGGGTACGGGGATGAGATCTCCGCCGATTTCCCCGATGTTTGGCTATAGCACGAAAGAAATACGGAGAGGGAATGGGTCAATCTTTTAGCAGGAGGGGAGAACCCCAGATTCGCGCAACAACAACATCACAATTCAAATTTGTCATGTTGTGTTTATGAACCGGTTAATGAGGGTATCCAGAACGGGGGTTGAAGGTGGATCTCATACAGGAGAATTATTATCTATTTTCTAATTTCTACACTGCATGAATGGCATGTCATAGGTGTTTCGGGTCCATGGAAGAAGAGAAGGTGATGATGTCATGTGATGGCGGGGATTTTCGGGAGGCGCCTGGGTCCTGTTGGGCCTGAGGCCAGCAACCAGCGTCATCGTTGAACCCCACCAAACAAGTCCAAGTCGTCACGGGAAGAAAAGGGAAGAAGGACACGAACTTCCATCCATTACCCTCGGGCACTGGGAAATGACTAACTAAATACTACTTCTTCTGCCTTGTTTCTCGGCTTCTTCTTCTTTCTCCTTTTTTCCCTTTTTCTTATATATCATCATAACCCCCGCCTCTTCTTCTTTCCCCTCCCCTCCAATTCTCAGCATCACGCCAGCAACCGGTCAGTGAAATCATACTGATACCATCCGTTCCCCACTACCCGGTGAGTTCTTTCGAGTGCTGTTGCCCCTCCATTAGTGGCTCAGCTGCCCCTCCTCGTCCCTCCCTTTGCCAATGACACTTTTATTAAATCCCCTGCTCCGTATTCGTCGTTCGGTAAAGATCCTTAGTTCGGAAGCTCCTACAGAACTTATTTCTAGCTGTTCACTTCCTCCTCCATCCTTTCCTTCTCCTCTTCCATTTCTTCTCCCAAACTAATCCAATTCCTAGTCGAGTAAGACCAGCTATCTGATCGAATCTTTCAACTATCACAATGGGTGTCGGTGTCCTTGAGAAGCTTTCCCGCAAGACTGGTGTCATCGTCGGTGATGACGTCCTCCGTCTCTTCGAGCACGCGCAGCAGAACAACTATGCCATCCCCGCCGTTGTAAGTAGTCTCGGTGGAACCTTCGATGTGAATTATCCAATTGACGGTTTCACCCGTGTCTAGAACGTGACCTCCTCTTCCACCGTCGTTGCTTCCCTCGAGGCTGCTCGCGACCAGAACTGCCCCATCGTCCTCCAGCTCTCTCAGGGTGGTGCTGCCTACTTCGCTGGCAAGGTAAGTCGAAATCGATCCCTACGTGCATCTGGATCAACAGCTCCGAGCAACCCACTAATGTCCCTTAGGGTGTCAGCAATGACGGCCAGCAGGCCTCCATTGCCGGTGGTATCGCTGCTGCCCACTACATCCGTAGCCTTGCTCCCGCCTACGGTATCCCTGTTGTCCTTCACACCGACCACTGCGCCAAGAAGCTCCTCCCTTGGCTCGATGGCCTCCTCGACGAGGATGAGCGCTACTTCAAGCTCCACGGCGAGCCCCTCTTCTCCAGCCACATGATCGATCTGTCTGAGGAGCCCGTCGACTACAACATCCAGACCACCGCCGCCTACCTCAAGCGCGCTGCCCCCATGAAGCAGTGGCTCGAGATGGTGAGTGATGCATCTTCCCCTGCAAATGGCATGGCCGAGGTCTAACGAATCTTAGGAAATCGGTATCACTGGTGGTGAGGAGGATGGTGTCAACAACGAGGACGTTGACAACAACTCCCTGTACACCCAGCCCGAGGATATCCTCGCCATTCACAAGGCTCTCTCCCCCATCAGCCCTTACTTCTCCATTGCCGCTGGTTTCGGTAATGTCCACGGTGTCTACAAGCCCGGCAACGTCAAGCTCCACCCCGAGCTTCTCAAGAAGCACCAGGCTTACGTCAAGGAGAAGATTGGCTCCAACAAGGACAAGCCTGTCTTCTTCGTCTTCCACGGTGGCTCTGGTTCCTCCAAGGAGGAGTACAAGGAGGCCATCAGCTATGGTGTCGTCAAGGTCAACGTCGACACTGACATGCAGTTCGCCTACATGTCCGGTATCCGTGACTACATCCTGAAGAAGAAGGACTACCTCATGACCGCCGTTGGCAACCCCGAGGGCGAGGACAAGCCCAACAAGAAGTCCTTCGACCCCCGCGTGTGGGTGCGTGAGGGTGAGAAGACCATGAGCCAGCGTGTCAAGGTCGCCCTGGAGGACTTCAACACTGCTGGTCAGCTGTAAATGTCTCTTGATACGATGTCTCTGCCGATACGAAGAAAGAAATCAGATACCAGTACATAAATTGATCAATCCAAGAACGGAAACGAACAAAAGAAACATATTTGACTGTAAAAGTGGAGGCCGCTTTTGGTGACTGGAAATATTGCATGACTGGGGAAGCTGGAGTTGAATGATTGGTCAATTACGATGTATGTAGAAGTAGTATGAGGATGAATCCACTTAATTAATTGATGCATCTATACGCGCTATCCTTCTCTCAGGCTTTTTTACTGTCACTAGTCCATGGGATGTTGATTCGTACCTGCTCCCACGCACGAGGTAAGGAGCCCCACTGCAGAATTGTGGCGGTCCTCAGCCTTACGAAGCACCAAACTCGATACGTCAATCAGTGCTAGGTAGGTACGTCTGTACTCCGGCCCCTGGTATCGAGACGATGAATGAAGTTCCGGACCAGAATTCCCAGAATCGCATTGAAGATGTGTTTCATTGTGTTCTATTTGGGGTCCAGTGTGTATGGTATGACGGGTAGGTACGCAGTACTTCATCAGTTCATACACCTGTTCGTGCCCCACAGCTTCCCCCCTACAGTGTACACAGTACATCCTGCCATACGTACATATCAACGCTCATTCATTTTTCGCATGGGAGGTTGCTGCCATATTAGGCAATGAGTGTCGTTGTGGTTTCATGCCTCAGGCCATCGTACTCTTCATGAAGGGAAATCAGCAATACTACTCGACAGTATCCAAATCCCAAGCGACTCCTTTCCCTGTTTTTCCTGTTACCCTAGGAGATATGACACATGCAATCCCCTTTCTGAGCAGTATCCCATCTATCCGAGAGTAGACTAGCATCGAGGACGAAAGTCTACGAAGTCCGGCGAATTGGTTCACTATTGGCAATGGTACTATTAAATCAGCCACATTTCCTCTCCTGACCCACAAGCACGGGGTTGCACCGCCCCTTCGAACCCCAGACATATGTATACCCCGTACTATAACTGATGATTATCACCTCCCGTGAAATGTTTGCAGTGGCTCCGTGTCTAGGGAGCTCTTCATTGGCACCATGCCCCACGATCAACTATAACCTCCTTGGCCCTGGTGGTGACTATGTGAACAGTGCATGGATTCCATTTGCGAGTGCACTACTAGGTTTAGCATAGATACAGTCAAGCAACCTCAGGGGCTTTCTTACTTGGAATTCTGGATGACAACGGACTGACCATCCTTTACCAGGCGAGCTGGTTGAACATTCACTAACACCTCGGGCGACTATAAAGCATTTCTTTATCCGGTCAGTTGTATAGTTTATACTGTCTTGCAGTCGGGGTTGGCTTACGCCGGTGACAACTTTTGACTCCAACACCTCTAAAGGTGTGTTTAGAGGCGAATTGGCAGGGGAATTGGCAGCCGGTGGGCTCAGAGGCGGTACTGCACCCACGGGATTGGCAGAAAGAAAGGCAAGGAACAACGCCGAGTGGATGATCGTCTTCATACTGATAATCGAGATACTTGAACAGTAACCGCCTGGTAGGATAAGAAGAAGCCTTGGTAGGGCTCCTTTTATATTTACCATGTTGTTTGTTTCTTGAGACTTTCATTGGGCACTTTAGAGTTCTCGCATTTTTCTTTGTTCCTCCATCTCTTCTTTTCGGAAGCAGTCTCCTAAGTTCCGTGGTGTGATAATTATTATGTATCCAGCTACTCTGTCCGGCGAGGGAAGTAGTAGAATAGTCGTAGTAGTTTGGTATAGGTATTGGATGTTGTAGTAGTACTCCGTATGACTACTACTAGTATGGACTACTACGTACATGCAACACATAAGCTCTCCGGCAAAAACGGTAGGCACCATCCAATCAGCGCTTGCCCCACCCGTGTCTCAGAAAATCTCGACCATGTTCCAGACTTGCGGCCAACCGACGACCTTGATTGGGGACCCAAAATAGCAGTCAGAAGTCAAGCTAGCTTCCCACCAATCAGAGACTTTTAGTGGGTCCAAAATTCTTTCTGTTGTTTTCCAATATTTCGCCATGAATGGAGAGGGACTTTTCAATGAAGTTAGTCCGTTGGGGTCCCGTTCCCAATCTGGAATTTACCAAGTGCCCACGCGTGGACGTGGAAACAACTATGGACATGGAGCTGGAGACCAAAGTAACTATTAAAAGCATAATGCGTGGGATCAGGTGAGACATTCGAGTCAGGGTCTTCGTTCGACGTCACTGATGGATTTTCATACGGATTGATCATTGATCTCCTTCTCCCGTACAAGTGATCGTCCGCCGAGAACGAAAGAGAACGGCGACTCCCCACTGGATTTACAGACTTGCTGTACTGTCAGGCGTTCCAAGGAGTTTTGGGAGCCAAAGGATGACGAACTAAGTTTGATATGTTCCAGACCCGCCTCCACTTCTTTACCCACTCTTTCGCCTTCCTATCTATCCTTCTTGTTGTCACTTTTTATCTGTCGCATCCATCGTGCATACCTTCTTTCTTTTTTTTTCCTATTCTCCCGGTTTTCCCTCTTTTGGATGTCTTATTGCTCTTGCAATATTATCATTCTTTTTTTTTTTTTTACCTTACCCTTTCGCCTTGCCCTTTCCTCTATACTCTAATTTATTGTCCTTAATCCATGTCGCCTTGACTGTCAAGGCATCATGGATACTCATGCTCTATGGCGGCGTGAGGATACGACAGAACAATTCCTGAAGCTCATCCAGGATCCTTTCAAGTCCGCTGTAAGTATTGTCTGTGCTTTGGTTTATTTTTATTTTCCACCCTCACTTTCACAGATGGCCCACAGTTCATCTCCATACCTGGTTTTTCTCTTAGAGCTACTGGAGCTAACTTGGTCAGTTTCAAATCAACGCCGTCTGGGCTTCATTGGCCACCTCCGCCGGTTGTTCCGTCCTCCTTGCCCTACTCTTTTCGCTGTTCCGACCTCGACACACGGTTGTCTACGCCCCTAAGGTTAAACATGCAGATCGCAAACATAGCCCTCCCCCGGTGGGAAAAGGCCTCTTCGCCTGGGTCAAACCTGTTTTGCGCACGAGAGAGCCAGAGCTCGTCGACTGCGTTGGCCTCGATGCCACTGTCTTCCTGCGTTTCACCAAGATGTGTCGCAATATCTTCATTTTCCTGAGCATAATCGGCTGCGGTGTAATGATTCCTCTTAACCTTACCCAGAGCAACCAAGACTCTAAAGCGACGTTATCCGCTTTCGTGACGATGACTCCGCTTTATGTCTCTGTTCAAGCTATTTGGGGTCAAGTCGTTTGCGCGTGGGCTTTCGACTTGATTGTGGCATTTTTCCTCTGGAGGAACTATAAGGCCGTTTACGCGTTACGGAGAAGATATTTCCAGAGTTCTGACTACCAGCGTAGCCTTCATGCCCGGACTTTGATGGTACAGAATCCGCCCTGCTAGTGGAGCCACGATGCAACACTTCTGTACATATACTGACCCTGGTCTTAGGTCACTGATATTCCATCGGCAGCACGATCGGACGAGGGTGTTATGCGTTTGGTCGATGATGTCAACCCCACTGCTGCTCTACCCCGTGCCGCCATCGGCCGTAACGTCAAGGGTCTTCCCAAACTCATCAAAGAACATGATGAAGCGGTGCGCCAGCTGGAGTCGGTGTTGGCGAAATATCTTAAAAACCCCGATCGACTACCGGCTAAGCGACCTACTATACGGCCGCCCCGCAAACAGAAAGGCGATGAAACGCCCGCCAAGGTAGACGCCATTGATTATCTGACTGATCGGATTCAGTTATTAGAAGAAGAAATCCGGCACGTCCGAGCGTCGATCGATAAGCGAAATGCGATGCCGTTCGGTTTCGTCAGCTGGGAGAAGATTGAACACGCTCATGCTGTAGCTTACACTGCACGGAAAAAGCGGCCGCAGGGAACAACGATTAGGCTAGCTCCGCGGCCTAATGATCTCATCTGGGAAAATCTGCCTTTGTCAAAAAAGGCACGGAAATGGAAGCGTTTTGTCAACGTCATCTGGGTCTCGATCTTGACAGTCTTGTGGATCGCTCCTAACGCCATGATTGCCGTCTTCTTGTCCAATTTGAACAACCTAGGATTGGTCTGGCCGGCTTTTCAAACGTCTCTTAATGGCAACCCTCACGTCTGGGCTGCTGTCCAGGGTATTCTATCTCCCGCCATCACGTCTTTGGTGTATATTATCCTACCCATCATCTTCCGCCGGTTGTCCATCCAAGCTGGTGATGTAACCAAGACTTCTCGAGAGAGGCACGTGCTTCATCATCTCTATTCATTCTTTGTCTTCAACAATCTCGTGGTATTCTCACTGTTCTCAGCCGCGTGGACATTCATTGCAGCTGTTATTGACAAGAAGGAGGATGAGAATGCCTGGCAAGCTTTGATCGATGGAGGCTTCTACTCCAAGGCCGTGAGTGCGTTGTGTAATGTGTCTCCCTTCTGGGTAACCTACTTGTTACAGAGGAATCTAGGAGCAGCGATCGATCTCGTCCAGCTAGTTCCCTTGGTTTGGGTATGGTTCTCCAAGACCTTTCTGGCACCAACACCGCGACAGGCTATCGAATGGACGGCCCCGCCTCCATTCGAATATGCAAGCTACTATAACTATTTCTTGTTCTATGCCACTGTAGCGATGTGCTTTGCGACTTTGCAGCCCATTGTTCTGCCAGTTACTGCCCTCTATTTCGGGTTGGATGCGATGATGAAGAAATATTTGCTGCTATATGTGCTTGTGACGAAGAACGAGTCAGGAGGCCAGTTCTGGCGTGTCGTGTTCAACCGTATGATCTTTGCAGCTATTCTATCTAACGCTGTCGTTGCACTGGTGGCTACTGCTAGAGGCACCTGGACAATGGTTTTCTGCGTAATCCCATTACCTTTTCTATTGCTAGGGTTCAAGTGGTACTGTGTGCGGACATTCGACATTGACATGAAATATTACAATCGTGCAAATCTGAGCGATGCCGAAGCCTTGGAGACCGGGAAGTCGAGCAAGAAGGCGTCAGATCGATTGAGTTCCAAATTCGGCCACCCGGCGCTCACCAAGCCGCTGATCACACCGATGGTACACGCAAAGGCCGCCGATGCGCTAAAACGTATCTATCGGGGTCGCATTGGCACATCAGAAGTGGAGGGGGAGTATACAGATATTGCGATGGATCCCATGTCAGCATCCCATCCAGGAAAGTCCAAGATGGAAGCCTCAGAATCCGCTCCATTCGAGGTTGTTCCTGAGAATCATCTCGACTTCTCCTACTATAAGGACCGGCCGGATTTCCGTGATGAGTTTGGCGGTGGTATCTATGGCCGGCCGGACGATTTGATCACCGAACGCTCGCAGACGCCACGGACCGGCTTAGGGGAGTGGTCGCCGACTTCCTCACGAGCAGCGTCCCCAACGCCATCGCTTCCCTCCATATCCGGATTAAGACAGTACGATGGCTACGACACAAGTACTAACGACCTCGTCCATCCTGCATTCCGCACCCCACTGTCCCACTCAGAGAGTGGTCTGGTGGGCAACGGACTCTATCAGCATGGCGACGAGAGTGAAGCACGACTGCTCAGTCAGGCGCAGGGGCCGGCCATGACAGACAGCGCTCACCCCTTCAATCGATGGCGGCCAGGGGGATACGGGCCTGTGGAACAGGAAGATCCCAGAACCTCCTACGACTACTACCGCAGACCACGACAACTGTGATTAACGACATTACCTGAATATACCATAGATTGATTTCTTCAGTTTCTTTTTTTTCCCGTGTTTTAATTGGTTATTGTTTATAGAGCTTTGGAGTGTATTTGGATATGACTGGACGTGGTCAACGGAAGTAACGCTGCATATACGTGCATATGATCTGGATATCTGTGTTGTATTATATGGGCAGAATTTGATTGTACATAGCGACAAAAGTGGGATGATGTGCTCAGCTATCGATCGAGTACTAAGTAATATTTTGTTGTCTTGTATGTATGTACCTAGCAACTTTGAAGGGTGTATCTATTACCCGATTGGGTAGAGGCCAACTCTCGGAACTCGGATGCCTTGTTTGTTCTCTCCCCTGACAACACAACTTCATGTCTGTCGTACTTTCACTTGGTCCGCGCCCTTTTAACCGCACACCATCTGCAATGAGGTTGTTAGTCTCCCCTAGCTCTCTTGTCACAGGCTGACCTCAATCGACAACCCTTTGCCTTCCCCTCTTTCCACGTCGCATCACACCACCATTCGTTACCGCGGCCTCCGCAAACAACCGAACACTTGAGGTACTCAACTACCCGCCGAGCCACGGTGTCCCTAGAGAATTCTCTACATTTTCTAGTGGATTATCACGGTCCCTACTAGGCGGCAACTATACTTGACAGCTGCTTGGACGGTTTTCTAATTGCCGCTATACCCTGATAGCAGCTCCCCAGCAGAACGACCGCCAAACAATCTCGAGGACGAAACGAAATAACATACATACTTTGCAAGTGCAAGATGGCGTGGTACTCATTATTTCCAGCCGACCTCATCTATGTTGAAAACTGGATCGCCCGACTCTTTGTATGTATTCCATGTTGCGCAGTTGGTACCGATGCCTTTCGGGACATGCGCGCTAATTGTCTTCTTATCGCAGCTCGTCCTAGGCCTCATCACTATCGCTCCCTGGGCTACCCTTATCATCTTCGACTTGGTCCTCTACGTCTGGCGGATGTCGACGTATGAGCTCCCCATAATCGGCGGTCGGGCACGGGGGCGGCAGCGGCCTCGTGCGCCCAGCCTGAATGAAAGACCAAATGGCCAGCGGAGAGCCTTTGTGTTAGCAAGCTACGAGGCAACTGGGGTAGAAAAGGAGCAGAACAATGGGTTAAAACGAAGGTAACCGAGGAATGCGTCTAGTTGAATACTTTCGCACGAGTTTTCGGAATATGGGAGGTAGAGCACCTCCTGGTGAGATGGTCGACTACCGTGCTGTGCGCATTTCATTTTGCCCACCGGTCGGTATTACAGTTTGCATTGTCGACTTGACTCTCGCTTTGCCTTCTTCTTCTTTTTTGACATTTTCGGTAAATCTTGGCGTTTACTATGGTCAGCTTGTTTAAGCTATGACTTATCTGGCGGTCTGAGTTGTCTTTCATTTTGATACCCCCTTGTATGTATACAAGACCCACTACTACAATGTCATTGATTTATGTATGCACGAGACTCACGATGAAAAGGGACCAGATGTTCGGTGCTCTGAGCAATCGGCGTTGAACGGGATTGTCGACCAATCGCAAGACCGAGAGATATCTAATGTCAACTTAAACCCTGCATCGAGCGTGGGAACTATATCTCTCATCACCGATGACTCCTCCAGATTGCAGACACTCTTCCCTTGAACAGGGAATCCAGAATAAGTGACTAGCAACAAGATGGGGCTCTATATGGTAGAAGCAATAGCCACCTACAGGGAGAGGGTGCCGCTATTATTTCTCATTTCCCTTCTAGGGTTCGGCATTGCTATTTGGAAATATGTATGACTTGGCTCCATAGACTCGACACGACAGTTTGGCTCACAGGTTTAGAAACCAGCCGTCTCCAACAACTGCACACCAAATCCGACATCCGACAATGAAAGTCAAAAGACATACCCGCCCATCGAACCCCTCCCGGACTTCAACTGGGAGGCCACCGAGCCACTGAAGTTCCGGCCGTTCAAGCCAAAGTACCACTTAACGATGGGTATGTCCAAAACAGCCGGAATCATACCTCGGTATGGACATGATACTGATTACGCCTAGCATTATCGAACCTGGACCCTTCAACACTCATCCAGATGGATAAAACCTACAAGGACAGACTAGCTATTCGCTCCTCCCTGCTTCAAAAACACCCTGATGTGGTCATCGGAATCAATAACGAGACCGATCCAAGGATCTACGCCGCAATCCGAGAGTTATACATCTTCGTTGTCGGGACATATCTGCCCACACGGTACCCTCGGATGTTCCGACTGACTTCCCAACCAAGCGATAACAACAAGAAGACAGGAACAGAGACCAAGACAATACTCGAGAGTATGGTCACAGGAGCGAAGATCCCCTTACACTTCGATGAACCCGAACCGGGATCCAAAACAGGGAGAAAAGAACTCGAGACCTTGGGAACGCTAGTCGACGAGGAGTTTCTCATTCTCCTCCCTGAATCTTCTCCAACCGACTCCTCGAGCAACCAAGGAGAATCTGAAAAGTACATCCTGGAAGCATACACAACCTTCTTCCCTTCCGGCTTCGACACCCGTAAGAAGCTCGGCCTCCGTCTTGCATCCATCCACACCCCGGTCCCGGGGTATAAGGAGAAGCTTGAGCGCAGTATGGACCGATTTTTTGCACGGGTCGAGGTCGGTCAGTTCGTGCAGAGGGTCAACTGGAGTATTACTACTGATTCGGAGTTGTTCGCTGCGTTTGGTGGTGTGCACGGCGACAAGGGAGAGAGTGGGAAGACTTTGGATCTTGGGGAACTGGACGTGGATTCCACAGTTTTAAGGTGCGAACGGCAGACGTTGCATCGCCTTCCTCAGAGCAAGGGGCTAGTGTTTGCGTTTCATACGTATACGTATCCGATCCAGATGATCAAGGATGAAGGGCTAGGGGAGGATCTGGCGGCTGCTATTGATGGGTTGAAAGAGGGGAATGTGCCTGAAATGCATTGGTACAAACGGGGACCTGTTTGGGGCGAGGCTGTGAAGGAGTTTCTACGCTCGTAATCATTTTTCGTGTTGTTCTTCATTCTATTACTTTTGTCGGTTTCTTGTATATCATATCTAAGTCAGACCGTTCCTTGGTCTTTTGATAAAGTGGCTTACTGCAGTCTCTGCACGACCTTGATCAGGTCGGCGGACACGCCCATGGCAGTCACGTCACCACCAGCACCGCTGCCCTGGACAACGAGGGGGTTACCACCGTAACGCTTCGTGTAGAAGCTGATGATGTTGTCGCTGCCCTTCAGACCAGCAATGGAGCTATCCTTATCGAAGTATTGCAGACCGACACGGACCTCCTTCTTACCAACATCAACGCTGCCAACGTAGCGCACAACCTTACCTTCCTTCTCAGCAGCCTCCTTAATAGCCGACATCTGACCATCAAACTCGGGCAAGCGGGTCATGAATTCCTTGATACCATCAGCAGTGGAGGGTACCGACTCGAGCTCCTTAGGAATCAACGACTCAATGGGGAACGAGTCAGGAGACTGGACCTCCAGACCGGCGATACGCGCCAGAATAGTCAGCTTACGGGCGACATCCATACCGTTCAGGTCATCACGGGGATCGGGCTCAGTGTAGCCGAGCTCCTTGGCCTTCGCAACGACCTCGCTCCACTTTGCGCCAGACGGCCCAGACACAGGGGCGAAGGTGTTGAAGAGGAAGGACAGTGTGCCGGAGAAGACACCTTCGATGCGAGTGACCTCATCGCCAGTGCTAACGAGGTCGCGGAGGGTGGAGATCACGGGGAGACCTGCGCCGACGGTGCTCTCATGGTACACGAGGGCCTTGCCCTCTGCGGCAGCAGCGAAAATGTCCTTCCACAGGGAGAGGTCGGAGGAGAAACCCTTCTTGTTGGGGGTGACGATGGAGATGCCCTTGCGGAGGAAGACGGGGTAGGAGCTAGCGAGGGTGAGGTCGCTGGTGTTGTCGACGAGGATGGAGCGACCGGGGGCAGAGGAGAGGTAGGAGGCAATTTCGTCGACGGAGAGAGCACCCGATTTGATCAGGGAGGGGGTCTCAACGGCGGTTTTCCAGTCTGCGGCGGGGATGGCGGGGGAATAGGCCGGTGTCGGAGACTGGAGGGTTTGGCTGGAGCGGGCGAGGAGGACGAGCTTGGGGGCGTTGGGGAGACGGGCAAGCTGGCTCAGGAAGGCTGTGCCTACACCTCCAACTCCTGCGGCGCTGTTAGTATTCTTTCTAAAATTGAAATGAATGGGAATGTAGCGTATGAGTGTTGCTGTTGGTTGTAGATGTTTTTTTGGGTACGTACCAATGACACCGAGATAGACGGGGTTCGACATGATGATATGCGATTGATCGGGCACTGGGCTTAAATGGTAACCGGAAGAAGTATACCAAATATCCAACAAGAGAACAAGCTCCTCCAGAAAGACAAGGTACAAACAGAGAATATGTCGATGGGAAATAGAAGGACAAGTCTGGAGGGGTTTCCGCGGGGCCATCTATGGACCTTAGTCATACCTGCCTATTCCCACTTAGTCCATTTTAGGTCAATCACGTCTTATCGATTACGGCCATTCCTGTACCTTCAAAACCTCAATACTCTTACTCCAACATCTCCAACAATCCTCCATAATGTCGAATCCAAATTCACTATACGGCATCCCCCGCTCCAAATTAGCCTCGCAATCTCAATCCAATGCCCCTTCCTCCTCTACGCTCGCCTTCACGACAGCCCTATCCTCCCTCATCAACAAAGACGCCGACACCTCTACCCGCGGCCGACCCCGACCATCCAAAACCAACAAATCAGACATCTTCGCGCGCCCCAACAAAGGCGCCCAGAAACGTGCCGCCGCTGACCTCCGCGACGATGACACTCACCAAACACACCAGCGATCCCAAGACATTGGGGGCGTAGACACCGCCACGCTTCACCGCTCCAAGCGGCGAATGGAGGAGAAGGCGCGGATGTACGAGGACCTCAAGAAGGGGATGTACCTGGCAGCCGGGAGCGACTCGGAAGAAGAAACACAGGACGAGTATCTCGCGCGACTACGGCGGCGGGAAAAAGAGGGGCTGGTGGATTTTGACCAGAAATGGGCAGATGCGCAGCGAGGGAAGGGTTCTGGGAGTGAGGGCGAAGAGGAAGATGAGGAAGATGATGGGAATGCATCGATTGTCTCCTATGAGGATGAGCTTGGCCGGACTCGTCGGGGGACCAGAGCCGAAGCAGCTCATGCGGCCCGGTTGAAGGAGGAAGAGAGTGAACGGGGTGACGCGAAGGAACGTTGGCGGCCTTCTCGGCCGGCCAATCTGATCTATGGCGCTGCTGTGCAGGCTGAGGCGTTCAATCCTGATGCCGGTTTGGCGGCGCAGATGTCGTATTTGGCTAAGCGGAGAGATCGGTCGCCTACTCCGGAAGAGACGCATTATGACGCGGACGCGGAGGTCCGGAACCGGGGCACCGGATTCTATGCCTTCTCCAAGGATGAAAATGTGCGGCGGCAGCAGATGGAGGAGCTTATGAACGCGCGAGATGAAACCCAGCGTGAACGGGAAATCCGCCGAGAGAGAAAGGCAGAGCGAGAGCGGGTTAAGGATGAACGGAGGAAGAAAATTGGAGAGTTACGGTCAAAGAGGCAGGCGGAGATGTTCCTTGCTAAGCTGGGAGACGTTGGTGTTTGATGTATTCCCTGTATATTATGCATTATGCTCTAAGTTTTTTAAGATACCCCTTTTGCTTTACTAGATCATGATGTTCATTTCTTCTAGTATATATTGTGATTTCTAAAAAGACATTGAGCAATCAATTTCTTGCTGGAAAACCTGCAAGTTCAGAATAGTAGTTCCCCAAAAAAACGATGTCTTGCGCGGGCGACAATCAGCCAGCTGAATTCAGACCCTAATCACGCCATCAAGGAGTGGCAGGGCGACCTTTTTTTTTGGTAGTAGTAGTAGTAGTAGTAGTAGTAGTAGTAGTAGAATACCAGAATACCACCCGGTTAGCTTCATTAGCTCATGAACTCGTAAGCATAAGTCATTATTCGTGATTGTTCGATAATTAGGATAATATAACAGCGTCAGAAGACGTTGGGCGTCATTAAGGAGATTCTCTGTTTTTCCTGCTTTTGTTTATTCATATGTCCCCCCTTTTTATATCTGTTTAGTGCGTTGTTGGCTCATGGAATAGAAAATGATATGGGGAAATCGTAAGACGAAGTCAGCGGCCCGCGAGTTCGGCAATAGTTTGCATGAATCCTTCGGCATCTGAGAAACCGGAATCAGTATACGGTAGGTATCATCATGGAGCATCAAAAAACGAAAGAATGAAGAAATAAAGTGACCAACCAGAGCGATTCGAAAACTTGATTATATGCTCTCCCCTGGACGTGCGTGGTGGGTCGTAATGATCAAATGTGAAAATTGTCCGATGAAGTTCACGTAGTAGAACAACTCTCGAATCAGCTTGACGGATCCAACCTCGTGTGCCAATGTGATTCGTGATGAATGCTGTCCAAACTGGAGCACTATATCAACTACCAGTCAGCAAAAGGCCCACTTTCATCTCATCCCTGGGGATCCCACCGTTTCATTTCCCCTTTATGTACTGATGCCTGGAGTCTTATTGCACCAGATGTTCGGTCTTTGTATATGCGTAGCGCATGGAGAAAATTGTCGTCAACAATAGGCCTATAACACCTCGGTCAATATACTATCCACTTAGCTTGTTATTGAAAATGCCCCTACCCTCCAAACAGCTCTTCTTCATCATCTAACTCATAATCACGGATGCGATCCACTGGTCGGCCACAGTCCTGAGAGCGAAGAGCCAGGAACGTGCAGAAAAACAGTACCATATCTGTTCGATTATTCAGTGCTGTTTCCCAAAAAAAAAAAAAAAAAAAAAAAAAAAAAAAAAAAAAAAAGAGTAGGGACGGAAAAGTGATACGCACGCTCAAGTGTACTGAACTTGAGATTAGCCCATAAAACAAGTTCCTGGCCGCCACGGCGCCTTCGGCACAGCTGCAGACAGGAGCCAACACGGACAATCTCCAACATATTCAGAGGGAGGCAGTGGTAGTCGCTGGAACGGGGCGAGCGAAAGGTTTTGCACACGATGCGCGCTCGGTGGTCATCTTCTCGTACATACAAATACACACGTAAGTCCGAATCACCGTTAAAGGCTCTGTAGCATGTTAGCAGAAGGTATGGAAGAGTAAAAGGTTTTGAGCGTGTACAATTGAAAGAGCTCCTCGAACCCCGTCTCGTTGAGCCATCGCTTTACTCCAGGAGTAACGTCACCAAGACATTTAGAACTAAGGAAGTATCAGCCCAGGTGTTCTTTGGTTGTGCTATAGCTCCTTACCTTTCTCCAACATATGGAATCCGAGTCGTTGCACGCGCTTCTTTGAATACACTCTTCGCCCAATGGTCACTGATGGTATTGGAACCTAGAGAGTGGCTCGTGGCCGAACTAGTGAAAGGGGATCCTGGTGCATCCGGGGCCGATGGTGGGACGTCTGAGAAATTTCCAGACGCGGGGGAAAGAGGTGAGTGCGGAGACGAATGAGAGGGTCTTGCTCGCTCGTAAGACCTTCTATTGCGAGGCCGACGGTCGCTAACCGGGCTGCCAGGTTCAGTGCTATGGCTACTAGGAGAGGACGGTGTACTGAGAGACATGCTGCCCAGTTGGTGTGGCAATCGACTGCATTGCTGGGCTAGCAATCCCTTCAGACCGGTGCGAAGGCTAGCCATGAACGAGGGATCAGGGAACTTGCTGTTCAACCAGAGAAATGAGTATGAACACAGTACATTAGTGGCAATGCGTTAAAGTGGAATGGCATACTCGGTCATATGATCCTCCAATTCATTCAAATACGTCTTGTACCTGGCTAATCGCGTGGGGGGTGAGTCCTTCCCCTCGTCCCGGAAGAACTCACATAGTTCAATCCAGGTTCGACGATAGACATCTCGAGCAGAGCCTCTGCGCACCTCGAGATCGCCAAAGAAATCGACGATATCCTCGAGTGTGATCTTCAAACTAGTACGCACTAATTCTAGGTCCGGTTGCACGATGGCCAGGTTATGCTGATGACGACGATCGTTGGTCAGGTTATCCAACCTCTTCAAAGCTGAACTGATGGCAAAAAGATCCGCAATAAGGCCCGTGATTTCCGCTTCATGCCCGGGGAGATGCTCACGAAATTCACGGAAGCCAGCGGCCACGTCCTCTGCGTTATCGGCGGAAGTACGCAGGGCCATAATGGACGTTTACCTCTAATGAGCCATACATATACATACACATACAATAGATATATAAGACCCTTGCGTGGTACTTGAACAGTAGATGGGGAGCGGATGGGGGTGTTATATGATAGTCGGTGAGGTATAGGATGGAAGTAGCACGGACGTAAAAAGGGTACGGAGATAACCCTGCCAGCGATCATATATTGGACAAGAAAGGGTAAAAAATAAAGAAAGAAAGAATTGGGAAGAAGAAGGTTAAAGCTAAATAAGCCTGCTCATAAGGGTAAGTCGGAACAGATTTCGCTGTGGAGGGGTGACCCGACGACAACTCAGTCGTAGAATAATGCAATGAGGGCGTTCGACGAGAGTGTTGTGCGATCCGCATGCATCGTATCGACTGAAGACGCACGCACTGAGAGACTAATGGGTTAGTGCTCCCCCGGATTGACCCCTTGAGTGATAGGAAGGAGAAAAAGAGACCATCAAGTCT
Source organism: Aspergillus flavus (assembly GCF_009017415.1). Classification (NCBI taxonomy): domain Eukaryota; kingdom Fungi; phylum Ascomycota; class Eurotiomycetes; order Eurotiales; family Aspergillaceae; genus Aspergillus; species Aspergillus flavus. The sequence continues at coordinate 4,093,550 of NC_092409.1, read as the reverse complement.
TTCACAGCCAGGGATATTTTCAAAAATCAATTTCTTGTAGAACCCAAGGGAAATCAGATAACTCATCAATTAAACAATCATCTGTCGAGAGAAGAAATGCGGGTCAAGAATGCCGTCAAGTGGGGCAAAGATCGAACCCGATAGTCAATGGAACAAGCCCTATAAACACCAAGCCATCCATGACCCTCACTTGCGGCTCTCATGCTGACCATGGCTTGAAACGCATAGGGTATTTGCCCTCCAAGTGTCTAACTGACTTGGGATCGTTGACGTGTCCATAGCGGAGAAGGGACAAAGCCAATAAACGAGGAGCGGAGCTGCACTGGCGCCATTGAGCGGTGATGGACAGGCTGGACAGACTGACAGTGCAACTAACCCCCACACACAGCTTGTCACCGTTCAGCAAAAAGAATTCATTCCCGTTCGAAGGGAGAAACGATTAATCCTTGGCTGAAGAAAACCCCAGGGACAATGAAACGACAGCAAAAGCCGGGCATCGGGAAGGCGGAAGACAAGTAAGACCATTTCCGGTGGCTGACATGCAGCAAGAAAGAAGAAGGATTTGATGGAGTCACGTTAACGGGTAGGAAATCCCGTGTCACTGACCAACCGGGTCACGAGACAATCGTTGACTCGGACGAACCCTTTCTTCGATCAAAGTAAAGCGTGTATATCTATCCATGATTATAGTACCGGCTGGCAGGCAAACGGACTTAGTAGGTGGACCATCTCGGCTCATCCATCTTCTCCGTCATTTAAACCACGTATGAGCTGCTATCTTTGAACACGGGAGAAGAACTACTAATATTCTTCACATGTCAGTCGAAGGCCCACTCTCCGTCGTGAACTTATGAGTTTGTATGCCAAACCTATGGCTAGGAACGGGCTGTTATCTTGCTTATACAACGCTAAGTCGCCTTCTCGGCCCTTGACAGGTATAGATAGGCTAGTTCCACTACGACCCAGACTGAGCAGTGATACCTGGTCCCCCGGAGGACCGACCTTCTTGGTAGGAAGGCGAACAATAAAGCTCCAGGGATTGCCGGAGACGTTCAGGATTCAGAGGCACCAAGCCGTGAATATCTGAAACCTTTGTTTCTTGATGTTTTACCATGTTCCAGGGAGACCAAGCTTGCCCTAAAAGTTTAGGCCAGCGCCTTCATAGAGAATCTCAACATTGTGCAAATAGTGTTCAGCAGTCGTCAGGTGCCGATACGGACTGCAACTGCGATGTAGAGCATTAGGTACGCTCCCCGCCCTTTGACCCTTCCTCTCATTTGGGCTATGTACAGTTAGAATTGATCCACGCACCACAGGGTGTTCGGCAAGTCTTCTTGGGCAGACACACAGCTCTAGAGTTTTAGTAGACAAAGCCTATCGCATCTAGGTGGTTAGTATAGCAAACACGTTGAATCATATGTGATTTCTGCCTGACGGATATTCATGACCCTCAAACGTCCACCAACAGCCCAGTCAGAAAATAGCAGCGTGATGCATAAGTGCCGGAACGAGCACAGCTGCGTACGGAAAATAGGTGTGTGCCCTAGCGTATGTATGTACATCTCTACTTGGCCATGTTGGCGGCTTCTGTTTGGATGATATTGCTCAAGACTGCATATCTCTAAACTCGTGGCGTAAGCAGGATGTATTGTGTCAGAATATTAGTAGGTACTAGTTGACCAAATCAAGAGGGGAAATTGGGGACTTTAAGTATCTATAAGAGTCTAGACACTGAACTGGTGGCAACTTGCGACGGGCTCTACGATTTCAGGCACCAAGGCGACTATCGGAGATATCGGAAGTACGGAAGACGCGCGCGTCCAACACGTAAACAAGTTTACCCCCGCGTCACCGCTGGAGCTTGGGCCAGATGTTGCTGGAGAGCTCCCTCGCAATTCGACAGCTCCAACACCAACACAAGCCTTAGAGAAATTAATTCACTTGAGTTCTTGTTTCTCATCTATCATACCTGGTATAAACTTTATGTTCATTATAGCACGCAGACCCGCTGGGGCGATAAACAGAGAAAGGTAAGGATGCGGTTGATTAGGCTAGTGTACAGCAGATTTGCTTGCCTCAACAGCTTCAATTCATATTTCACCATAGATACTCAAAACAAGGTTCTCCCGCCGATCTGGAATACAGCGCCGGGCTCCCTCGAGTTAAGTCAAATTCGTCCTAAAGCCGCCAGTCCATACAGTAAACATGTCCCATTGAAGATCCTTCATGAACAGAAAAGCAAGGAGAAACCACCGTCATCCCATACCAGAACCCATTGAGTAAAAGGAAATATAAGAGGCGACAAATACAAGTGAGGCCATTAGCGGGAATAAACAACACGAAACGCCAGTCGGTCAAGATTCACAAGACCTACGAGGAGAAGAAACATTTTAAGAAGACTCATCCTCATCCTCCTCAGCGGCAGCCTAAGATTAAAAGTCCATTAGCATTGTCCACACTCAAGAAGCGACTGGGTCTCATACGGCGTATTGCGCCTTCTCTTCTTCGTAACGCTTCTTGTCGGCAGCAGCCTTATCCTCATAAGGACGGCGGTCAGCCTCGCTCAGGGCCTTCCACTTCTCACCGAGCATCTTGCCAACCTGACCTGTTCGGGAGTTAGCTGATCTGATCGGGGATGCACCTCGAGTTTGCGTATCTTACCGAAAGAGATGCCCGGGTTCTCTTCGCGAACCTTCTCACGGTTGTCGTTGGCGAAGAACATGTACGCGGAGAGACCACGCTTGGGTGCGTTGGGGTCTACAGACTAGATCAGTCAATGCGCTTCAAGACATATAAACGGGGAACATACCCTTCTTCTTGCGCTCAACGCGGGTACCCTTGGTCTTACGTGTGGTCTTTTCCTTAGGCATAATGAGTGTGATCTGTGGAGCAAAGTCCTGTTAGAAGGTTCGAAGCCAAGAGAAATTGTCAATGCGAAGAGCGGTTTGGGCGCGTTTGCGGGAATTGAATGGAAATTGAAATAATGAGAACAAGGAAAAAGCAGAAGGATAATGAAGAAAGAAAGAGATGAGGTTCGGGGTACGACTAATGCGACTACGCGCGCGGTGGGAAAAGTACGGTGCGGCCAGAGCGTAAAAGCGCGCACCCTAAACAAGTCCGATCGCGGGCGCAAGTTAAGGCAGAACACGAAAAGGAAAAAGCGCACAAGAGACTTACCCGACAATTGACTCAGAAGAAAATCAAAAGCAGTGTTCTGAGGTCGGCAGATTTGGCCTGTTGGGGAGTAAAGTCAGTTTGGGTTCACGCATTATTCTGGAACTATATAGTTGCCGTCGCAGATGCGCGACAGTGAGATCGCGAAGCCATGACGAAAATTCAAGGGAAACGGCATTCGAAGAAGGCCTCCATAGTGAAAACAGACAGTTTTGAAAGAAAAAAAAATAATTGTGTTTGTTGTGTAAGGCCAATGTGAGAAGTGGGAGTGTTTACTAGTGAACTCACCGATGCGGATATGTAGTACTTTTTTGTATGGGGAAGTGAGAATTGTATGGGAAGCGTAGTGAGGGAGAGTAGGTAGAGTGAGAGAGAGAGGGAGAGGGGAGAGTAGTAGTAGTAGGAGAGAGAAGAGGGAGACGGGAGGGCGGGCCACTACTTACCTACTCACTCGCACTTACGAAGGGGGGAAGTGGGCAGCACAGCAAGGGAAGTCGGCTGGCTGCGACTGGCTATGGTGTGTTCGGGGAATGGGTGGTATGGTATCATACACGTCATGTACGGCCATTCATCGGTGGCCCCTACAACCGATCAACACTGTCATCATCATTTAAACACCAGCCCTTTTGTTGAGCGGGCGGACTACTGAAGTTGCAGATACTTCCTTCGACACAATTGGTGCCGGCTCTATGGTTTCTTTGAGCTCATCTGGTCAGACAAGTTTGGCAGAAACGCATTTGCGTTAATGAATTGCTAAGGCAAAGCTCCACTACGAACTAGTGTACGGTATGATACAGGACGGTCACATTACATGAATCAACCGCCGCCACTATCAGGTTACCTACTTTTCCCACCATGTGGATAAATTACCTCAGGTAAAATACATACCTCGCAGTATCCATTGATTGACGGAATATGGACAGTGGTGGTAGTAGTACGGTACAGTGGAAACGTCGCAGGTGGTATTCCAGTACCTCCCATACTACTCTTAGTACTCGTAGTGATTACCTTTTCATCCTGCAAAATCTCCGGATTGTGTATGTATATACTCCGTACCCATGCAATATTTCTAGTCAATTTAGATACGACTTCACCACGGCTTTGTACTGCATATAGTTAATTTGGATAGACTTAAATGATTCAATATATGGGAATTGCTGGATACAATCTTGTGGTAGTATAAATCTTGTTGTGCGTAACTTTCATCCATTCTTTGATAAACAGTGCTATTAGCCTCCCATCTAGAAGTAAAGTCAATGCTTTAAGGTTACAGTGCAGTGCTGAATTATTTAGTCTATACTGCTCTGTATGTACCTTTTTCTACTCTATTTTTACTTGCGGACTCGCTTCTCTGTTTGATATATTGTTGAAGAAAGCTAATGATCATTTCATTATTCATTGTGTCCCTCGGCGCTTGTGCCAGTTACATGTGCTGCGTCCGGGGCGATTCGGTTTGGACATGGATACGTATCCATGAGAACCGTTTAATTTAATATGATCATAGCCTCTGCTAGCCTCAAATATCCTGTGTCTATGTGGTTATACATCCAAGGGCCCCTTGCACGGGCAACAGGATGCTTGAATGAATTGGTGTGCACGGGCGACGAGGAGGTACCTTGCACAGTCTTTCCAACGACACTAAATAGCGCTCTTCTCCTGGCATACAGTCGCCTACCAATGAGAGAGGTGGCCGTAGTCTTAAGGGATAGATGGCTACTAGTAGACACATAGCTCAGCAGTAAGTTTTTTTTAACGCAAAGCCACACACCCAGAGCACTACCAATGAGGCCTCGTAGAACATCAACGCCCAGCATAACATAGCTTACGACACTTGTTAGACTCGACGGATGCCAATGGTGCTCGGTAATCATACCACTGCCTTCATTTTTCGTTTCCCACGGTTAATCTAGCAGTATTACAATCTCGTCTTCGGGGCAGTGGTTCCAGGGACTGATTTGTGGGAATTTCACTCCTCTGGATGTGGGATCATTTGTACCACGGAGGACAAACGGCTGTCAGTTTGTTTCCAGGGTCCATGTAGTGGATGACAGTGTTGATTGCCGGATAGTTACTTCCAATCTTCACTGCAGATGGTACTAAGAAAATAAATTAATCATTTCAGTGCCGTGCAAGAAAAAAAAAAAAAAAAAAAAAAAAAACTTGATAAATAGATGATCGTAATGAACTAGTAGTCGGTACTGTAAGCTTTTGCATAGATCACAAAGTACTGCTCACTCTTGATTAAATGCCACTGCATTCCATGCAAAGAACACCATCCAGCTTTCCGGAAAATACTGGATCTGTATTATTGGGGCAGTGGCCGATCGTGGTATTGTAAGTAAGACACTGTATCTGCTCATTAATAATAATGAGGGGGCAACCGAATTTGGTTCCATGTGGAAACGCCGGCTCCTCTTTGACCTGATTATTCTTTCTCCCATGCTTCTTGATACGCGCTCTTTATATGCTCATACATATTTAGTATGGGACTTGTCTTTCCCTTAAGAGAAAAAAAAAAAAGATTTTTTCCCCTTCTTCTCCTTCATATCTTTTTTTTTTTTTTTCCAGCTCTCACCATCTGACGAAATGTGGAGTGCCTTGTGATTTTGCTTGTATCTTAGCGCTGTGGGCAAGTCTTATTGTAATTTATTTCGTTATCTGGATAAACTTCTTCATCCATGTTTCGGGGTGCTTGCAAAAATCGTACTGAGCATGACGAATGCGTCTTTGCCGTCATCGGCTCCGCCATGATGTCACGTGGGTCTCGCAGAATCGTCCTTTTCAGTCTGGTTTTGTTGACATGGTTACAGACTGTCATCTGTAAACACAAAGACAAAGACAGAAACAAAATAAAAAATAAAAACAAAAACAGATAAATGAGAAGGTTATCTCTCTTCTCCAACAACCTCTTTCTCCATAATTATAGCCCGCAATATACGACTAATACAACATCATATTGTTCTTCTGATCTGGTAGGTATTCAAATGGGTATATCAATCCAACGCCTTCAAAGTGGTCCCGGCCTTGTCCGATAGAAAGGGCAAACCAAAAATAAAAAGTAAAAGAAAAGAAGCAGAAGAAACTCTATCGTCACCAAACCATCAATCGTCAGAGTCGTCCAACACAAGAGCCACGAGCTCTTCATCTTCAGCCCAGTTCACACCACTACCGACAACGATAGCGCTAGTAATGCTTTTCATAGTTTCCCATTTCGCTTTACTTCTTTTGTGATCCGCTTTGACTTGCTCTAGTAGCTCCTTAATACTCATATCATCCAGTTCTTCCCTCCACGATTCGTCGTTCTTCGTTAGATCTAGTAGCTCTCGGACGAGCGCTTTGTTCTTCTGATGCAGCTGCAAGTTTTCCACCTCCGCGTTGGATAACTTTTTGAGAGTCGAGCTAAGCGCAGTATTCAAGTTCTCATGTGCTAAGGAGAGCACGTCACGTCTATTGATAAGACGAAGGAGAGTTCTATAGTTTGTTAGGAGTGTGCCAAGCCCTAAGCCATAGTATATTTGCGTAGATGAGACAAGTAACGAGAGAGTGAAGACATACTGTTCAGCCGGATATATGGCCTTCAGATGAACAGCTCTGAGAGTGGGGTCTGTCATAAGAACAGCTCCAAGTGCCTTCCGCCTGACTGTGTAAGTAGCTCTGGCTTCTAGAAGCTCGCGCTCTGCTGTGGCCAGCTGCTCTTCGGCATTATCCCCTGACAGTATTTCGGCATCTACGAGACATCAGTCTTTGTATTCACGGGAAACATTAAAAAGTAAATATATGAAAGACCCTCCGATACACATGGGACAATTTACCTTGTTCGAGAAGTGCCTTTTCGAGTTCTTGTTCCTGAAGTTGATGATATAGTTGCAGGATCAACGCTTCCTTGTCCGAGAAAGGCACAGCATCCCTAGGATCATCCTCTGCGAAATCCAACAAGGAAACCTCACCCGGGTCCAGGTGAGGTAGGGAACGGGCTTTCGCAGATGCCATGAAAAGAGACCTCGTGGCCGGCCAAAAATAGCATCGCGTGATAGGAAGCTTTTTTTGTCGACACACGGCGTACGGGACGGTCGACCGGGCGGTGGAGATAGTCGGGCTTGTTTGGGTGGTTCCGGGGGCGTGTGTCAGTCACCCAAAACGGGTCTAGGTCCGGGGAGCTCTTTCAGGCCTGGATGCCTTGCGTTTATATGAACGAACTCCCTTATCTCTCTCCTTCGGTATCCTTCACCTCACAAAGAAGATCTGGAGCCGCTCAGTCCGGCAGGTGAGGTGGGGATGTCTTTGCACATCTATATCGCTCACACAGGTGAGCATTTGCTTGCTGATCCGGTGTCGTTCGCATCGTAAGTTCAGGTTCCTCCATCTAAGTTGGCTTCACCTCCAATCTATGTTCCCGGACCATCCCTTGTGTTCCCTGCTTTCTTTATCCCCTTTGGTTCTGGTGTGGGAATGCTAACCGGCGCCATCATTCTTGATTGCTAGTCCCGATGCACTTCGATCATGGATTTCCCGAAACACCTCAATCCCATCCCAAAGACAAATCTTGATGACTGCTCGTGGGAAGAACGTCAAGATTCAGACATTGGCTACTGAAGTATGATTCCTCCAGATATGGTTCCTACTAACACTTAAGCTCACTGGCTATCCATATCAGGACGAGATATTCGTATATGACCGCAGATTCGTTAATGAGCCCAACGAACAAGACATCCCGACGCTTCCCTCTCCACAACCGCTTGATCTTGAAAACCCTCCCGATACCCTCACCGACCAAAATGATCTCCAAGCCTGGCGAAATCTTTACATGGCTAGACGTACGTGGGCCGAGGGCTTGACGGAACGTTGCGAGTTAATTCATAAGGATATACAAGAGCGTAATGAGCGGACGGATATTATAAATCGCGCTATCAGTGTAGCTCTTGAGAACCTGAAGACTCATGTGGGAACCTTGGAACATCGGTTCACGGAAGCACAGACGTGGGCGAATGATCTTTTGAAGGAACAACACGTAGCGCTTGATGGATGGGAACGAACCTTTGCGACATTGGGAAACATCCCAGCTCGAAAGGACTTCCCCTTCCTAGGACGCCCGTCAACCCCAACAAAGGGCTCGGATAACTCAACTGGAACGCTACGTGATTATTTAGACACAGATGAAGTGCATAGAGCTGGGTCAGAGGCAGTGGATGTATCCTCGCGCTTTGCTCGACAGGTTGAAGATGTGGAGAAGGCTGTTGGCGGGATTGCTGCTGACACTCAGCACTTGGTGGATGCTGCGGTCCCTGCAGGCGTGGATGGTGTTGAGGGCCTATTACAGGAAGTGGAAACAATATCTAGGAAGATACAATCCGACTATGAACATGTTTTGGCTCTGCCCAATAATCAGAAAACGCTGGCCAACATTTCTAGACTTGCGCTGAGCCATACCAAGGACCTCCTACCATCGCTATTGGAAGTTAGTGCCGAGATTCAGACCAATTTGGAGGAAGCCGCTAGGCAATATAATGCCGCAGTGAAAGCTGCTTTCAATCACATGCGACAGATATCTTTGATTGAGTCACGCCTTGCCGATGTGCAGTCTCAAATAAACAATTTGAATTTCCAAAGCGATGCATTCGATGTCCTCTACACGGTTTTCCACATGCCGTTTGTTTATGGGTCTATCTTGATTGAGTCTGTTCGACGTCGTGAGTTCAGTGACAAGATGAAGAGCGACTCCCTAACTTTAGCGGAAGAGATGTCTGTATTTCAGGATGAAGAGCAACGCCGGAGGAAAAAATGGATCAAGAACATGGGTGATTTCGTTTCTATGTCCGACACAACTACACCAGGGATCGAAGTCAATCTACGAGGCCAGGAGTATGAGTGGCCCGTAGTCAGTAGAAAGGAGATCGAAGCGTACATTGAGGAGCTGAAGACTAAACCTGGTATGGCCAGTCCTGTCCAAGAGCTGACACAACTCTATAAAGAGTTAGATGCTCCTACCCGCCTACAACGCCGCAGGGCAAAGGCCTTCAAGCAAGGCAGTGTCTTTGACCTTAGCCGAAGCTCTCTTTTACTTCGCAGCGATGACATGGTCCGGAGCTTGAGGGACGAAAAGTCTAAATTAGAAGAAAAAGTTAAAGGCTCTGAAAGCCGTATTCGGAAGCTCGAAGACCTGCTACATCGCCAGAGCCATATGGGGAGGCCGGCTAGTGGAAATTTCTCAATCGACTTTCCTAGCTCTCCAGCATCGCCTCATCCTGATACGCTTTCAAGAAGGTCTTCTGTTTCATCAAGACGGATGTCCTCGAACCAATCTTCAGAAGAGAAGGCGCTAGTGCAGCGAATTGTTCACCTAGAAGCCGAGTTGGCAGCAGAACGAGAGACAGTTCAAAAGCTGCAAAAGGACGCGCACGCGGAGCGCCAATCCAACACTGACAAAATACAAGAAGTGCAGTCCACGAAGAATGACTTGATAGGAAATCTTGAAGCCCGGCAGCGGGAGTTTGATGATGAACGGAGGTTCCTCGAAGGTGAGATGAAAAAGTGTAGGATACGGGCTGAAGAGCTCGAGGAGGAGTTGGATAGAATAATGGAGAGCCGAGAGCATGAGAAACAGGACGCCGATGAGCGGATCCACCAGCTTGAGCTAGAACTACAAGATGCTCATGCTCGTGCTGAAGAAGAGATACAGAAGGCGACCGACCTAACTGCATACACGCAGACCCTTAAAGATGCGGAAGAGAGTCTCCGTATTCGGATCGAAGAACTTGAGAAGCAAGAATCCGAAAGAAGAGAGCGTGAGCGAGAAAGCAATCAGGCCCTACAAGCTGCTTTCATGAACCTATCACCCGGGGGCTCAGTTCCAGTGGACACCCCTAGCATCGTCAAAGCTATCGAAGTACTTTCTGAAGGGCTGTCAATTCATGCTAAGAATGCAGAAGAAAGTTCTGCCAAAGCTGTAGCCGAAAGTAAGGAGCTTGGAGAACGCCTAAGCCAGCTTGAGTCGGAAGCCGAGGAGTTAAGAAAGACTTCAGAAATGCGCGCTTCAGAACTGTCCCTAGTAAAAGAGGAACTTGCACAGGAGAAAACGAGATTGGAAAATGTTGCATCTGACTTGGATGATGAACGCTCCAAATTTATTGCCCTGCAGTCTAAGTTGGCCTCCGGTGAGACAGGGTCCGACGCTCTTCAAGAACGCGTCATAGAGGAAGAACGAAAACTGGCGGACCTTTCCCAGAGATTAAACGAAGTAGAGGCTCAGGCTCGAAAGGCCGAGGGTGAGGTCCTTGTTTGGAAGGAGAGGGTGGAAGCCATGGCTGAAACAGAGCAGCACGCTGCTGGTAGAGTTGAGACTTGCGGGACTAGATCTCAAGAGCTTTCAAAGCAGCTATTCAGACAAGTTGAAAAGGTGGAGCATATGCTGGAGCAATTAGGTTTCACCGTCGTCCGGCAAAATGGAGATATTGTTGTCCAAAGGTCTTCTAAGGTTACTGCCCTCTCAAGTACTGCAGAATCCCTCAGCCAGTCTGGAGTGGTATCGGTACGGCCAGACCCGACCCTTCTTGACTGGATGCACGCCGATACCTCCCAAGAGGAAACCGACAGGTTTATGGCTTTCATGGAATCACTATATCAGTTCGATGTTGATATATTCAGCGATGCTATTGTCAAGCGCGTTAAGGACATTGAGGTACTTGCTCGCAAATGGCAGAAGGAGGCGAGGGGATACAGAGATAAATACCATCGGACTCAGAGTGAAGCTCATGATAAGATTGCCTACCGGTCCTTCAAGGAAGGGGATCTCGCCTTGTTTTTGCCAACGAGAAACCAGGCCATCCGATCATGGGCTGCTTTCAATGTCGGGGCACCGCACTACTTCTTGCGCGAGCAAGATGTTCACAAACTCCATACTCGGGATTGGCTGCTTGCTCGGATCACGAAGATTGAAGAAAGAGTCGTGGATCTTTCGAAATCCATGAATGGTGCTAATCCAGATCGTCGGTCAATCGGAGAGGCTAGTGATGGCACTTCCTTCGATGATGAGAATCCTTTTGAATTGTCTGATGGCCTTCGCTGGTACCTTCTAGATGCCATGGAGGAAAAGCCCGGCGCACCAGCCACGCCAGGTTTAGGCAAAAGTACTGTTGCGCCAGCACATGTAGACGCGCGGGGCAGTATCCGATTGAAACGCACGAGTGCCGGAGGCAATGTTGCCCGAACTTTAAGCAAGAGCCTGGATAGTCGACGTAACAGTTCTAATTCTAAGAAAGGTCCAGCAACACCGTCACAACGTGGCAACGATTCAACAACTGATCTTGCCCGACAAGCTGACGCCGACTCGACAACTGCAACTGCAGGCTCACAGCCACGGGAGGCAGCCCCTACTTCAGAAGAGGTTCGCCGCGACCAGCTCCAGGGCCCGTGAACTCCACGGACCGTTTTTCTTTATCTACGCTTACGTCTCCTGGAAGGAGCTGACGATCCGTCATAGGGCTTGGAACAAACGCAAAGCGCTCTTGGATTGGGGCAGCAGCGACAGACTGGTGGTGTGAGGTCTCCTCTGTCTTCGCGGTTTGACTATTCAGGCGCCGTATCACCATCCCGATCAACCCCAAGCGGGCGGCAGGCTGCTCGATACCGACCATGGGAGAAACTGTGGTCTGTGGACTATCGTTTGGAGGGCGGAAGCCGATAAGCAAGCAGAACCAAAGAGTGAGTAGCTTTCATGATCCAGTTGGAAGCCATGAAAGTCGGCTCTCCGCATTTATCCGTTATGAAATTGCATGAATGATACCCTTCAATTTTGAGACATGATACGCTCATATGTTTCGTTTTTGACACCTTCAATCTAGAGTTACGATACTCAACCCCGTTGGAAACACCACGGTACTTATCTGGGAAAATACAAAACAGTGATTATTGAAATAGACGCTGATATGTTCATAAAATGAGAGGCTTTCCCCCGAATAATGCTAATCAACCCTCGATAACGTGTAACGCCAATAGCTTTGATAATGCGAATTTAACCGTAGAAGCTACAAGAAAAGTAGTAAAGACTGACTGACAGCGAGACGCCCATAAGATCAATCAAGCTGCTCAGTAAAGCCCTGCAACCCACCGACTTCCTCCCAAAAGCGAGCAAAATCAACGTTTTCATCTTCAAAGAGTTTCTTTGCCTGCACCATCGCTGACTGCTGCCTCTCGGGAGTAAACCCTTCGGGCCGTGTGCTTTCATACTGTATTAACTCAACCCAACGGAAGAAAAGATCTTCTTTACCCATGGCCGTCAGTTTATCTTTAAATGCCAGGATCTGGTCTCGCTGGCCCGATCGCTCTCTTCCTTCAGGCGTGTCCTCATCTTCAACGTGCCAGATCAACCAGCCATCGGCGTCTGTGTTCACAATTACGGCAGTCCGGAACTCATCCAACGGCAGTCCGTCGTCTTTCTTCGCTTTGTCTACCAGCTCGTGTGCCTTGATCATGGCATCGTAGTCAAGGTTCCAGTCTGCATCCACGAGCAAGTATCCCGTTTTCTTGATCCGGTCCGGTGTTACCGCAGCGACAATCTTGTCCCTCATTTCTTCATCATCCTTGATCCAGCGACTGCGGTCCAATCCTTGGCTCAAAGTGGGCTGGCTGCGGCGCACAATGATCTCCTGATCACGGAAGCCGATCTTGGAGCGCCACTTGACAGGGCCCTTGACGAAACCAATTGGCCAAGATAGAAATACCGTCACTAGAAAGTAGTCGATCACGATATTACCCGTTCGGCGCAGGGTTACGTTTGCCATTTCACCCCATGACATGGTTGACGTGTCTACTGCCACCGTGCTGGTGAGCCCGATCAACGGGGCCAATAGTGCCGGGTAGAAGTTGCGGACCATGTAGGTCCGGAAAGCTAAGAGAGCGGCAATCACAACATTGAGTACGGCGGGTGCGAAAAAGGTCTGTGTCTTGAGGTCTTTGGGAGAGGTGTCGATGTGAACGAGGTACACTTCCTTCGGGGAGAGCTGTTCGAGGAAGGGCTGGAGAGACGCGGGCGCTTTGGTAAACGGAGGAAGGGGTCCCGGTTGTGAGCTTGGAGTTGAAGCACCTGATGATGATACGGAGGGGGTGACTGAGGCCTTTGCCTTTCCGGCTCGTCTTGCGGATTTGGCCATATCGTATGGAGTGGCTGTGATAGTTTGGTTGGGTTAAGACATATAAGGGAGGACTAGTGAAATAGTTGTTCAGAGTAATAGTTCCTAGAGCCCGAAAGGTATCCGTTCCGAGTTTAAATTCAACTGGTTTTCGTATATTCGAAGATCATTGAGCTATGCGCGGGGGGACAACCAATACATCTGATCTGGTCACATGTCGGGTCAGTAAAGCTGTTGTTCATCACATCCACTTGCAGATGACGACGGGTAAAGAGACATGACTCGTACCGTAGAGTTTAGTGCAATTGATCGGCAAGCTTTAACGGGTAGACATGAGAAGGACAGGCGAAGAGAAGAAGAAGAAGAGGAGGAGGAAGAAGTTGACATTCTCATGCTTCGCATGAATTCCTCCGCGCCGCTAACCCGATTTGGGAGGGCATCGGATACCCGCGCGTTGCTCTTGCATTCACTGCCTGGACAAACACTCACTGGCACATTCCTCTACCTTGGCTATGAACTAGTGAATGGGCGGATTAATGATATACCCCGAGGGACCTCCCACTGATCACCATGGCTACCCCCGACCGCAGGACCGCGCGAACAGGCCTGTCGCGTCGCAACTACGAGCAACAGCAACGCTCTCCTTTCCATCGAGCATATCTTGATTCTCACGCCACCGACCGTTTTGACGCGTCGCAAATACCCAATCCTGCGGGCGAACCTCGCGCTCGGCGTCGGAGGAACCTCAGTCAATCAGGCACCCTGCGAGGTGCGTTCGAAGCCGTATCGCGGTATCCAACAATGTCGGAAAACGTCACGGGGGACCCTTATGCATCGGGGACCCCGAATCGGAGGAAACAGAGCTTCACCCACACATCCCCCGACTCCAACCCTCCGAACGAGCTGGCTGAAACATACAGGCAGATCGACGACGCCGGAAGCTTGGTCGATCAGGATGAAGAGGACTTCCGTTTCTCCATAAACCGGTTCCGCGACAATCGAAATGCACGCTCATCCTCTGGGTCGAGGACTAGAGGAAATAGTCTGTTTAGCAGTGCAGACGCTGACTTTCTGAATGAGGTCAGCGACGAGTCCCTCCGCCGAAAACTGGCCGACCATATCAAAGACGAACAACGTTTAAAACGAGCTACCGCCAACCGGTCGCCTGTGTTGAGCAAAGCGGGAACGCCGGCGGCCTTGACATCAGAGAATCTACAAAGGCGCGATGAGGAAGAACAGGATGTATTTCAAGAGGAAGAAGAGGAAGATCATCTCAGGCCATCGTTGAACGTCCCCTCCAACTGGGGCAGCCGGGGCACACATCGTCGGGATTGGCTTAGGAATATCACCCGACGCACCGAATCCGAATCCGGACGGACTGAGGAAGGACGCAAAGAAGCTTCGCCGCGTAACCTGAAGACCGACGTGCGCTCGCATACCGGATTTCAAGATCGAGCCAGTGAGGAGACCCGGAATGCACTGGAGGAGCCTCCATCCAATAGGTATAACAGGATCCCTCCCACAGATGCAAAACCCAAGCTTTTCCCAGAGCAGAAGGACGAGAACTTAGGTGAGGGAAGTCAAATTCCGAATACCCCAATTATGGTATACAAGAACTCTACATTTAGCAAACGAAGCCCAACCAAGAGGGACTCGCATGACCTTCTTCGCAAGCTATCCAGGACGGAGAGTCCACCCCAAAACCAAGCCGAATTCAAAACGCCAGAAAACTCGAAACTCCCTGAGAGGCGGATCTACGACAAAACGCCGGTTGTGACTGGCGCCTGGATAGATACGCCAATGACTGAACGGATGAAAGAACTCCCAAAGCCTCGCCTGAACAACCTTAGACCGCCAGCATCCGGAAATAAAGGGCTTGAAGCACCATCTGGGCTTGGAGTACCAACCATTTTTGAGGAGCCCAACAGCTCTGCGTCGCAACAAAATAGTGAAACCGAGAAAGAAAGCAAGAGGGAGGATGACAAGCAAAAGGCTAGGGAGAATGAAAGGAAAATGGAAATGGATAAAAGTGAGAAGGAAAGGGAAAGTATGGCAAACGTGAAGCCAGTGGACACAAGCCAGAAGCAAGACAAGGAGAAGGGCAAGAAGACAGAGAACCAAGCAGAAAAAGCGAAAGACAAGAAGCGGCCACCGCTGGTCAAACCTGATCTCCCGAAGAGTGCGTTGGAAACTGTCATGCAAGATTTCAAGGCTGACAAGGACTCTTTGGACGTTGGTGACGACACGCTCGAATCTCTCCAACAAATCCTTGACGAGAAGCCAAGTGATCTGAAAACTGAAGCAGAAGACGATGCAGAGTATGAAAAATCTATCCTGCAGAAACTTGAGCTCGAAAGCTCGGGTAGCAGTGATGGTGTCGACCTCGACAGGCTGAATAAAAAATTGGAGTCCCTAACGGAGAATATCAATAAGGTGAAGAAAGGACTCAATGGCTTGGAAGATCAAGTCTTACGGGACGCCGCTACTCTTGCAGCAATACCAGCTTCTCCGAAAGGAAAGCTTCCATCGAGTCACACGTGTGACAACTGTGAGACCTGCAAAGCTCACCATAATGGATTAACCTCTGCTTCATATCTCCCACGCTTATGGAGATGTGAACCTGGCTCACACCGTATTCAACCTACTTTCCTTGGATGGTGCAGCGGGCTGTTGCTTCTGTGGTACTTCTCTGAGTCGACGATGTGTGATTACTACTGTCATCCCTTTGTTGCTGAAGCATGCGAAGGAAATTGTCTGCTTCCCGATGCGCCACGCTTCCCGTTCGTCATTCCAACAATGCTATGGCGCTGGTTGCACCTATCGTCCATCTGGACTCCGCTCTGGGCTGTGATGGTAGTTTTCTTCAGGCTCACGACACAGCTCCTAGGGATCTCAGATGGCTATGTGGATGATACACCTCCTCGAGCGCTCAACCTTTCAGGGGAGATCCGGATACGTGGGACTCGTGTAGAAGGCTTTCCTGCGTTTGCGACATCTAAATATGGCTTCAGCGCACCTAAGAAACAACAACAGACAACGGCTCAGAAACCCACTCCGATCGCTGTCCCCGAATTGGATCTAGGGCCGGGTGTACGTCAGGGGGGTATGGCCAACTTGGAAGATGACTCTATGGATGATGATGAATTTATCTAGCGATGAAATACTGGTGTTTTTGGGGACTGTGAAGTATTTGAATAGCCATTTGTTCTTCTTGTAATTTAATGTCAAGGACGTCTGTCTTGGAGCAGATATAGCTGCAATTGAAGCATGATCCAGATTATGTATCATAAACTACAGACCAACACTACATACATATCCATGACACCACCATGCTCAAATGCCAGTCAAGGTGGGCTCTGAGGCTATCAACAAAGTACCACATTATTTCTTAAGATAGGCCGTGTCAATCTACAAACGTCCGTTGGTTGTTTTCAATTGTTGCATTCTAAGGTATAATCAATACACTGAAATAGGAAATAATGAACATTTTAGACGTCCTCTACCATCATAGCAACAGTCTCATCACCTCTCTAAATCATTGCATCAGCAAAGCTTCGCTTCATCCTTCGTGCACGCATTATCCACATAATTAAAGGTAAGCTCCCCATCATCGACATTATTATTACCCTGAGGATAGAAATACGGCACACTACCGCAAACCTTGCATCTACACCAAAATATCAGTAACCTCCCTCAAACTTCCACCTATATAAGGAGAAAGGAGCAACATACCCATGTTCCGGGATATAATGAGCCAAACTCTTGATCACAGCACCATTCGTACCACCGGTGTTCTGTAGGAATGCACAGAACCCGCCATTGCCGGTGATGCGAGCACCGGATCCGACACAGGCGATGTGCTCTCCGTTGTTGTACCAGCGGTTGGGGTCAATGCCGTCGATGGCGCGTTTGAGCTGGAAGGCCATCTGGGTGTTGCCGAAGGTGTTGCAGTTCGCTGAACCGCGGCAGTTGATTCCGAGCTTGGCTGAGGAGGAGGACACCAGGGTGATGGCGAGGAGGAGACCTTGGATGATAGATGGGGTGTACATGGTGGATTATGGTATTTTTTTTTAAAAAAAAAAAATGGTAATAAGTAGTAGTATGGATAGGCTGATTAGAGAAGGTAGATGATTTGATATACTTGCTAAGTTAGGGTTGCTATTTCTTGTGGCACCAAGTCACCTTTTATATATTTCAGAGCTTCTACACATATTCATCCAAGACACAGTAACAACAACAATCTCTCTACTATACAATTCCCCCATCCATAGTACAAAACACCTCTAAACTACCCGTTTAGGAATTTGGTCAACGACTTCAGCTGCCAAGAGTATGTCTCAAAAACCAAGAATCTCGTAATGATTATGATTCCCATGCAGGGTCCCTGCCCCTCCCAAAAAGGCGATCCCCCTTGCCCTTTCCGTCCTTAGTTCGTCGCCTGTCATTCGGGAACGCGGACCAAATTCTAGTTCGGGCTAGTCGATCAGGCTGAAGATGCTTATTTGAGCTTATTGCGGTAAAGCCCTATGCGGTCCGCTTTGCAGCCTAGGGAGAGTATCGACGCCCAGATTCTCGTATTCCTGTCCCCTTTACCCAGGATATCCTTGAATGTTGTCGGCAATGTTACACACATGGGTGACATCGCGCTGATGCTTTGATTTAGCCTCCTTGCTGGATATGGGCTCTATGGACCATTTTCCTAATACAGTTCATCTCGTGGTGTCCAAGACTATATTAGAGTCATATAGTAAATATCTCACTAGTATATTAAAACATAGTATAGGCCTAGATATGAATTTCTATAAATTCAGCTATGGTACCGTGTAATTCAAGTCTCCAGAAAACACACAACTCTCGGTACTAATCTTCCAACCCTCTCCTTCGATCTACTCCCCACCAAAACATCTCTCAACATGTTGGCCACAGTATTCTTAATAGTCGCAAGTGCTCTCACTGCCAACGCCAAACTCGGAATCAACTGTCGCGGTTCCGCAAAGTGCAGCGTATTATGGGGACCTTCTGATGCTGCTCAGCAACTCACCAACGTGATTCAACATATCGATACCAACAGATGGTACGTACAGCCTATTTTTCCATCTAGATGTCAACCACCAGACTCACATATACCAAACAGGTACATGAACGGAGAGCACATCGCCTGTGTTGGCAACCAGGCTGGTAATGGCGGTGGTTATTGTGCTTTCCTGCAGAAGACCGGGGGAACCAACGGCGGTGTGATTAAGAACTTGGCTCATTATATTACCGATCATGGGTGAGTTGTCTGGGCGAATGTCTGCGTTGTGGTTTGAGGCCAAGTGGTTAACTTTGTTGGGATGTGTAGATGCAAGCAGTGTGGTAGTGTGCCATACTATTTCCCTCAGGGTAACAACAATGTGGACGATGGCGAGCTCACGTATAACTATGTTGATGGTAAGTTGCTTCGCTTTTGCTGTGAGATGGTACTTTTACTGAGTGAATCAATAGATCCTTGCGCTACAGCCGGTACTCAGCTCTGTTAAGTTGGTCATGTCTAGGTAGACTTTGATATTAGGGTTTCTTGGGGGTTTTCTTGGCTAGTTAATTCGTTATGAGATTGGCCTCTACGAGACAAGGCGTTCAGGCTTCGTTCCTCTGGCCTGTCTGTCGGACTCGTTCACCTTTTCTTTTACGCTAGACATCTGCTATAGGACCAATTACTGCTTATAGTAACATATATATATATATATATATACTTATATAAACCCTACAGTTTCGCCTTCTCATAATATTGTTTCTGCAGTTCTTCTTCGCCCTTAATCCGCCATTCAGCACTCTTGCGCAATCGCTCATCAACCTCCTCGTCAGTCAAAGAAACAGCCTTATCCAACGGAATCTCGCGAGCCGACCGCAACTTATACCCAATGTACGTCAAACAGCTGGATGGCTCCACCCGACCCGCAATCGCGTCACTGCAGAACTTAGACATCCCATCGAAAAAGCGTTTCCCGGCTGGTGTCTTGACCATGAGAAGACCGAAACAATGTGGCATGCCTTCGAACTGTTCCACCACGACAGGAACCCCAACTTGGCACATTTTGCGAGCTAGAAGGAGGCCTTCGTCTGAGAGACCTTCTTCGCCCATGTTCATGTAGATCGGTGGTGAGCCTTTCCAGAGTTCTTTGCGTGCTGCTAGAGGCGATACTAGAGGGTGGATTGCTGCGTTGGCATTGGAGAAAAGGTCGACTCGCGGCGGTTTACACGGCCAGATGGTGTCTGCAGGGATACTAGGGGGTTGGTAGAGTGTCTCGGGAACTTGGGACGGCGGTGCAAGATAGTCGTATAGGGCGTTGTTAACGACAGAGGGCATAGATCGTGTCACATCACACCATGGTGAGCTCATGGCTAATCCAGCGGGTAATTCAATCGGGATGTCTTGGCCGTGGAAGCGGATAGTTGGGGAGATGCGGCGAAGCGTTAATAGAGTCTGCAGAAGCACTAAGCATAGATTTCCACCGGCGGAGTCGCCGGAAAAGATAATCTTCTTTGCAGGCACGGGCTCATGGAGTGAGCCAGGGGGTGGGGCAATGAGAGACAGATACGCAACCAAAGCATCCACGAGCGCAGAGGGGAAGGGATGCTGTGGCGCGAGTCGGTATCGCACCGACAAAATGGGCGCCCCAGTCCTCTTGGAAAGCTGAGCGACTGGAATACGATGGGTGCAGGGATCCATGAGACTGTTGTAGTTTATCAGCAAGGGACCGTGGACAGGAGACTATAGGATTACTGACAAGTAAGCTCCTCCGTGAAAGTACAGGATGACCGTATCCGATTGCGCTTCTTTCCGTAACTCCTTATACTTGTCTTCTTCCGAAATATCAGGCTGCGGCGCATTCTTGTCCACACCACTACGGTAACTGGTCCACTCTGCCTCAACAGGAACAACACCTGGGATATCGTAGGTCTCGCCACCCAGTTTCAGATCCTCGAACGCTTTGAACACGGCTTCTTGTACATCGTTTTCAGGCGGAGGTAATGTCACTTTCGAGATCCACATAGGACCCTTGATGCCTGGGTCACGCATGCTGCCTTTTTGCTGTTTGCCGACTGGCGTCGTCGTGAAGGCAATAAAAGAGCGGATGATAGCGACAGTTAACTCTGTCCGCAGGTCTTGTTTTCCGGATACGGGGGACAAGCGAATTGTATGAAGAAATAAGGTCTTTAGGATGAGGGGGATCCTCACCACCATTGCCTTCAAAAGAGCGATGGGGCTATCGAGAGTACTCATGGTGACGACCAACTTGTCTGCAACACTCCCGTATAAAAAGCTAAGTGGACGACTACCAGCCTGGAAATATAAAGAATGGCTACGGTTGGTAGCAAATCAAATGGAACCCGAGAAAACAGAAAGATGAAGAAAGAAAAGGAGTGAGGGGGCGGGCAAGAGGAGATTGAGAGAGATCGCCGCTTTTCTCCAAAGAGGTTCTAATCTTCAGGGCGAACCTCGGTATAGCGACTGGGTCATGGATGGGTCCAACCGAAAGTATATTCTAATCTGATTATTGAGATTAGTTCTACTTTTATGCACTTTTTATGCATCGTCTTATACAGCAATTACATCATAGCTCCTGGAAGTCATGAGAATCAAGAATAATATGTATCCATGCTTTGTGTCAATAGTAAGTATTTACCCCGAACCTAGTGTAAGTTACATCAGACAATAGCACTTTTCTTTAAGATGTCGGGTCTGGTTCTTTAGCATCCGTGGTCGTATTGCCCAGTATCTTCACTGGATGCGCTTCTTCGGAGGAAGACTCTCGAGGATAGAGAACCTTCTGGTAGACCTGCTGCTCTTGCCCCTTTAATCCAACACCTGAAGGATCTCTCCGGATAAGAAAGTGTTGGACTTTGGCTTCGGATGATGGCATCTGCTTCACGGTATTTTCCCGTCGTCCTGCCAGGAGTCGCATGGTTTCCTCATTGAGTTGTTGAAGTCGATCTTCATGTCCAATACTTAGTTTGTTGATCCAGGACGCCTGAAGCGCACCTCCCAGCAGGGTCAGAAGTATAATCAATCGCGCAAAGGTGCGATGGTCAACCATCGTTTGCTGCTTTCCATTATAACGGTTCTGCCATCGTTCCCAGTCTTCCCAGGTTGCATTAGCATAGATGGGACTCCAGTCACGCGAGCCTGGCCTAGCCCAGGGTGGATGTGAACCTTGTGGGTGGAGATTCCATCCAGCACCAGACAGATCGTAAGCCGCCCGCCTAGATGGATCGGATAAAATCTCATGGGCTGTTACTACAACATGGTATCTGTGAACCCTCGTTTCGGGAGAGAGGTCCCTGCATAATGGATGATCATTGCACGGTCGATCCGGGTGGTAGATCTTGACTAATTCATAGAACCTGTGCTTCGAATACGGAGCGTTCCGGTCTTGCTTGAACACATCGTAGGGAGTAAAAGAGGAGGAAGATGGCCAGGAGAGGTCATCTTCGCGGAAACCATGAGCAGTGGCAAACCCCCGGTGCGGAGACAACTGCCATGGACGCGGATGAGCTGGTGATGAGTGGCACGACGGATTTAGCAAATGCAATCCACCGAAGCTGAAGACTTGAGGTTTCTTGAACATGGTCGCATGATTTCAAAGGAGGAGATGTGAATTACTCCCCCTACACAAAAACAAAAACCATGGGGCGGAAACGATATGTTCTGATATGGAAGAGACAGAAAGAGGGGAACTCCACTTGATTTGTTTTCCGGATCCACCGGCGATAACTTGATCAGTCATCACGTGCCCATGCTATCGTTAAGCTGCTTTAGTTCCTTGAAACAGAAATCATTCTTAAATTCTCACCCGGTCAAGTGAACCAATTTCACTCAGCACTTCTGACCATGCCGGAATCACGAGAAGACTACCGCGACCGCTCGCGGCACCGATCGCCAGCAGGTTCCCCGCATGCGAAAAGTGAGCGACGACGAAAATATGACGACGAATACGAGAGCAGTTCGCGACGTCGTGACGATCGTCGAAGCTCTCGACGAGATGGCTCCCAACGCCGGTCATCCCGCAGTCCTTCAGGCCGGAGTAGCCGCAAAAGAGACGATGATCATCGCCGCCGAGAGCGGAGGGAACGAGCGGACAATTCGGACGACGATCGGAGAAGACGTCGACATCGTTCACCGGAAGAGCGTCGGCATCGACGCCATCGCGACCGGGATACACACGACGATAAAGAGAGGTCGTCAAGAAGCTATCGGACTACATCCCGATCTCGCTCACCTTCAAGGCGCTCGCGCAGTCCATCGTCACGCGACCCCGTGCGCTCTAGGGGCGCCTTGCCTTCCCAGCAAGACGCTTACACATCGGAGGTAGCTCAGAAGGACCCATCCGCCCCTCCACCAGAAAAGGAGAAGCCCAATTTCGCTAACACTGGGCGCTTGGCTGCTGAGAGCAATACTGTGAACGTCAGTGGAGGAGGAACAGTGGTCCTCAAATACCATGAACCACCTGAAGCCCGCAAGCCCCCAGCTAAAGATCCCTGGCGTCTCTACGTGTTTAAGGGGGACGATCTCCTTGAGGTGGTGGAACTGAATGAGCGCAGCTGCTGGCTTATAGGCAGAGAGAACCTGGTTGTGGATTTTCCTCTGGAACACCCGAGTTGCTCCAAGCAACATGCCGCCCTCCAATTCCGTTATGTCGAAAAGCGAAATGAATTCGGCGACCGGATTGGGCGTGTCAGACCTTACCTCATTGACCTTGAGAGTGCCAATGGCTCGGCGGTGAATGGGGACAAGATTCCAGGTGGACGATATGTTGAAGTGAGAGACAAAGATGTGCTCAAATTTGGATTGAGCACCCGAGAATACGTTCTCATGCTCGCTCGGACGGAATGAGCTTGAAGTGCCTGAAAACTTTGCCCTCCATACGCGGGCTCTACAGCAGTGGAGACCACGATCCCAATACTAATATTGTACATTATAGGAAAGTATTATGCGAAGATGGTAAATACATGCGTGCAACAATCATTCTAGTCATTCCGGGTCTTCAAGTCGCTTCTTTTGAGACTTTTAGAAGTTGCCGACTGTTTCCTTCGCCTTGCCCTTGGCCTCGCCTAGAGTTTCTTTGGCCTTGCCCTTTGCTGAGCCCAGGGTCTCCTCGGTCTTGCCCTTTGCAGATCCCAATGTTTCTTCAGCCTTGCTCTTGCCCTGACCAGCGAGCTCCGCTGCATCTCCCTTTAATTCTCCGGTGTTCTTGTTGGCGGTGCCTCTGATTGCTTCGGCTACTTGCTCTATACCGGAATCCAAAGTCAGAACCAAGCTACATAAGGCCAGATGGAAGAAGTTATAATTGGTACATACCGCCCTTCTCGATTCCCTTGACTGCCGCACCGGAGAGAACGTCGTCCGTCTTCTTCAGGGTATCCTTGGCTGCTTCCACGGGGCCCTTTTGCTTTGCTGCCGTGACAGAGATAGAGCGGGCGCCTCCTACAAACAGTGAAGGAGTAGCTGTGGAACGGACGATGGAGTTCAAGGAGCCCGCACGGGGAGCAACACGTGTGATGAAAGACATGGTGGTTCAATGGGTGGATATAGGAGTTCAACTGTAAGATAAAAGTAATGTGGTATATGGCAAGTCTTGGTATCTAGAAATTGATCAATGGAAGTTAAGAATATGTTTCGAGGTCACTGTTGCCTCCTCCTTATATACCTTATACTCAATACTTTTCTCATTCCAACAATGTTGAGCGTCATCGGCGACGTCATAAGTCACTGACGTCGTTAAACGGTCAGTGACTTGCCCAATACGGCTAGTGGGTCACGGGTGATTGGCGGCCAAACAAGTATGGAACATGTACTGAGTAAGAGGTATCCTGTAGTAACTGCGTGGGGTTCTCAATGGTTCTCTACCTACTAGTTATGTCTAGTAATTAGTTGGCCTGTAGGTAATTACCTGGATACTGTGTAAAACCCGAGAAGCTCGTGATGTTCTCGGAAAGGCAAGTGGTTGGCCTAAGGCACCCGTACATACATGCAAACCCTAACTTCAAATCTTCAGCCTGTACTTGAGGCCTCTAGAATGGCTTTTTATGGCTAACACAGCAATCAAAAAAGTCCATTTGACTAAAATTACTATTTAAAGTTTCGCATTCGACTCTAAACGAATTGAACCGACCGTTCAGCCAAACGAATCCTTCCCACTCCGAACGAGTCTAGCCCGGCAGTAGAATATTCCACCAAGGCCCATGTATAGGAGTACCAGCTATCCTGAAGACTGGCAGATATCCGCTAGACACTCACCAATCGGAACCGTCTGGAACAAAAGCTTGGAGGGCTTATGGTTCTGCCTAAGCGCGGCGTCTCACCTGGTTAAGTAACAGATTGACTGCTGCGCCTTGTCGGAGACCCAACTGCCTCGTATTTCCAGTCATCGGCCTCCAATCAGTCCAATCACGTCCTTCCATAGCCCGAGGATGCTGGACTTCAGCCACTTCAGCTTCGATGGATATAGATCTTGCAACCATGTAACATTTTAATCCTTAGTAGCCCAGAACACTAAGGTAGGAGGAGAGGTCCACTACTACATATATAAATCACATCCTCATCCTTTCGTCCACCAGAGTTGTAGTCAAAGCACATCCAAGTGACCATCCCAACCCTAACAGACACAAGAATGGATCAACCAGTCCAACTCCTCTCCTACCAACGCATCAAATCAAAGAGTACCTTCATTATCTCCCTGCAACACGGAAACGGCACCGCAACTCCCATCTACGAAGTCGCATGTTTATCCTCGAAACCGAACCTCTCCATCTCCCGCCTGCAGCCTGCATACCAGCAGCAACCACCACCACCGCCTCAATATGGCTATCCACCAGCACCAAACCCATACTACCAGCAACCATACCCTCCTCCAAACCCATTTCCACCCCAGCAATACCCGATGCACCCCCAATATCCAATAAACAACCCACCACCCACCAAAACAACCATAGGAACCGTTTCCCTCTCCTCCATGTCCTCCAAAATCACCATCTCAATTCACAACATCCCCGAGCTCAAAATGAAGCGTCCGGACTTCCTCGCCTCCGGGCACCAATTCACCCATCCCCGCTACGGCACCCTCGAATGGAAAGAAAGCGATCTCCTTGAGAAACGCTTTAAGCTTGTCGACTCGAACAAGACCGTGCTGGCCCGGTTCGATAAGTGGAAGTTACCGGACCACCAGCGGCAGGAATCGAAATCGTCCATGTGGGGTGGTTCCTCGTCATCGTCGAAGAAGAAGAAGAAGGCGTGGGCATTCCAAATCTTTGTAAATGCGGATCCGGAGCTGTTGGATTGGATTGTGGTTAGTGGATTGGGGGTTGTTGAGTATCGGATCACTTCGGATAAGGAGTGGGAGGAGGAGCTTTTGGGAAATGAGGATGGTTGGTCGGCTTTGTTGGGGTAGTTTTTGTCTCTTGTCTACCTTGCTTATACATTTTGTACCTGGAATCATTTGTGCTGGCATACTTTTTCTTGGATGGTGACAGACTTATTGTCAGGATGAACTTTTGTATGTACGGGATTACTGGCTGTTCGCTATGAGAACTTGTTCTCTGAAGATCCTCAGGTGATCTGAGTTATTTCCCATCATAGGAACTTCACTTGCTCGAGTTTCTTGTCAAATGGCTCTCAAGCTTCGTGCTGGGTACAGGAACATGCATTGTCATTCCTTATGGCAGCTAAAGCAAGTCTCAGAAATTGCATATGAGGGAACCGGTGGTACTTACTACACCTGCAGCATCATCCGGGGACTCTACAATACAGAAACAGGGCATTTGACCAGGGTTAATTGTCGTTCCATGGAGAAATTGAATGCAGGAAGGAAAACAAATCAAGGCTTAAAATCTAGCCAGGGGTCATTGTATAGTTCCCTAGCCGTTGCCCGATCTGCTGGCTCCCAGCGCAGCATCTTGCCCACAAATTCAAGGAGAAGCCGTTTGTCTTCCCCGTGGACAAATGGTGTAAGGTTTGAAAGATTATATTCCTCAGATGGAACGATATCTGGAAATTTGAACTCTCCTAAATCAACACTTAG
The DNA here is from genome assembly GCF_009017415.1 of Aspergillus flavus. Classification (NCBI taxonomy): domain Eukaryota; kingdom Fungi; phylum Ascomycota; class Eurotiomycetes; order Eurotiales; family Aspergillaceae; genus Aspergillus; species Aspergillus flavus. Next base: position 4,067,194 of record NC_092409.1, on the reverse strand, counting down.
TCATCGCCCGAGATATTGAAGTGGCAGACATTATACCATGGCCGGAGAAGAGTTCGGAGCATATGTCTTGGTCAGCCCTTTCCAGTAACTGCAGTGGAGGCGGACCAAGCAGCCGTATCATCTGGGCTATGTGTTTGACTCGCGAATACCTGCCGCTCCTGGAGTCTAGTCCATCAAAAAAAATATCATCTGCAAGAAGCTCCCATAGCTTTATAGGAGCAAGGTATCAGTGACTTGTGCAAGTATCTTCTTAAGGGCCATACCATGGTGCCCAAGTTCCATATATCTGCACTATATGTCCATGTTGCCTTTAAAAGTACCTCTGGTGCACAAAAGGGCTGGGGTTGAATATCATGGTTATGAGGCTTGAAAGATGTCGCCAAAAACAGCCGCACTGAAGTCGCTAATTTGAACCCGGCCCATCCCTTTCCTCAAAGGCCCGAAATCCGGACGAGACTGAAATACAGGATGACTATCATTGTCCCGAAACGGAGCAGGATTGCTTTCTTGTTGGCGGGCATAATTCTCAAGAACATCAGAGTCTTCGAATCCCAAAAGAAATTTATCTGCCTTGAGATCTTCGCTATCATTAGAGAGAGGATGACCGGATAGGGAACAACTTAGAAGGAACCTACCTGTATGTATAATATGACACTCGGAATGGAGGAAATCGAGACCCTGGAGCAATAATCTTAAAAACGGCTTTAGGACAGCGGGAGGCACACCGTTGCTCCCAAGGTGTTTCCCCAAAAGCCAGAGTGGTTCCCTTAATGGTTCAAATACCAAGTATAAGTGCTCCCCAGCGCGCCTCAGATGTTAAAGGACTCTTGAACAAGCCGAACGTATGCCCGACCCTTTTGATTAGATCGCAGCTGAGAGATATATCGTGACATTTCTACTTCCTCCTTGGCAGATCGTTGTTCTTCTTTGCCACAGTTTGTAATTTTTAACGTCACATATCGGCTTGACTGCCACACCCAACTTTACAGTGTTAATTAAAAAAAACCGGCATAGAGGGATGGGCGAACTGACCGAGTTGTGTCTTAGGCTAGCCAGACGGTCGCATTTGCACCCCAGCCGAGCTTTGAAATGATGCGGTATCGCCTGGCTATAGTCTCCCCAACAGAAGCAGGATAATATTTCTTAGGATCATAATCCGGACTTTGGTTCTCTTCTCGCATGAAGGAAGACATGGCTCGAGAAACCAACCTGGAACTAGGAACGGATGGAAGAACTCGCACTAGTTTCGCAGGAGGTCGATGGTAAGCGAACATTTCGAATTTGGCAACAACAGACGGGTTGTAGTTATGTTTATGTTGACAGGCCCTCCGTTCAAACAGTCGGAGAAGGTGCTATTATTCTCCGAGAACCCGGTCCCATGCCCTCTCTTCGAGCGAACAGTTCGCAGCATCGAGGGCTCTCAAAGAAGTTATACATGCTCAGAGAGTATGGGTGGTAAACTTCAGCGACCTTCTACGCGATATGGGTGTTCTCGAACGGTCAGCATCACTTTTCAAGCAAATGCGCTGGTGAAGATGTTTGTCGCATCTCAAAGGACTACTTTGTAGATGGAACCCTGTACACAGCATATGTTATGGTCAAGGGTATCTATAGCTCAGGCCACTAATTTTGGGAGCACGTAGAGAGAGATTCATCATTGGATGTAGCTTTGTTGGACTAGGGCAACCGGTTGTCTACTGACATGACACTAGGGCAGTTAGCTTCCGGTGCCCTATCTTGACGCGGTAAGCAGAGGAGCAGATCCTAATCATAGGATACAAATTAGTCCTCATCGCTAATGTAGGGTGACAGGGCTAGACTTTAGGAAACAAACATTTCGTTGGCGACCAGGAAGAACAAGAGAAATTAAGAAACACGAAACAGCTGACCTCAGTCAGCATTGGTAAGACCGATACTCCACGGACCTTAACGACACACTCCCGAAACCAGTCGATCTCGATAGGTTCCCGGTGATACGAGCTTGGGCCCAGGCCCACTAAAAGAACCCTTGTTGTCTTACAAAAAGAGGCCCTGGACCTTTTAAAACACACTAACTCTACTGGAACCAATGGACTTCAGCCCTGGAACGCCGACTTTCTTTGGTCGGTGGGCCAGCTCGCCCCCTCTGGCAGATCTATTTATTGCCAGTCGTTTAGCCGCATAGGTTCATTGACATTGTGACCCGGTTCATTATCCGGTCCGATCTAATTAGATATATAATCATGAATCCCCGAAGAACATAATCTAATCTCTTCACCCCCAACCATGGCCCCCTCTCGACCACAAGGTCGGCGGCGAACGACGCTCCTCGCCCTGGGTCTGGTGGCCATCTTCATCTGGCTCGTCTCCCATTATGGGTCACATTCAGGAGAACACAATCATGTCAGCTCAGCCGCCCACGGCGAGTTCTGGCGCCAGTTCCAACCCCTGTTAAAACAATGGAGACCAAACTGCGACCCCCCAGAACGACTCGGCAAGGCAGAATCAGTTGGCTTCGACCCCAAAACCACCGAACAACCACCCAACCTCACATCAATGCCAGACGAAGACGTCCTGAAAATGAAACACGCACACAGCAAGTTCGTACACGCCATCGCCAAGGAACCCCCAGCACTGGCCTACGAACCCGGCACGCGGGGAATAGTCTCAACCGCGGGCGGCTCGTATCTACCCGTGCTAGTAATCTCGTTACGAATGCTGCGGCAGACAGGTTCCAATCTACCCATGGAAGTATTCCTCGCCGACTGGGAGGAGTACGACGGCTTCATCTGCCAGGTAGTGCTACCGTCCCTGAACGCCAAATGCGTCCTGCTCTCCGAGATCCTGGATACGGTGCCGGACAGCAAGACCAAGATCGAGAAGTACCAGTACAAGCCGTTCGCTATGCTCTTCTCCTCCTTTGAGGAGATCCTCTTCCTCGACGCGGATGCCTTCCCGCTCCAGAAGCCCGAGCTGGCGTTCACCAGCGAGCCCTTCAAATCCAAGGGTCTGATCACCTGGCCAGATTTCTGGGGACCCACTGCCTCACCTCTGTACTATACGATCTCGTCGCAGGAGAGACCCGCGCCGAATATCCGGCAATCGACGGAGTCGGGCGAGGTGTTTATATCCAAGCGCTCGCATCTCAGGACCCTACTTCTTGTTGCCTACTATAACTACTGGGGGCCCGGGTATTACTACCCGCTCCTCTCGCAGGGCGCAGCAGGCGAAGGCGACAAGGAGACCTTCATCGCGGCCGCGATGGTCTTCAACGAACCTTTTTACCAGGTCAGTGAGCCCATCCGCGCGCTGGGCCGTCACACGAACGATGGATTCGCCGGCTCGACCATGGTTCAGTATAGCCCGATGGAGGACTACGCCTTGACCAAGAAGGGCGAGTGGCGGATCAAGGGGGCCAGCGTTCCGGCGCCGAAACCGTTCTTCGTGCATATCAACTTCCCCAAGTTCAATCCCGCGACGGTGTTCTCGGATAACGGACCCGTGGTGAAGGAGGATGGCAGCTATACGTTGGCGTGGACGGCTCCGGACGATGTGATTGATTCGTTTGAGCCGGATCTGCAGCGTCAGTTGTGGAAGGAGATTCGGTGGACGGCGTGTGCGCTTGAGGGCAAGAGTATTAGTTGGAAGGGACAGACGGGGATCTGTGAAAAGGTCGAGGATTATTGGAATACTATCTTTCGTTAATCTGGGGGTGTTGGTTTGATCTCTGGGACTGTGGAGCTTCGGTGAAGCGAAATTGTACAAAATGGACGATTCTTTGGCCCTGTTTGGGCGTGCTTGTGCTGCGCGCAAGAGAAGTAATTACATCCCGCTTATGATGTGCCCTCTCTTGGGCTAGATGATGATTTTCTATTCCATATGTACCTATATCCCTGATTATATACAAGAAATTGAAAGGTTTGCACGACTATATCATATGAAAATATGCAATGTTCCATTAATTAGTCCTATATTGATGCTTAGTATATGCGATACCAGGACAATCCAGCCTTCTAGACAAAACCGAAAACTACAATTAATGCATATGCAACCGTGATCATCACTCGTTATCCATGAACGCCGTCTCATCGTAGTCAATGCAACTCGTCTAAACAATAATGATTCCCATGTTCTGTCCAAACTCCGGGTTGTAGCCGCCCAATCATCACTCGGGTATATACGTCTCTTGGTCTTTCCGTTCCGATCTTCTTCTCTGTTGTTGTTTGGTTCGTCTGGGAGAATGCTTCCTGAGCATCTGATATGTGTGCCCCACATTCTGCGAAATCACCAATTTACCCCTAACCCGTCAGATCCAGGCCGAGTAGGAGAGCTGCCACTCCGGGCACGCATACCATGCAGCTCTTGTGGCTGGAGACCGAGCTCATGATGAGCCAGGGGCCCTGACCGGTTTGCGTGATAGAGACTGTAAGGTACAGCGTGCTGCACCGTCTGAGTCCCGTATACTCCGTATCCCTCAAGCCTTTGGCGAGCATCGCGCACGTCTACTCGATGGGCGCCAAAGTGCAGGGTTGGCGGTGGTTCAGGGTCCCAAGCGGTACCTGCACCAAAACGTTCGTCCAACGGGGGGATCGGTCTCAGGTTTGCTTGAGTCGGTGGGGCACAGGTAATAATATCTGCTTGAAGTGCACTCGCAATTCCTTGGGTATGAGCATCTCGTATCCAACTTCCAGCATTGGCTAGCGTTTGTTGCTGAGGCAGGATATGAGACATACCGGGTGATATTGCAGTTTGCGCATTCGAAGGCATTGGAGAGAGTCTGGGCGGATAACGAACTGGCTCGGTGGCCCAAGACTGATGGGACTGCGCTGATCCACCTCGAGACATTGGTTCAGGTGCCGGATCGGATGCGTATCCAGTAGGTGCCTCCGCAGCCACAGAAGGTGGTGGAGATGCGCCGGGCATGATGGCAGACGGATGCGTTATTGGATTAAAGCTGGCCAGCGGCTGACTGACAGTTGCCGTTTGAGTCGTAGCGCTCACTCGACGAGAATAACTGACCTCAATATTATTGTCGTACGGAAGAGGAGGCAGGTAGGTCAGAACCGAAGGGGTACTTGCGGACATGTCGACAGCGCCCATTGCCCTTACCGTAGACAGGTGCCGAGAACGGTACCGAGAATCATGCGGTGTCCTCAGGTCTAAGGCGTTTAATTGATGGGTGAGATACGCCTGGTCTGGCTCACTGTATGTTGATCGACTCATTGGGTCTGATTTGAGATCAGGAGGTAATGGTAACAGCGGCGCGTTGCCCAATCGGCTGTGAAGGGAGCCACCGGAGGATTTGCTTTTCAGTCTTAGGAGTTTGGGACGTGTCTGTCCACCGGGCGTCGATGATGACCGCTGTTTCGATGAGGCGGCAGCGTCCTGGGTGCGCCTAGCAGCCACTGTAGCATACGTTGGTACATTTTCCTTATGCAACATAAGCCTGTCATTCACTGCTTTCCCGAACTTCTCGTGAGCTGATGGTGGGCTTGCGTTATGAACGGCCGTTAGGGCCTCGGAAGCAGAAATGATGGAGCTGCTTCGACTTCCTTTCTCCAGGATACTACTCGATGCGCTTCTTCCTTCGACTGGGAATATCCTCAGAATAGGAGCTGCTGGCTTTATACCCCAGGCGCTGCGTGGGAACTTTGGTCTCTGCTTCGGACGCCTATCCCTACTTGCTTTGAGTCTGGGAGACTTCTCTACTACCTGCCATTCTTGATCATCTGTAGTATGTGCAGCACTGGAAGATCGTGAAGACTTTGGTCTCTCCGTTGCCTGACTAACCTGCGACAGTGCCGGGGACGTTCGATGGATAGCTTGTAACCCTTCGCCGTCGCTTTCGTACCCTTTCTCATCATCTCCCTTGGACCATCGGAAGATGTGAGGGAGAAACGGCTTCAAGTTGAAATGGGGCGGCGAGATTGGCATCTCTTCCGGTGATTCAGCCTTCCGCTCTACCATATCACTGAATTCCCATGTTAAGGTTCGCGACGGCCCTTCATCTGTTGCAGACTCGGGCGCAGACGACGAAGAACTGCTCGACCGATCAAAGACAGATCGCTGTTTGCGAACGCTTTCCTGTGATGAACTTGGCGAAATTTTCTCTATTTCATTACTGATACTCCTCATGACTTGCCCGAGGTCATGCCGAACTTCTCGAAGTGTCTTTGGCTCCTTTGAGGATTTCTTGGGAAAGTTATCCAGCAACTTTGACGCGTGCATTTCATATTCACGATAATCTTTCACTAAGCCATAGTCATCAAGGCGGTCCATCCGCTTCTTTGCGTGCTCATAGGACATGCAGAAGACGCGGGTGGCAACTACCAGCCAGGAATCATAAAAGCCAGCGTCCGAATTGGTTGCATTTGTAGAAAAGGATTTTCTTCGTTCCTCGTCCATGATCTTAAGCTCATCTCGACAGAAGCCTTGTACAACGCTATGGATTTTGATCAGGTCAATAGAGCCGGAACTCTGATAGACAGAAAAGGATGCATCTTGGCTACTTTCTGTTTGCGATTCCGATAGATCGGGGGCAACTGCCGCTATGTCTAAGATCTCATCCTTTTCAGATCTCGGTGATAGCGCTTTTGGATGGAGCGCATAAGCATCCGTGTGTCTTTCTATGAGTCCGTATCGGATAAGGATCCCCAATGTTGTGTCAATATCCCCTTGCTCACCAGGTCTACTACTGGTTAGGATGTCGACGTGCCACGTCTCCAGGGCAGCCTTCCCCAGGTTAATCAAGCCAACCGGGACATGATGACCGAAAAATGACAAAATGTTAATCAAGTTCAACGCTTCGAAGTGCCCAATTCGATACAAGTCATGCATAATGCTCAAAAATGGCTCTGCGAGTTTCTCGTCCGTCAAGTGGGAGTTGACGTGGTATTTGTCGATAGATTTAGATGTCGCACTGAGACGGTGACTGATTGCATGAATAGCCAGAGGGAGACATTCGTAGTGAGTTACCAGTTCAGTAGCTTTGCGGATTTGGCTCGGGGTTGGCTTTCTGATACCGAGGTCTTTGAAGAGAAGCTTGCATGCATCTTCAACCTGGAGGGGTTTAATCTGCAGGCAGTATGGCTCATATAAGCGTTGCTTCTTCCGCAACGTCTTATCCACAGATGTGTAGATAATACTACAATTTTTGTTGAAGGGAAGGAATTGTCGGAAATTGTTGAGGTCGTCGTCATGATCGAACGAGATGCCATCAAAAATTAGGAGCCATTCTTCACGGACTTGTAGCCAGTTTCGAACGGCCTCTACATACTTCTGAGGCTGTTGCAAGTCCTGAGCTTCTGTCAGCATAGCCGCTTGTGCAATATCCCAGAAACACTTGGCGGTTGATTCGCGCGTTTTCGCATCGACCCAGAAGACGCCACCAGGATATTTTTTACGTTGGCTCCAGATATATTGGCGTGCGAGGTGTGACTTTCCTGAACCAGGAACTCCGCAGACAAGAACGGCCATGAGGCGCTCTGCTCTGTTCTTTGCCTTGTACAGCCTAGAATGAAGTATTTCAAGCTCTTTCTGCATTCCAAAAAAGGATGCGTTTGGATGAAACCCTGGCGGCACCACAAATAGCTCCCTTTTGGGTACTGTAAGTGTTACACTTCCAGCCATGTCGGATACAGGGGATTGTCTTCCGCTGTTCGGAGGCAGGCTGATCAGAGGAGGAACGGTGTTACCTAGGAACCAGAAAAGTCAGCATAATCTGACTGTAACTTCGTTGACATGCCTTATATGATAGGACATTATAGTACAGAAACTTATCAAAGATAAAAGCACTTCGCTTAGGGGAGTAAGAGAATAATAAGAAAGAAGGAAGACAAATAAATGCATGACATCAAAGTAAAACCAATGGAACCTCTCAAGACATTTCCTTTTCTTTTTCCTTTTTTTTTCCCGTTTTTTGTCCATCACTTTCATGCATTTTTGTCACGCACGCAGAGATGATAGTGGGACTTAGATGTGCTTACTAGCATATAAATGCTCCGGGGGCTCCTCGACCTCATATTCCCTCATAGTAACAGAAGAAGTAGCGGAAGTATTTGCAGGAAGAAATTGTGTCCTACCAATTTTGCGGAGATCCGGCTCGCTCCCCTCCATTTGCGAAGTACTGTCTGGCCTCTCTGGTTCCGGTCAGCTTTGTGACTACTAGAAAGCTGCGGCTACACCGCCGTCTAATGTTAGGTATGAATCTGAACATGCTTACCATTCCTAAGAAGATCTTTGAGCTTGTTTTGTGTTGCCGCTCTCCGGGTCTGTTCCTCCTCGGCCCATCGGTCCAAGATGGTAGCTGGAGCATCACGGGAGTATCGTAGGAGAGCTTCGGCAACTGCCTCATATCCAGGCGCGTTATCGTCCTCGAACTTACACATATGCCGATGGTCTGCTTCAATGCCCATGCGCTCTACACCTTCCGCATATGGCGCAGCCGAGCTTTCGTCCACTATCAACTCACGAGTCCCCTTAACATCAGTTGAAAGGGTCTCATGGAAGAAGTAGATATGATATCTGCTCATCATATCTGCAAATAGACTGTTAATATTCTGCAGTGTTTCATTGTTCGTTCTCAAAGCTTTGACAAGCTGGGAGGACGATTCCATGTACTTCTTGGGCAGAACTGCACTGCAGATGTTCTGCAGTAATAGGCCCCATTTCGCGATATCAGAGCCGTTGTGAGGCGTTCCGAGGAAGAGGATTCCATAGGTGGAGACATAGATCGAGCGCAGGTGCTGGATTTTCGCATCCGAAACGTTTTTGCAGTAAATCAGAGCACGTTTGACCACCAAGCCACCTAGTGAGTGACAGACAAAGATTATAGGGCGGTCTGAACAGCTTCGAAGCTAGATTCAGGGGAGGAAGTTAGCAACCAATACAATGCAATACTAAAGATGCAATGGATATGATATTCATAATAGACCAGTAGTTGTAAAGTAGAGGTAAAGTGAAACCAAAATAAAGCCGAAGTAAAGCCAAAGTGAAGCTAAAGTAAAGACAAAATAAATGTAAAATAAAGGAAAAGAGATGGTACATTGGATATAACAAGTCGGGTCACTCACATTGCGATTTGCCGCCAGGCCTGAAGCAAGTGTCTCTGCATGATGGTGAATGCGATCCCTTGAAGCGCCATCGGTGAAAGATGCAACATTCGCATTATATCCATATGTCAAGATCCGCACTCGGCTAGACTCTAACACTTCCGGGAGAAGGTCAGCTGGCCAGAAGACGGGTGGATTCCCTTGGGTAGCCCAGGTGTTATAGGGATGGCCGTTCAATCCATGTACAAGAACAATATCAACCAGAGGTCTTTCCTTGGAGCAGTAGACCTGAGTCAAGCCAATTTGCTTGACTCGGGCGGCAAGCTCTGGCATACGAGATGGCAGTCACACCCCCACGAGGGTGTGTCGACACGTTATCGTGGCGAAATGGTGGGTATGAAATAACTGTGATATGAAAGACACAGATCGGCGTACTCGAACAGAATCGGAATTTGACGTGTTTGAGTTTTGACAACGCTTCTAAGGGCAAAGAATCGGAGTAGCGAGTAGTTGAGTGGAAAGTACAGGTCAGGGAGAAAGCCAAAGTATTTATACGAGAGGATCGATGATTGGAGGCGGGGTCGGGGGTGTTTGGTTAGGCCCAAGCAGATGACAAAAAGTTCCTGGTGCCTGCGGGTGTGGCAGAGCTGCCAGTGGCCCTGATCTTTTAGTGCCCGTGAGTAATCTATTAGAACCTTTACTAGTTAGTAGTAATGGTCTCTGTTCCCGTGAGCATCGGGCGTCGCTTCATCGGGATGACCACCCGTACAGGTCATGGGGGATGGTGAACAATTTCCTCGATAGGGCCGAGTAATCCCCTCATTACTGATCATTTTTATCCAAATGTTTTTGATACATGACCCTGGGTAATCACAATTATCTGGTCTTTCGGGATCCACAGCCAACTCTTCCGAAGACAAATGAGGGTGATCACTAGATTCCTTAGCTCCAGATGCTACTACAAATAAGTTGTGCAGCCGCAGATCGCGGGGAAGATTAAATAAATTACGGTCCTATCGGCATTTCCTGACCTTTTCCCATCTGCAAGACAAGCCTGCGGGATGTACGGCAGGGTTAAATTACACGGTCCGCTACTCCCTACTCATTGAATTGTCCAATATCGGTGGTACACGTAGCGCGGCGAAATTCTTGTTTGGAACTGTACAGAAGTCAATCTTAATCCCAACATATTCGGGGCAGCCGCCATGTCAGCCTTGCATCTATGAACAGGGGTTTCGACTCAGAACTGCCTCTAATCTTTTGCCCCGATGGTGGCTGTGGATTCCGATATTGATGCAGGTCATTTTCTGGAGCCTCATCCTCCTTTCTATGATTTTTTATTTCTCTCTCTATCTTCTCTTCTCTTCTCTTTTCTTTTCTTTTCCATTTTTTCTCTCTATCTTATTTTTTAATTGCTTTTACCACCCTCCAACTCAGACAACTTCTTGGTGGTTTCTACTTTTAGCATAAGCTTTACAAGAATTGAATCATATTGAGCGACACATAAGCCGATACATGAAGTAGATGGGGCAAAAAGAACAAACATGCCTGTCAACAAGGCTGTGCCCCATTTGTGAGGCGAAAAAATAAAAATAAAAATGTAACATGACAGGCAACACTATAGTATTCCACCTATCAGAAACCAGATTCAAGCGCCCTATAGATCGATTCTCTTTGTTGCCTGGTACGCATGCGGTTTGATCTTCCACACTTTGATACACAAACTAAGTTGTGGAGCTGCGGCCCGTTCAGTGTACCAGGGGAATGGGACTAATTGGGGAACCCTTGTTGTTATTTCCCGTGAAACATGTTGAACCAAGGTTGGGTCAGTGTATTAGTTATTGGTTGTGTACCATGGCTCTTCTGCGGTGATGCTTATTCCAAGGACCTGGGATATTCGGAAGGATATATTGCTATAGAATCTAGATCACCTCTGATTATCCGAAGTATAGGGCGCTTGGATGTCTAGCTGGGAATGTATGAAGCTCACCTACTCTTCCGCCAATCCTACTAGTATACAGTACAGTGCATACATGATATGTGACATCATGTCGAACTGCTTGCTCGGAGACTATGACTCACATTACGTTTGTGGACGATGCGGAAGTTGATTGACTCACAACTCAATATTGGGTGGAACGGAGATGGGTTCCTCGAACCATCTATAGGTCTTGTTTCAAATGGCTTGTTTGAGAAGGTCCAAGGTTTGCACATACAAACATGAAGTTCGAGGTCATTTTCCATGGATCCCTACCACTAATAGCTGGGATATATACAGGGTTGACACATAGGATTCTTGGAAACCTGTAGGATAGTAGTTCCGACCAGTATGGTTTGTTCAGCATCCGCTTCACAAAAGGCTTCCATCGCTTATGTAGACGACTACGTTAACATATTGGTAGACAAGCATTGGTGTCATAGTAGGCAAAATGTGAATGGACTGGTAGAAAGCATGGAAATCAAGATCTTCATGCGGAGTTGCCCTACCATCCACTGTTTCAGTATCGCCACATACAGGCCACGGAATGCCCAATGTCTCTATGAATCACCGTTTTCAGATCTATGACGAGTACAAATACTTTCCAAGTGCAACAATACAGCATCACTTGACCTCAAGTAACGGGGAAACATTTCATTTTTTACATTTGCCACGTGGGCACTTGACAAATTCATCGCCCCCGGAAAGCAGGCTTCCTCTTTTCTGCGAACGCCCGCAAAGCCTCAAAGCGATCTTCCGTCTCAACCACGCCGTCATAAGCCTCATTTTCTGCCACCTCGCCCTTCTGGAAGTCATTCACGGCCTGAAGTGCCTGCTTGATAGCGATGGGTCCACCTTCGCAGATGTCCATGGCCAGTTTGATGCTCTCCCGTAGCACTTTCTCACGCGCTGCGCCCTCCTTTTGCTCCTCTTCAGGTAATATTTCGACGAGCCGATCGCAGAGCCCCATAAAGTATGATTCGGGGCCCGACACACGTCGCCCAGTTAGGATGAGGTCTCGGGCGCGGTTCACCCCAACAATACCCGGGAGGCGGTATGTGCCTCCCGCCCCAGGGATAATAGCTAGTCTGGTCTCGGGCAATCCGACAATGCTAGATGAGCCAAACACACGTAGATGCGTACATAAGGCGAGTTCTAGTCCACCTCCCAGCGCCATAGAAGACACAGCAGAGATTGTGGGTACAGGTAGCCCGGCAAGATCACGGAATGTACCGCGCAGCTTGGACAAGAATTCATTGGTCCTGAACAAGTTTGAAAAAAGTATTAGTCGCGAAGAAACGTGCGAGAAACAGGGGTGCGAGGCTGGTTGTTAAGGATGAGAACTCACTCCTGCTTGGTCATGTTTACTCGCTCTTTCAGGTCTGCGCCCGCACAAAAGGCCGAATCCACATTGCTGGCAATGACCAAGGCCCGTGTAGGACCGTTGCCTCCCTCCGCGGATATGGACTGGACATGCTTAGACAGACCGTCCAAAAGATTCTTGGAAATTGCGTTTCTGGCTTTGGGTCTGTTCAGCAGCAGAACTCGAATATTCCCGGAGCCCGGCGCAGGGATCTGCTGGGTCTGTATCACGGCATCATCCGCACTGGTGCTAAATCTTGTGACTCTGACGCGAACCGACAAGACCGAGGGCTGTCGCAATGTATGTGAAAGAGGCAGGCGCGGTGGCATCTTCGAGTCGTAAAATTGAGTCTATCCAAGCGATCAAAAAAAGATTCTTCCCTCTTTCCAAAGATATAGAGAACTGGCGGAATATCCCAAGAGGAAATGATTTTGGAAAGCGAGAAGGATGAATTGAGGAAGCTCCGAAGTGTGGGGAAGCTGTTGAACAGCTGCAGCGACTGCGGGGAAACCATCCACCGAGAGGCCCCAATTCTTACCGCGGATAAGCGCTACCATTCATTCTCTTAAGTCTTGCCCGATAGCTATGAAGGGGTATCATCCGATGATATTGAAACGCCACACGATCTATAATACGTCTATATACAGCTAATGTACAAAAAGTGTTCGAGGTTCCATCATTGCACCTCATGCTCCTCCCAATGAACAGCGTAATATTCCTGAACTTCCTCGTCGCTAGGCCAGGGGCCCCAAACGTGCGTCGCCGTGACTATGTCATATGCCTCTTGCAGATTCGGGTCCGAGAATGACATCCTCTCAGAATCACTAGGGGAAACCTCACTTGTATACTCAGATCCCCCTAAGCCACGCGCTTGTGCAGCTGAGGCTGTCCAACGGAGCGATCCCCAGGACTGCCTTTCCCGATATCCCTCGAGAAATAAGCGCATTGCCACTAAAGTGCGCCGCATCATCATATCACCGTTCAAGTACTCATCGGACGCTTCCTTAAGGGGCGTCGCATACTGAGACATCCATCGGAGAAGGCTGAGGAGGCCATCATAATCTTCAGCTAATCCCAATGATCTGACAAATGCGTGAAGGACGGCAGGAGAAGGCACATGAAGTAATGGTGGCAAAATGACTTGGGCGTCAGTGACATTCTCAGAATATGGTTTGCCAGACCCAAACAAGGATGGAGTTCTAAAGTCTGGAAGGACAAGCCGGTCAAACTGGTCTTTGAGGCCCCGCAGACCATACTGGACCATATCCTCGAATCGCGGGCAGGGAAGACCTATGTATGCCAGCTTTCCCTGATGCGCAGCATTACCAACAACCTCCAGGGCTTCTTCCACGGCATCTACATTCTTGATCCCAGAGCTTACCGCTCTTGAAAAACCGCTGCATAGAATCTGGAAGCCCTGCAGGCCGAGTTGAATATCGTGATGCTCCATCCGCCCTGCAATTTCTAGAATCTCGTGCCAAGCTATAACACGCTGGATGTCTCGATCCATCTTGCGAAAACGGCCAGTGACGCGGTCTTTGTTCAAAGCCGATAACACAAAAACCCACGCTTGAGGGGACCGGGGATGCCGTACTCTAAGCAGTTCGATTGCGTGTGCTAACGTCTTCGGGTGCCGATATTCATCTCCATTCCTTAGGTATTCATCCTGGGAGAAAAGGGTGGATGTCTCCCCGTTGGCCATCTGTGAACTGCCCAATATGATCGGAAAAGCGTCTCTGGCATGTCTGGCTGACAGTTCACCGAAGGTCGAGAATTTGCACAAGAAGTATACGAAGGATGAGAAAAGATGAGCAGGAAGTTCGTTTACAACTTTCCGACTTTGTTCGTCATAGATAGATTCATGTGCCCAGACGGTGCACAAAGCTCTGATCTGCTCATTAGACATATCACTGCAGCTAAGGTACTCCAGACCAGATTTGAAGGTCGGTGCATATCGTAGCAGGAGGGAAAGGAACCTTGCCTGCGGCCGGATCCCCTCGGAGAGCATTTGTGTGAGGAGCTCGTCTAACGTAGGTGGCTCTGTATGCACATAAATCAAATCCCGCGCAGACAAAGGCTCTGCGAAGGTTTCCAGAGCATCACCTGGCAAAGCATGACTTGTTTGGTCAAAATTGGCATGTAAAGCCTTTCGTCGATAAATCAATTTCTCAGCCATTGCAGTGTAGATGCTCCCGCGTGGAGGTAAACCTTGATCTCGATATGACAAAAAACAGGCCCAGGCTTCTCGCACAGTCCTTGTAGCCCGGATACGAGCTTCCCAGATAGCGTGATGGTCCGCATTTCCAATACGTCCACGAAGACGCCATGGCTGGCGCGCTAGGGTCCTTGTTTGAATGGTAGGACTCTTATCTGTGTCCCACCCGGCAAGGATACTGGACACTTCCTCCCAGCGACTATGAGCATAACCTGCTTCTTTCATCTGAGACATCACCCGCATAGCACGGCTCCTCAGCCCTTCGATTCCTCTTTGAGAGTCAAGACCTAGCTTTTCTTCCTTCCATGGCGGCCACGATGGAGCCTTTAATTCTGCGGACTGTCGCTCAGCTGAAGTTTTCTTATGAGCTAACTGTACCGCGATGATACCTTGGTACCCTCTACGCGTGACGGGCAGAACAGGCTGGTTTCTGGCCATTGCTCTGAGAAGCTCAAACTGTGCTTGCTGCTGTATTGAAGCCGAAGTGAAAGGTCCCTGTCTGCAAGGCAATGAGAGTAATCGAAGGAATGTGTTGCATTTCCCAGCCAGCACCTGGATATTTCGCGGTGTCGCTGATGCCACAGTACCAGTCCCCTCTGGTTCTAGAAGAGTAAGGTAAAATGCGAAGGTACGCACGATAGGAAGCTGTGCTTGCGGCCACAGTTGGCGAGCATGATGAAGCAAACGAACGACGAATGTGGCACAGGTATTAGGATCTATTAAGGGCTTTGCGTCGTGCGATAGGCGAAGCTCATCGAAAAGGTTGTAATCTTTCGCCGAACTCAAAGGAGTACCTAGTTTTGGATGTGGTTGACCGCTGATAAGGCGCAGCGAATAAATGAGGAGTAAACGGAAGGACTTAGTATCAAGACCCTGCCGCAACAAAAGAAGGGGTATGAAAGGCGGAATAATTCGAGCAGCAGAGCCTCCCTTTTCCTTTGGATCTGACTGTATTTCTAACGCGAAAACCCGGAGGATGGCCTCGTAGGGGGTGCGGCTCTTGAGGATCCATGCCCATGAAACCACATCTTTGACAGAATACTGCCGCGCTCTTAAATATTTACGGTATTCTTTGTTAAGAAAAACCTTTCGCAGAGCAACATCCAGTTCCATAGAATTTCCTTGGGTTCCCTCTTCACCAACCAGGTCTAGCAAACGATCCACATGGTAAATGTAGTCTGCAGCAATCTCTTGGAGCGAGACTCTGTGCTCAATTTTGAATTTGATCCTCCGTTTCCTGTCTAAAGGAGGCATGAGGCGGTCGTTTGGATTTCTCGAAGTAAAGGTCCAGTTTTGACGCGTTGTGCTATCAGGACAATGCACAACATTTTGCAGGGTATCAATTAAATACTCGGTTGGGGTCGGATTGAAGGAAACAGCAAGCTTTTTTGACTTCCTTCGGGGGTTATGCAATTCATTTTGTGGTTTTTCACGTAAACGGTGGCCATGCGCATCGCAGCTCATCAATGTATTCCTAGTAGGTGGCAATGGCGTTGATTTAGAGGCCTTTTGGGGGAGAGGCTTGGGTTTTGACGGGGTCTGTTCGCGGGGTGATGATTTGGAGCTTTGTTCCCTCTGTTGCTGTTCACGGTCTGGGCCAGGGGGCACATAGGATTGATTTAATTGAGACTGAAGCCGCAACCCACACCAGAATTCACAAGATGCGTGCTGATCATCATCTCCGACCTGGTGTATTTGGTCACGCGTGGGTTCATATCGAGGAGAAACCAAGGTCCCGGCTGAGCTGAGAGACCGTGACAAGGTTCGAGGACCGAGAAACACATTAGCGGACGAACTGGAAAGCGCCGTCAGGTACCCTGGATATGAGAGGCGATTATAATACAGCTCCTTAAAGTTGAAGAAGGAAAACATGTCAATACAGCACTGAAGAGAAATTGGTCCGGGGCTGGTTAATCGGTACCTTCGGCCATACACGGCTACTGAGCAAGTGCGCCGCTCTCAGAGAGGAAACCCTCGAGCGGCTCGGAACATGATTGAAGACCGATGACATCCATAGAGATGACCATGGAGTAACTTCGGCGAGCTCTGATACCGGTTGACGAGAGTCGAGGATGCGTCTTCGCTCAAGTGCAACTTAGCAAGTCAACCCGGAGAAGCAGCCAGTCGGCCTGGTCCATTGGGAAAAAAGTATACGTCACGTGATTGATCGTCACGAGTTGCGCTTTTGGCATGGCGCGCATGAGGAACATCTCCCTCTTTGCCTGTCTTCCCGCCTTGCTATTGTTACGGGTGCCGACATTATTTCTCCTGGGTTTTTATTTTTTGCCCTTCTCGGCTGGATTAGTTCTGGGCGTGGTGAGAAACACGTTCATTGCAATTCACCCCTGTGGAGTTGAATATACGTGATTTTATCTTGAAGGTTGCGCACCCTCCTGCTGGGTCTCGTAACTATTGGCGCATCCGCTTCGGGGATCAACGAGCACTCAACCATCGGCCTCTGTGTTTAAGGTCATAATCGTGGTTTTTTTCTGAATTACCGCGTCAATTTATATTCACAAAGTTGGAACCAAGTCTCCGCGCTTGTAGCTCCAGGTGCGGTACGCTGTACATTAGGAAAGACCCTTTATTCCCGCGTCAAAGGATTACTGCAATAACGGCGCGACTCCGGAACCATGAGCGCAGACGAAGGCGGAGGCACAGCTTCCATTCCGGCCACAAATGGCGATCTCCATGCTACCACCCCCGATCCGCCCTCGTTGGCGACACCTGCCAAGCGAAAGCGTGTGTCAAGTCATGATGACAAAGTCGCTCAAGACGCTGGCTCGTCTGCGTCGCAAGCTCAGGAAAAGATCAAGCTACAGGAAACTCTGCGTAATCTCGTTGAAATATTAAGCAAGTAGGTTCCACTTACTTCTCTCTCGATCTATCTGTTCGCGTTCGCATCCAGATGCTGACCTTCAAAAGAAACGATACGGATCTTCAACTCTTATCCTGTCCATTGCCATCATCTCCAACGAAGCCCCGTTCGAAGCGCGCGAAAGTCTCTGGCGAAAAAGACGAGGCCTCCACTATACAATCCCGAGTCGCTTCGAACCGTTATAACACTCTGTCGGAATTCTTGAGTGATATCGAGAAGGCATCGGCTGCTGTGATCGAGAGGAATAAAGCCCAGGCGAGCGGGCTCCAGGCTGATGGGTCGCCTGTGACCGAAACTGTCAATCGTATCGCGGCATTTAAGAAACTCTTGAACAGTCTCGTTCGTCAGGCACACACGAGCCAGTCGAACATCAAGACAGAGACATCCGAGGAGGATGCAGAGACACCGGCGAAATCCAATACCTCCAATGTAGAGGCTCGGAATGAGAATCTCGTCTTGACGCTGTTTGGGAACCCAGCTAATCCCAAGCAACTATATTCAAGTTTACAGAAATCCGTCAAGGTTCCACTGCCTTCAGACGACCCGAAAGCAGAGAAATATGTGGAGGTGCAAGCGCCACTACGTGAAGTCGGCTTACCAAACGGTATCACGACCACGAAGATTGAACCGTACAATCTTGATGAAAATCCAGCGGAGCCCAAAAGGACCTTTGGGGAAGTTTTCGCGCCTCGGTCAACCTTGCCTCAACTGGAAATGCCACGCAAAACAAAGTCTTCCTCTCGAAATGCTCTTAATGGCTGGATCGACCCATTTGACGCCATCACTGACTTCAAAGCTTTCCGAGGAGATCGGAATAATTACTGCCTTGCACCTCTGCCCTCTGGTCAGTGGCTCCAGTATGGCGGGGTCACATCATCCCCGTCTTATTGGAACCGCCGCGATAAACATCAGCCGTCTCAGCAGCATAGTGACGAGAAGTATACCGATGATCCTTCACTGTGGGTTGACGAAGACTCGACTGTCTTGCAGGGTGTCTACTCATCATTCGCTCCTTCATTCGACAGTTCGGGTGCCGTTGTCCAGGCTGATTCGAAGGACTTGGTATGGTGGAGCAAACGAGGTGCAAGACGTTTAGAGACTTTACTTTCATTGCCATATCAAGAAGCCGCCGAAGAGACAACGTCTGAACGGCCAGGCAATATTGGTGAACTAGACGAGAGTACCTTGGAGGAGATGGTAAAGAACTTCAAGCCCGAAGAATTCGCCGATAATGTTACTTGTTCCGAGGCCTCTAAAGCAGATAAGGAGGAAGAGGCAAAATCCCGGGATGTAGAAGGGCTATTACATGACATCTCTGATCTACTGGAGACTTTGAGTTCGTACCAAAAAATCCGGAATCTGGACGTCTCAGCTCCGAACGTTCAAGGCGCCGAGCCTAGAGAAACAGGATCCGACTCGAGGAGCTCAGATGACCCTTCTACAGAAGAGCTGGGTGTGTATGAAACATTAAGATCGAGTCTGGCGGCTCTCATTTCAAATTTGCCTCCGTATGCGGTTGCAAAGCTAAATGGCGATCAGCTGGATGAGCTGAACATAAGCCAGAAAATCGTCATCGAGAACCCGGACTATCGGGGAACCATGGAGAAGGATGACTTCACAGCGCATCAGGAGCGAAGCGCGGCCATGGCCCCAATGAGTGGTGCCGCGAATCGGACTTCAACGCCATCCCGGTACAATTCGCGGGCATATAGTTCTGGCTCTCGAGCCCAATCGCAAGGTGGCTTCGCTCAACAGCCATACTATAGTGGAAGGCAACCCTCCACTTCCGGGCCATACACTCCAGGCCATCCACAACAGTACGCCGGACCTCGGCCACCAGTAACACCTTCACAACGACCAGGGTATCTTTCAGGATACTCTCAGCCCACTCCTCAGTTCAATCAGCAGTTCCAGCGACCAGGACAAAATGGGTACGCTTCCTACTCGGGCCAGCAAGGGCCAGCCGCCCAAGCTTCGCCACAGCCCTACACGCCGCGCCCCGCACAACCAGGGGCATACAATGCTTCTTACGCAGCTGGGCGCAGTGCTTCTCCTCAGAAGCCAGCATCATATGCGGCTCCACGAACACCATACATGACTCCGGGTTCTAATAACCCTCAGCAACGGTTCATACCACAGCAGCAGCAACAACCACAACAGCAACCGCAACCGCAACCGCAGCAACAACAACAACAACCTCCCCCATACGGCAACTATCCTTCCAATCAAGCTCCTCCACAATCGGCAGCATACTCCAACTCAGCAGCTGCCATGACTTACGCGCGAAGTGCCGCTGAACAAGCCGCACTGATGGAGAGGAATAGAACCCAACTTGCAGCTCACGCGCGACAGAGCTCAACACCACAACCCCCAACTGAAGGCAGCTCCCAGGATCGAAGCGTAACACCCGGTAACAGACAGAACGGCAACGCGGTCCCTTCATGAGTCGAGCAAGTATCGTCAACGTTTTGGAGTTGTCTTTCCATGCTTATGTTCGCCCTTGTCTTTAGAAAAAGGAAGGCTCGGTTAATGGTGTTACACTTTTATGATTTGTACTTGATCTTTTGTGACTTTGTCCTCTTGTCCTTTTTCTTCTTTCTGTTCCCTAATTCATTATATTCTCTTGATTTCTCAAAGCTACGGGTTATTAGATTTGAGAATGAGACAGGAAGAGAGGTTTTGGCTCCTCTTCTGAAGTTACATTTTATAACAATATGGCTACGGCTATTAGTTGGTGTGTGTGTATACGCGTGTCGATTCCCTACGACTATGATTTCCCTTTGAAGAATCCTGTTGTCATCTCCTTATGAGATGAAGATCAGCGAATGGCGCAGATTGATTCCAAGATTGGTCTGGTTTCTCTTGGGCGGAGTGTCTCTTACTTTTGTGACTACACGTTTTTCACCTAGAAATTCTATGTATTAGTTTATCTGCAAGATCTACTTCAAGTATTACTTATTCGGAATTGTAACGAGATATTTCGAAAAGCGGAGAACCCTTGTAAACCCTAGGTTGTTTGCCATCGGAACCAGTATCCTAAACGCCACCTTCGACCAGTCCCCTTCCACAAGGAATAGTACCTAGTCAACATGAGTAATAGAAGGCATATATTCATCACTGTCAAGGAAATTCATAAGTCATTATGCAACCACTCTCCATGCTTTCGTGATCGCCCATTCAAGGAATAAACATTGCAGCTATGGCCATAAATCCGAAATATCTGCAGATAAACAATTAGGCTTCTGGTTCATAAAGGCCAGACTCTATGATAGGAACTTACAAAGTAGCAATTCTCCACCCATCGTGAGAAGCAACGAGTTTCTCGGCACCGGCTGCAGAATTGGACGCAATCGCAGATGCAGCGCCGCCCACCATCGCAACGACGAGAAGACGTCCTGAGAATTCTGCGATCATACTAAAGGCTAGTAGCGGCAGGAGGATAGCGGCGGATGCGATGATGATCGCCGAGAAGGCAGAGGTGGAGTTGGATGTCGATCGCATGGTGAGAGAGATAAGGTCTTTTTTGTGTTCTAGAAAACGGGTCTCGGCTGCTGCGACGGGGACGTTTTCTTTCATCCAGGTACGATACGTGTCGATGTCTTTATCGGATGCGCTGGGAAGCGTTTGGGTGACTTTGCTATATGCACTGAGGGAGTTATCTTATTTAGTTAGATTTGGAACGACAGCTGATTTTCGTCACAGGATACTCACTGTATTGTTGGGTCTTTTGTACTAATGCGGCCATCACTTCCTCCCGTCGGTAATGCAGGGATGAGTAGGCCTGCGCTTGGGCAACATCCATGCGTCTTGAAGCGGGAACGATGCTTGTCCCTTCTTGTTCTGCAGTTGCTACACGATGCATTTCTTCGTATTCATCTAATACGTGCAGTTCCTCTTCCATCTGTGCGATTTCGTCCTGGAGATAGAGGAGCACGCGGTGGTTTAGATCTTCGAATCGTCGGTAAAGCGGGGGAAGAGGTGGCTCTTCCTTTTCCACTGATGCGCTCAGCTGCCAGCTGAGAAGTCCATAGCCAGAAGGAACGGATGAAGTCTTTGTATTTCGCCTTGACTTCCTGTTGATACAGTGGGGTTCCTCCTCCGGGCTTTGTGGCGGGGACGGGGGAAGTGGAGGGTGAAAGGATGTGGGATCTCGAGAGGGCTCGTAGGATTCTGGCATTGGACTCAGACGCAATTTCCGCTTGTCAGAGTTGTTCGACGCCTCTGTCAGATAACCCTCCATAGACATTTTGCGCCGAGCCGTGCTGTTTCTCGTAGATAATTCAAATAGACCAGGAACTTGGTAGGAATCCATTGAGCCTTTCGATCGTACAGATGATGTTCGACTCGGGGCGCCCATGCCTTGCGCCATCATGTTCGCCTGGCGCGCAAGTCTGACATGCGGATTCATGAACGAACCATTAGACCTGCGTGGGTTGCTGTTGGGGATGTCATCGTCCTCTACGTAGGAATCGTCGGAGTCAGTGTCGGAATCCGATTCAAGGTATTCGAACACATCAGGTACTTTCTTCTCCGGTCCGGCCGCTTTGAAATTGAGATTTCTCGCAGGTTGTGTATTCTGCGCCTTTTTGGAACTTGAGACGTTGTTCTTTGGCCCAGCGGACTGCTCTGGGGTACTCTTCTTCTTGGCGGCATCTCCGGAAGATCGCGAGGTTTTTGAAGTAGAATGGGACTTCCCGGAGACGACTGAAGCTGTAGACGCCTTATTGCCGCCGTCTTTGGAAGCTTTCTTAGAGCGTCTCGATCCTGAATAGAGCAACATTGTTATTCAGACCGGAAGTAGCAGAAGACTTGGTCAAGTTGAATTAAAAGGTGAAATTTTCATTTGTAAACCATAACCCGTGAGCATCGAATTTATGAAGTCATGCGGACAGGCACCGTCCACGAAAATTGTTTGGAGGGGCTAACAGACGAGAGACATAACAAGGGAGAGAGCAGGACCGCTCTCGCGGTAGAGAGTTTTTCGGATATCACTTTTGGAGGAATGTAGGATAGAATGTCGGCTCGAATTCTTTTCTGTTTCACGGGGGCAGCGAGCACAAAGCGCGCGTGGGTGGGCGTCAAATCGGAGGTGAGAGAGTCTATCGATGAGCCGATGTATACATACCCAAGCGAAGCCCTTGCGCGTAGATCGGAAAGAAGGACTGTGACGATAGACCGTCAGCAACTGTTCAATAAATAGATCGTCTCAAATTCGGCCCCAGATAAGAGAGTTCATGGTGCGACAGATCGAAAGTCTCACGTAGGAACTAAACCGAAAGCAAAGAATAATTCCAACTTGACGGTCAGCCAAACTTCACATACTCTATTTTTGGTGGGGTTGGCGGATGTGGATTCGATGTGGATGAAGATCATCGGATGAGTCCAAACTCAATCCGGTAAGGGAGAGAAAGATTGAATGGAACTGACTTCTCTCTTCTTAGTTTTGGAGGATTTTGTTCGAGTAAAAAAAAGAGAACAGTATGGACGTGGGAGGGGGATTCCCTTATAGAAGGAGGGGTGCTCAAGTATAGAAGATAGAAGGATATATAATCCATCATCGTCATACTCGTCGTGTCAAGAACCGATGTGTTGGCTGCACTGCATTGGCTTACCTCATTCTCATGAATTTTGTATGTGAATTGAATGACCTGGAGTGCCCAGAGATCTCGTTATCGGCAAGACATTTGTCACGATACGTCTCCTTGCCGAAAATGTTCAAAAGAAAGTGATAATCCCATTGTATGAGGAATAAGACTAGTAGGATGTGTACGGCGAGTAAAAGTAAAGCAGTCAGGTGGGTATGTATGGTAAAGACAATACATTCTAAGCAACTCCGAGGTAATTCCGCCTTCTCCCAAAAAGGATAGTAAAAAGATATCGCCAACTTGAGCCTTCCTTACCGATCAACCATATCTTTTTTTTTTTTCCCCCTTCAAATCAATTGTCCGTCACTATTCAGCACGCTCTTCTCCGAAAGAAGGTTACTGTTTTCACTTCTATCAATTTCATCAAACCCTCCGTCTTTCCCATATGCTCCGCCCCTGGCTGCGCCAATCGACTCGAGCGGCCCGCTCTCTTCCTTGTTGCCAATGTCCCCGGCCCTATAGCTCTCGACTGCCCACCCTTACGAGCCCATCTAGTTCGGTTCGGCGTTTACAAACGTCAGCTTCAGAGTCGCAGGACCGTGTACCACTCCGGAAGCAGCTCAAACAAAATGCGAAGGCCTTAAAAGCCGAGAAGCGTCAGAGAAGGGAGAGCGAGGAGGCTTCGCGACAAAAATGGGAGCTCACTGTCGGCATTGAGATTCATGCGCAACTGAATACCGAGACCAAACTATTTTCACGTGCGATCACAGCCTATTTATGTCAAGCATGGATCTGACCTCTGCTTGACCAGGTGCTTCGACATCATCCACCGACCTACCCAATTCAAACGTTGCTCTCTTTGACCTGGCTTTCCCAGGTAGCCAGCCGGTTAGTCTCCGAGATCAGATTTTTTTTGGTAATCAGTGGAAGCTGAAATGCTCTAGGAATTCCAAGTTCCAACACTGCTACCTGCCCTCCGCGCCGCACTCGCTCTGAACTGTGATATCCAGCCCGTGAGCCGATTCGATCGGAAACATTACTTCTATCAGGACCAGCCAGCGGGATATCAGATTACACAATACTATGGTGAATATAGAATTTCTCCAGTGTCGTGACCGTTGGTTAACCCTCGCAGAACCTTTTGCGAGAAACGGCTATGTGGATTTGTTCGGCTACGATGGGATCGCGCCGGAAGATGGCGATCACGTTCGCATCGGTATCAAGCAGGTACAGCTAGAACAGGACACGGCCAAATCACAGGAGTACCATCCCTCCACGCAGCTTCTTGATTTCAACCGCGTATCCCACCCCCTAGTCGAAATCATTACGATGCCCCAGATCCATACACCCGCGACAGCTGCAGCGTGCGTCCGGAAGATTCAGGCAATCCTTCAATCCTGTAGCGCAGTCACCACCGGTATGGAATTGGGAGGACTCCGAGCCGATGTGAATGTCTCGATCCGTCAGCGGGGCGATACCGAGGGTGTGCATCAGTATGGCGGGATCGGTGGCCTCGGCCAGCGCACGGAGATCAAGAACTTGAGCAGCTTCAAGGCTGTAGAGGATGCCATCATTGCAGAAAAGAACCGCCAGATTGCTGTGCTAGAAAGTGGTGGGGTCGTGGAGGGTGAGACCCGTGGCTGGACGATTGGGAGCACGGAAACACGGAGACTTCGAGGCAAGGAGGGCGAAGTAGACTACCGGTATATGCCAGATCCGGATCTACCACCGCTACTTATCGGAGCTGACCTTGTGTCGGAGCTGGCCAACACGTTACCGACTTCCTCGGATGAGCTAATTGGGCTGTTGACGGGCAAAGAGTACGGCCTCTCGATTGAAGACGCCAAGCCGCTGGTTGAGCTAGAGGATGGAGCTCGGCTGGAGTACTACCAGGACGTGGTGGATATCCTGCGCGATCTGCAGCAAGACCAGGATCCTAAGAGCCGTGGGGGTCTGGCACGCGTTGCCGGTAATTGGGTTCTCCACGAGCTTGGGGGCCTTTTGACTAAAGCGGACCTGCCTTGGGATGCAGAACGAGTCTCGGCACTATCGCTGGCTCAAATTATAGATCACGTCCAGCGAAAGCAGATCACCGGTCCTACCGCCAAGCAGGTGCTAGCCATGGTATTCGACGGAGACACTCGGGCGATTCCTCAGTTACTGGAAGAGGAGAACCTACTTCTCCGGCCTCTCTCCAGAGAGGAATACGTTGCGTTGGCTGAGGCAGCAATCAGCCAGAACCCGCAGATGGTCGAGCAGATCCGGACTAAAAACCAGTTAGGGAAACTAGGCTGGTTTGTCGGACAGATGATGCGCATGGGTGAAAAGGGCCGAGTAGAAGCGCCCAAGGCCGATGCGATCCTCCGGGAACTGATTCTGGGGTAGCCTGTTGAGTGTATTCGTAGATAATTATTCCTTCACGGAATGTATTGTATAGACAACGTCATAGCCATAATGATACCCGTTCGTTTTCCTGCACTTTCTTTGTAAATAGTAAATATCGCGTCTATCTCCCGGCTATCACAATAAATTGCTAATAAAAATTTGGGGGTGGAGTGGGATGGCGACGCCGTCGCGGGCATCTCTCCTGGACCTGTACTTAGGGGAAGCCCTCGATCCCTAAAAGCAGGTCTTAGCGATCCTCCAAGGAATGCCGCTGACGGCGCCCCACGATGTCTCCCCTACTTAAAGGACCTCAATTCCCCTGTCGGAGGACTTCATTTTTGTATTCTTTTTCAATTGTCATACAATCGATTCCTGGAGACTCTCATCGCATCTCTTTGGTCCTGTTCTTCTGGTGGTTGCAACCCTTCGGAAGATTCCCCACTTGCAAGATCTTATCTTTTTAGTCCGTTTCTAGAATCTTTTTCTCCCCCTCTATCAGATCAAGACTCTCCGATCCCCTCCTCACTCTCTCATCCACTCTCCAATTCTTCCCTTTCACCATGACTCAACCCTCCACCATCACACAACGCTTCCTGTCCAAGCCCGGAAATCTGGGTGTGGTAGCAGTCGGCTTCAATGGCGGCCAGGTAGGACGATCCTCCCACACGCGGGTGTCGATCACTGAGATCACAAGATCATCGCTAACCGGACTTTTTAACTGACACAGTGCAAACTTGGAGTTGAGGCTGCCCCCATGGCCCTGGTCGAGGCTGGCCTCCTCGATCAACTCCGCGACGACCTTGGCTACACCCTCGACTATGACGGCACCGTCCACTACTACGAAAACCAGATCCCCGCCGAAGATCCCGACCACCGCGGCATGAAGAAGCCGCGCGCTGTGAGCGCCGTGACCGAAGCGCTGAGCGCACAGGTCTACGAGAAAGCCAAGCAGGGTCAGATGGTCTTGACACTGGGAGGTGATCACTCGATCGCCATCGGATCCATCTCCGGCTCAGCCAAGGCTACCCGCGAACGCCTGGGTCGGGAGCTGGCCGTCATCTGGGTTGATGCGCACGCCGATATCAACATTCCGGAGATGAGCCCTAGTGGAAACATCCACGGTATGCCCATGGCGTTCTTGACGCGCTTGGCCCGCGAGGAGCAGAAGGACATCTTCGGCTGGTTGCAGGATGAGCACATCGTCAGCACCCGTAAGCTGGTCTACATTGGTCTGCGCGATGTTGATCGCGGCGAGAAGCAAATCCTTCGGGAGCATGGCATTAAGGCGTTCAGCATGCACGACATTGACCGGTGAGTCTTTCTTTCCTCTCGTAGCACAAGGAAAGCAGCCGAAGCTAACCTCCAACAGGTACGGTATTGGCCGTGTGGTTGAGATGGCTCTGGCCCACATCGGAAACGATACCCCTATTCACCTTTCATTCGACGTCGATGCTCTGGATCCGCAGTGGGCTCCCAGCACCGGCACTCCCGTGCGTGGCGGTCTGACTCTTCGTGAGGGTGATTTCATCTGCGAGTGTGTGCATGAGACGGGCAACCTGGTCGCCATGGACTTGGTGGAGGTCAACCCCAGCTTGGAGTCGGTAGGCGCCTCCGAAACCATTCGGACCGGTTGCTCGTTAGTGCGCAGTGCACTGGGTGACACCCTCCTGTGAGCTGATGTAGACTTATAGACGGGTAGATGGCGATCGGATGGGAATTTTCTTATTTATTATATGTTTTTTTTTTTTTTTTCTTATTACATTATGTTTAGACATGACCGCACGGCTTTAGGATATGTACAATGACATTGAAACGATTTCAAGACATGAGTTGGTGCAATTAGTAGAAAAAAGAAGGCAGCTAAAATTAGGGTTGATGGATATCAAATCCCCTGCCACCGCAATTTCCACCTGCCACCTCATTTTACATCAAATGCTCCACCTTCCCTTCCATCTGATGATAGATTTCTCTTCTTTCAGTTCCTATGTACTCTCTTGTCTAAATAAAGAATTCCAAAGACATCCAGAACGATGAATCTCTCACCGCTTACATAACAGTGGTCCTCGACTCGCCGCGCCAGTCCAATCGCAAGGAACCCCGAAACAACAGCCCAACGCCATTACGGCGCTGATGCGCTGTCTTTCTGCGCTTCATTCTTGCATCTGCACTTTCGCCACCAATTGAGTCGCCTTGTCTTCTGCCCGACTCCAGTTGTTGCGGTGGAAAGGAGTGACCGCACTTTCGTTCCTCCCCGCAAGTGTAGTCCCTGACTCAACCAGCCTATACAAATCTATCCTGCGGGGATCGTATATATACATGTACATGCAGAGAGACAGGCCGGGTTTGAAATAAATCACATTCCCGACGAGAACGATCATTGATTTTCACATACATATTACATCTTCCCACATATTCAATTTTCCCCGCCCCTACTGCTTCGTATACAAACCCACAGCATCAAAACCGTCCCGATAGGGCAAGGAAGCAAGCAAACATGGCCGTCGTCTACCGTCGCAGACGCTATCACTGGCCCGAACTCCAACTCAACATCTGGATCCTCATCGTCTTATCGGCTTCCGCTATCTGTATGGGCATCTTTGCCTGGCTTATGTCTGTACAATCTGAGATGCGTCTCGGGACTCCATGGTAAGTACATATTTCTCCTGCTTCTTCCTTCTCTATCACAATCTTCCATGTTGTTTTGAAAGCACAAAAGAAATGGATCATTATATGCTAATACCAAAGACAAAAGGCTCTTCCCATTCATGGTCGTCTCCGGCGCCCTCGGCATCTTCTTCATCATTCTCATTCTCATCCTCGCCGCCCAGCGTTTCCTGCTCCCCGGCATTATCATGCTGGGCAGTTTCATCCTCTTCGTCCTCTGGTTGACGGGGTTGATTGAGACCTCGTTGCAGTTGTACGGCGTGGTCGGGAACGTCGATGATAATTGTCAGATCTATATTGTTGATAATCGCGCCGGGGGGAATAATATGCAGACCTTGGCTTGGTTGACCCAGAAGACTATTTGTGAGTTTTTTTCTTTCTTTTCTTTCTCGTCCTTTTTTTCTAGACTACATGTTTAATTGGTTATTCTCGTCGGCATGCTAATACGGTTGGTAGGTGATTGCTGGAAGACAGCTTTTGCGTTTGAGCTGGTGAATACCATCTTCTTCCTTTGGATGATGATCATGTCGTGGCAGGTTAATCGCGATGTATATGATTGATTTTCTTGGTCTTTTTTGTTTTTCGTTGTGTTTCTATGACCGGATATGATGTTGATGACTAATTATGCGATGGTTTCTGATCGATTCTGTATGTATGAAGATATGGGCGTTGTATGGTATATGATATCCAAAATTTGAGATTCCTTTTTTTGTCCTTGATACTATAGAGACAGAACTATGAACAACTTATCAGACAGTCAATCAGATGTGAGTCAGGTACCCAACGCCATCGCTATGCCATCATTGCATCGCACCAATTGCAACGGAATGAGAAAGCATAATAAACCTTAGCCAATCTGGGATACCAAATGGTATCAACAACAGCAACATAGTGCTGCCCGCAAGCAGCTACGGCATCGTCACATACACCTCAACGCCCCAATATGAACAGGTGAAGGAGAAGTCGAGCAGAAACTAACATAAAAGAAACAGATCAACCGTTTTCCGCCGCAATGTCCTCTTCCGCTTTGGCGTCATAGTCGCCATCCTCGAAAGCAGCCATCATCTCCCGCTCGAGTTCGTCGTCGTCCTCCGCGGGGTCTTCGGGAAGATTGGCATTTAGGTCTTGAGATGCAGGCTCATCTGATTCTTTTTGTGCACTTTCATCATTGGATTCCGTAGCCACATGCGACTCCTGAGCGGGATCGTCGGTAGCCGCAGTCGCGACCTCTTTCAGTCCTGTGCTCCGCTCGTAGGAACGCTTGATACGCTGGGATAGGCGCGAGCCTGGCTGATCGCCTTCCTCTTGACTTTCTTCATCGTCCCCGCCTTCTGAGCCTTCTTCACGCTTACGTTTCTTGTTGGGTGTCGCCTCCTCAGCCCAGGACGATACTTCACTGTCGCTTTCGCTTTCATCGTCACTGCCAAGGAACTCTTTTAGTTCCTCGTGGACAGCGGCTTGCTGGTCTTCGTCGTAACCAATCGGCGAATGCTCGTCGAGGCCGGTGGACTTGAGAAGGTCTTCTGTGGATTCTGAAGCATCTTCTTCCTCGGTCAGAAAATCTCCCGTGTCTTCAGATGACGAAAGCCATCCGCTTTCCATCTCCTTAGAGCCAGGCGAGATTGGCTCTCCTCGGTCGTCAGGGTGTACAGGAAGTAAATACGGCTCCTCGTCCAGCCATTTCCATTGCGTCAGGCAGTCCAAGAGCCACTGGGTTGTGACGATCTTGACATTCGTGTACCGCGTCGCTTCCCGAACCTTTGCGGTGCGGTTACGGCCAGCCACCAGATGGGTCGTCTTCACATTGATCTTTTGAGAAATAACAGCTCCAAAACTCTTCGCCCATAGGGAAATATCGGCGTTCTGGGTATCTGTTCCGAGCGGAAGCACTCCGGAAAATACCAGAATCACCCCGCCGAGGATCTGGCGCTTGATCTGCGGCATGATATCCTTGATATCAGGCACCAGTTTTAGATCAACGTCCTTGTCTTTCGAAGGCGTCTTCTCGCCTCTCAGAGCTGCCACTCTTCCACCCAACCCCCTCGTTCGCCTCAAATCATACTCCTCAAAGAACTGTTTATGCACCTGCTCGAGACGCTCTTCCAACTGGAAGAGTTCCCGATCATTATCCTCCAGCAGATGATGTCGATGTTTGCTTGAGTCTTGCGACTCATCCATGCTAGAAGAGGAATCAATACTCTCTGCAGAATCTTCCTCAGCGTCTAGTTCCTTCTGTTTCTGCAGCAGAGGGCGGTCTTCCACCTGGTGCATTATTGTCTCTTCCTGCGCATCAGTCTGTTCTTGCAGTAGTCTCGGGTTGTCTCCGCCACCCATGGTCACAAGCTGTTCTAACGCTGACACTTCTCCCTCTGGTTTCGCTGTTGTGCCGTTGACATGATGTTCTAGCGGAGGAGGTTTTGTGTGCCTCGTCCCTACCTTCTCCCCAGATTTGCCGACTGCCCCCAGCTCCTGTTTCTTTGGCAAAAAACTCGAGTTGATATCCCCGATGCCAACGAAAAAGTCGTACGGCGAAACCTTGATAAGATTAGGGCTCCACCGCCAAACGTCACCACGGTCGTCGATGATAACAACCATCTTCGTGTCCACCGGGAACAAACGATGGAGATTCTTAGCCGTCAAGCTTCCACTCTCATCACGACTGAGGATGCGATCGCCGAACAGCTTTCGGTCTGGATCTATGATACTTGCAATGTGTTGCGCATATGCTCGGGTACCCATGGTGTAGATATGCAATTCAAAGAGCTCTGAGACGTTCTGCAAGAATGACTCTAAACCTGGTCGTAACTTGACATAGTACCAGCAACCGCGCATTCCCGGGCCATCATCTACCAATTGGAATGCTCGAACATCGCTTAGCGCTTGGTGGTTTGGGTTATCCTTGTCTTCCATCCACTCTCCAACAGTTGGATCGACGGTGGCATGGATGATCGTCTGGTCAAGATCCACCACCAGAGAAAGTTTTCTATTTGACAGTAGCCTGCGTTTCGCATCTTCCTCCACCCGCGCAGCCTCCTTCTCGCTCACGGTTAGTGCAGTGTTATCATGGACCATCTGAATCGTTGCGCGCATCGAATCCGTCACTTCCGTATTGTATGTAGATCTGTAGGAGATGGCAGGGTTAGTGCTTCTGCAGTAGAGAACTATAGTGCCGTATATGATATCTTTTCTACTTACTCGGTCATATCCTTGCCGCACTCCGCACAGAGGCCCCCAAACTGAACTTCGTGAGCACATGGCTCATCAATCTCGATGACCTCCACACTGTCCTCAAGTTAACAATCGCAACCATGTAACCCCCTCGTCAGGAAGTTGTGCAACAAGGCGATAGAACTTACGGTTCATCGATGATATCCCCCTTTGCAATCTTCCATTGGACCACCTCGCCATCAACAGTCGACTCAAACTTGGTCGGGAACTTGCGTTTGACCTCAATCTTATTGCCCAGCCCATCACCCTCGGTGACGGTCGTCTGGTAGACATACCAGAACAGCGCCTCGTCCCTCTCCACCGAGTCGCCGGGCTGTTTCAGCAGCGACGTTACGGTGATCGGGTAGTGGAGGCTGGGCGGTAACCGAAGAAGCATGCTCCTGTACGACTTGGCTCGTTTCTCTTTCTTTGAATGATTTAATGCTTGATGACCCTACCTCTATTGACAATAGCAATTGACAATGGGGTAATATGCATGAATTGCGAGCAGAGACCCGGTTCCAGTAGCTATGGCGCCATGCCCGACGCGCCCGACGGCGGATTGGAAAACCGACGAGAATAGGCTTGAACCGGCCCTAGCTCAGATTCGAGGGTGTATAAAGCCGACGACTGACAGGTAAAGCGACAGGAAAATGTTCCACTTAGCGGGGTGGGATGTGTATTCAGGTAGCTTAGGTCGATCGCGGCAAGGTGACGCGACGGAGAACAAGGACAAAGGGAATATCTACAAAGGATATAGAGACTATCGGCAGATGCTCCGCAACAGTGCGGAGAAATAAAAAGTTGGGAAACTAAGAGGTGGGGATTGAGCGAGGATGAAGCAGTTAGTTGTTGGATCGTGTGAGAGTTGAACGGTTGATGATGAAAGAGAGGGAAAAGCAGTTTGAACCGTTTGGCCGGGAAAGCAGAAAGAAACAAGGTTTGGTTGCCAAGACCCGCACTTTTGTTATGGATGTTCGGGAGCCCGTGCAGGGGGGGCGAGACCCTCTCTTATATAAGAAAGTGGACATGCGTACACCTTTACTTACCCTTCTTCGGTCAGCATATACTACTGGTTCATGCAGCCAAAGCCACAATACCCTTTAGTCAAGACTTGAACAACTCAAAAGCATGCTTTGATGACTCAGAAACAGCCTGTTGTTGACGATCTTGGCAATGGACATGCTCATAACCGGTCTTGTAGTCGCTCGTGTAGTGGAACAACAACTGATTAGTAGCTGGATATAAATCGATCTTTCAGTGCAATCCACCCGCCAGGTTTCCTTAAAATCAAATTTCACGTCATGAAAGCAGAACAGTCTCATAAGCTTAGATTGAGATTAGGGCTTGAACGAGGCACGCGTTGAGAGCCGGGAGACCTTCCCGCTGACTCTACAATGGTGTCAGGCCACATGACCGTACTTTGACTGCCTGCATAGGCAGCTCCAGGAAGACAGCTTTGAACTGCGGCACTGTATATCATCGTTGGCCAATCACAGAGCTTCAACTCCACCGTGAAGCACAAGACATCTGGATCTTGGATAAAATATACCAATTCCCAATTTATTCTGCTTGTCCTATCTTCAGGTTCAAATGGAGTCAATCATCGCCCAAGCCCAATCTCTAGCTGGAGAAGCCGATGGGGCAGACCAAGCTAAGATCCGCGATGCTCTCCGTCAACTTCTGTTAGAATTGGAGATGCCCAAGGACATGCTCATGGGCATTTTCAACGGCGTAAGCTTGATTCCGTATAGTCGGCACTATACTAAACATATGACTTTCACTATGTTGTCCTTACCAGACTTACGTTTTTCCAGCACTTGCAGATTGCCGCCGTTCGTCTCGGTATCGAATCAGGTTTATTCCGGTCACTCTCCCAAAGCGAGACACCCCTGCAGGTGGACCAAATTGCCCAGAAAATCCGGTGCGAGTCTTGAATTATTCGGCAAGATGTCATTGCAAAGCTTCAGGCCCTTGATCGCGACATGCCATATCTGACTACTACTTCCTGTGACATTTAGTATCTATACTTAGCTACCTTGCGTCGGATGGGCTCATAACAGAAGCAGACCATGGGAAGTTCACAGCAAATAGAGCGACTCACACTCTGGCAAGTCAGATGGCCGAAGCCTTCATTTGCCATGCGTGTGTATCTCCTCCACCAATACATGTCAATATATGAATCTCCGCTGATGACTTCACAGCTTCGACAATTGTGGTCCAGCCATTCAGGAATTCCCCAGCTTCTTCGCAGAGACGCACTATCAGGAGATCACCAGCAACACCAATACGCCTTTCCAGGAGGCCTTCAGTACCGACCTTACGTGCTTTGCGTGACTTGCTCAACACCCGGAACGGTTCAATAACCTACAGCACGTAATGACTGCACTCGAATCAACCGACTGGACAGTTGGGTTCAGTCATTTCGAAAAGGAAGCTTGCGCTATAATCCAACCGCCTCAGGAATCGCGCAGACCATTTCTTGTCGACGTGGGCGGCGGCCACGGCCATCAATGCATCCAACTCATAAAGAAATACCCAAATCTCAGCGGATGGCTCACCCTCCAGGACCTACCACAAGCAGTAGATCAGCTCCCTAAAATCGACGGAGTAGAAACCATGGTACATGACATCTTCCAGACACAGATCGTTAAAGGCAAATCCTACATCTATACTCAGCACAACTACCCCGGTATCCTACCGTCATCGGCTGACATGAAAATAAACACCCAAGGTGCCAAATTCTACTACCTCCGTAGAATCCTTCACGACTATCCTGACGCCCAAGGTATCAAAATCCTCAAGAACCTACGCACCGTAATGGCCCACGATTCGCAGATCCTCATCGATGAAATGGTCTTGCCGGGGACCAACGTACCTTGGCAAGCGACACTGGCTGATCTATCGTTGATGGTCTCCATGGGCGGAAAGGAGCGCTCAAAGGAGCAGTGGGAAGCTGCTTGCTGAACAGTCAGATCTACGTGTGGCAGAGGTACATACCTATGACAAATCAGACAACTTCTCGGTTATCGTGATGGAGCTGAGATAGTTTATTCGCTATCATATTATTGGTGGCTCGGAGCCCTGCATGGTTTTAACAAGAGTTTCGCTTCGTCCTTATAGTCTTAGAGCTATTATAGAAGCGTCCGTTTAGTTATACAGAATTCAAATATTAAGAGGGCTTGTCTATTCGAATGGATCGTGCCGTTTTAAGGTGTGGTCTGTGTTAACCAAAGAACTGCAGGTTGCTCGAGGTTGTATGAGACGGACTCCACACGGAGCTATGAAGAATGTAGAGAGGTCGTAGGCATAGTTGTCTAGTTGGGCTACCTTTAGTAGGGAATCATTGTACCGATAGATCAAAGATACGCGTTAAAATCGCAATGTATATAGAACTATCGGCATCCA
This sequence comes from Aspergillus flavus, assembly GCF_009017415.1. Classification (NCBI taxonomy): domain Eukaryota; kingdom Fungi; phylum Ascomycota; class Eurotiomycetes; order Eurotiales; family Aspergillaceae; genus Aspergillus; species Aspergillus flavus. The sequence continues at coordinate 4,032,482 of NC_092409.1, read as the reverse complement.
ATGAATGTCATTAGAGCATAGCCAGTGGCTCACTGAGTCACACAAAATATCAATAACAAACAGGATAGAGGTCATAAGCGAAAACAAGGCTTTGCCGATTTCCCGTAACAGAAAAAGGCCAACCAACTACCGAGGCAGGCTATCATGTACCATTGTCTCACATACACAAGCAACCAATAAAAACATAGCATGGTAGATCACTTGGTTACTTAGCCTTGGCCAGGCCAACAGCACCGTTGCCGAGGTCGTACACACTGTACCACTTCCTGAGGAACGCGTCACCCAGGATGGCCAAGGGGCCAACGGGTTCAGGGAAGTCCATGCCCATGAAGGCGCTGATGCAAGATCCCTGGACTTCAAGAGTGTAGTCGTAGGGACCAATGGTGAAGTTGTATCCGCTCAGGGTGAAGGTGAGGTCAGGCAAGGAATCGCGTTTGTCACAGTCAACCGAGTATTGGCCGGTGAAGCCCTTCTTGGCACCGATTTCCTTGTTACTTCAGAATAGTTAGTAAGAGTATGACAGACATGCACAGTACACTGGCTTGACTTACATAAGCTCGGCAAGGGTGGTGGGCAAGGCGATAAGGGAAGTGCCGGTATCCAGAATGACACCGGTGTTATCGAGTTCAGCAACGCTATCGCCAAGGGCGATAGCATCAAGGTCAACCTCCCAGTAGGCCTTGCGGCGAAGGGGAATCTTGACCAACTCGCCGGTGTAGTGATCCTTGTCAACACCGCCGAATGTCGCTACGGAGTCATCACCTTCCTTGTTAGTGTCTCCAAGGTAGAAAGCAAAGACTGGCTCGTCGAGGAGGCCCTGGTCGAGCATGCTATAGAAGGGTGGAGGAATCTTGTTGACGGAAATTGTGTCAAATCCCAACCCAAGGATACCATCAAAGCGGCCAAAGGCAAAAGCAAGGCCGGGCTCACTAGTAGCCTCGGCGAACAGCTGATCCTTCACCTTCAGGTCACCGATCTTGAGAGTATCCTGAGAAACAAAACCACTCAGGCTACCAGAGCCGTACTTGATGGCAAATTCGCTGCCATTCTTCTGGTACGTGGAGGACGAGGATGAGTCGTACTTGTTATGCAAATAGCAGGCGATAGAACCACACTCCGAAGAGGGCACCCATAGGTTTGAGCTGCCAGTGTCAAGGACCACCTTGAACTTCTGTGGAGGAGTACCGATCTCGATTTCGGAGAAGTCTTTAGAGAATCTACGCGTAAGTTGGAGCCCCCCTTCAAGTATTACTAGGGTTTCGTACATTGTGCATTCAGGAAGTTGTCAACAAGGACATCATGACGTCCCATATCGTTAATCGGGTTCTCATTGAGAAGATCTTGCTTGATGTTGGGACGGATTCCCATGTACTTCTGGCCGAGAGCCTGCACATGGGTGTCGATGTTGTGCAAGTTCTGGATACGATTTAGTCAGAAATTCGTCCCGACAAGCTTTCAGATGGGTAGATGAATATTTTCATGGCCGGAATAGTAAGGTCTACTCACAAATTGCTCGGACACGGGCACCTTGTTGAGCTTCAGCTTGTGAACCTCGGCGGAAGCACAGCCCAACAGCACAGAGGCCGTAACCAAGGTCGACTTCATGGTGGGCGACAACGGCGACAAAAAAGCAGCACCTCAACAGACGAAATCAAAAGAAAACTAGCAATACTCTATTAATATGGGACGATAGGAATGATGAAATACAATCAGGGTCTGGAGAGGGATAGATGATGGGATGGAGAGGGAGAGAAGGACGGGAGAGGTACCTCCAGGTCTGGGGGAGGGAAGTGAGGTGATGCGGACCGGTTGCGGAGCGACCTGCGTATCAACCAATCAGGGAGCAACTCGATGCGTCATTGGATTGAAGTGGAGTTCCTGCATCACGGGTGTCTCATCACTTGATCTCCAAGGTACGGCCCTTTTACAATACCGCCAGGAACGCTGCTGGGGTATGTCTGTATACGTTCATTGATAAATAGGAGTATTCCCTCTATCTCTCTGTTTCATCCCAACTCACTGCACTTATAATACCATACTCAGAACTCCTTGTGTCTCTTATCACTATCCAAGGGTGTGGAGCTGATTGCCGCTGCGGATGATGTAAGGCCGTCTCGGGAGCTAGGCTGATAAGTTAGTTAGTTGCCTTACTAAATGACGGTATGTACAGTACATACTATCCATGTACCTACAATGTACATCCGCGCAAGGATCGCCGCCTATCTACAGAGTACCTAGTAACCGTAACCTTGGCGGGACTCATAGGTACAAGTCACAATCACAAGTGGAGCTGCACTGCCGACCCCCGATAGGTAGCCGAGGCGGAGCTATGAGACTACGTACTACTAGTAGAGATACCCTCATTTGATCGAGTCATTACACGTACTTCCTCCTGCTTCACCACGGTGGGCACCTCAAAACACATCAATCATTTTCCTACATATGTTATAAGAGTCTGAAGCTTGACGTTACAACTGCATGAATACCCTTTCGCCACGTGATTGGGCATTTCTAGCTCATTAATTACTACCAAAAATAAATATACCCCATTTACCGGTAGAACTCAAGCCTGCAGATAGGTGGTTAGTAGGGTGTCATAAACGGGGTAACATAACTGAATGAAATAACATACCTGTCCGCTTCTTGTCCAGTCTTCACTTGGGCAGCGTAAGCATCCTCAAGGTCAGATTGGATAATGTTGTACCGGTTCTTCCGCACGGCTCGTAGACCAGCCTCCTGCATGATGGCGGCAATGACAGCACCAGACAAGGGTTCATTACGCACAATCAGCGAGTCAAGGTCGACCTCAGGGGACAAGGACATCTTAGATGCGATGGTGGTGAAAATCAACCGACGCTCTCGCCGATCACGAAGAGAGGGGAACTCGATCTTTCGGTCCAGACGACCTGGACGCAGCAGAGCAGGATCCAAAGTATCGGCCCGGTTAGTAGCCATAATGACCTTAACATTGCTCGATTGCTCAAAACCATCCATCTGGTTGAGGAGTTCCAGAAGAATACGTTGAACCTCACGATCGGCACCAGTTTGGGCGTCGAAACGCTTTGTGGCAATGGCGTCGATTTCGTCGATGAAGATAATAGCGGGGGCATTCTCCCGGGCCATCCTGAACACATCACGGACCATGCGAGGACCTTCACCCAAGTACTTCTGGACAAACTCGGAGCCGTTTACTCGGATGAAGCTGGCAGTTGTGCTATTCGCCACCGCCTTGACCAGCATAGTCTTACCTGTTCCGGGAGGGCCGTATAGCAGGACACCACGAGGAGGATCGATACCTGCGATAGTAAGTAATACTGCACAATCCACAGCTCATTCAATTTTATCAACCCACCGATTTGCCTGTACAGGTCGAAGTGCGTCAATGGCAATTCCACTGCCTCGCGGATTTCCTGCTTCTGCATATCAAGTCCACCAACATCGGCATACGTGACGTCTGGTTTCTCATTTTCGCCTAACATAGCGATGGAGGAGTCGGCCTCTGGAGGTAGGATATCGACAAGGGCGTTGGAGTGGCGATGGAGAGCGACCGAGGACGATGGTTTGAGCTTCTCGCGGTCGAGCGTGGATAGAATCCGGACGACATAATTCGAGCCGGTTGACGATTGCACGATTCCGGTACTGGAAAATCTCCATTAGCAAGGTCCCCTCTATCAAATGCAATTTGGGCCGTACTTCTGGTCAATCGCCTCCATGAACTGGCCTATAACCAAGGGAACACTTTGTATCCGCTTAATTTCTTCCTGTGCACGAACAAGTTCTCTTTTCAGGCTCCTATTGTTCGAGTTCGGTGTTAAAAATATCGCCGCTGAGGTGGGGGGATAATACTAGCTTGCCTTTGCTCATCCTTGATGTACTCCTCCTGGAGCTGGATGTATCTATTGAAGCGTCAGTACAGACCATGGGGACTTTCCGTTTCCAACATACTCTAAATGTCTCTGGAGTTTCTTCAAAGTAGCATATTCGTCGCCTCCATCAGTCCCTGTGCCTTCGATTGAGTCTATGTTGGGGATGGTATCCAATGGTGCCGGCTTGGTATGAGGCGTGACGTTGTTCGCCGGATTCTCCACGGCGACGTCTCCCATGGTGGAAATCTAACACAGGTAAGAAGCGGTAACGTTGAGAATTCGATCGTAGGGGTGTATGAATGATGGCTGAGATATCTGAGCGAGAGATCTAACGGCGAGGTAGTGTTGAGGGAATCGGAGCTTTTGCTTTGATCATAACCAAACTGGCTCAACGTAGCTTACGGTTTCGGTCACGTGGGTAGGAGCTCGGCCCCAAGATTTAGCAGTAATACTAGTACAGCGTCACTGCCGGGCAACTGTGTCTAATGCCCCAATGTGGCAACGCATCTGTGAGAATCATATCGAATGTCAAATGACTGTGTTGCATTCCGTAGAAACAATCCCGATCTCTCATTCACAAAATACCTTAACCTGGTGCTATACAACAAGTAGCCACTGATCATTACTTCTATTATAATTTAGATAACTATAGATAACTGTCCCATGTAAACTCAAGACAGTTCGAGCCGATCAGATAGCATCTGATATATAGTTCCTACATGGTGTGTTGTTATCCATAGAGTGGTGTGTACAGTAGTTATCCCGAGGGGTTATATATATGGTGAGAGATCGCCGATGGTCGCTCCGTCGATATTTCAATCTGTGTTTTATTCTCGTCAATACCCCATCATCTGGGTTCAAGGGATTGACTGAATAACCGGGAGTTCTCCGAACCACAGAAAAGAGTCTAAATCATAATCGAACTAGCCATAGTGCCCTCATAACGATGGTGTTAGTTGACTACTAATGGTACCGGTTCACACCTATCATCTATTACCAACTAAATACCATTATATAGTGGAGAAACGTCGGGACGTGGCAAGTGGGACAATGAACGGCCCTTGTTCAAAACAGAAAAGAGGGAAACAGAGACAGAGACCTAAAGCATGATCAATGTAAAATTAAATAGATGCGTGCAAGGGCTAGTGAATAACAAGTGCGGTCCGCAATCTATCCATTCATACATCGACTACTCAGACTGGGCGGATTTACTGGGTGGGCTTAGCACGGAGTAGTTGATGGCACACTGTTATAAGGGAATCAGGTGCCCTCATCGTCTATTTCCTTGTCACAATGATATTTTTTTATGTTTGGTTTTTTTTTTTTCTTCATCCTCCATCAATCTAGCGCTCCTCGGTCTGCAGGTCCTCCTGAAAAGCTCATTCCCAAGATTCTGCCTGACGCAGTTTCTCTTTACCACAAACACACTCTCCATTTCGACACCCACATATGCATCCACCCAGGCAATTGAGGATTCGGTGATCTCCCAAGCCAGCAGAAACCGAACTATTTTAACATATTCAAAACCATTCAACATATTACCATCACCGTATCTTTTGACAGGTTACAGACATGCCCGAGTGGTTACTTTCTTGGACACACCAGCAGGTCGGATTGAGACCGTACTACTAATTTGGTAGTAGTTGATCTTGGCCAGTTAAATGGATCACTAGTACTACCGAGTCTTCCAACAACCACCTCAACTTCTCAGCGTGAAGAAAAAAAAATGGTAGAGGTTCTCTCCAGGGGAACGAAAGAGAGAGAGAGAGAGAGAGAGAAAGAGAGAGACCCGACCAAGTCCTTCAGGATGAATGCTCTAAATCAGTTGGACGAAGTCAAATGCTCATGGAACAAACCTGTGATTGACCAGGATGTCCGAAAGGGGTAAAGTGGGATACCCATCGATCCACCCATGGCTGTTACCTAAGCTCCAGCCTCTTTCGTCTTGCCGCCGCTTTCCGCCTACTGCTTTCCCTCTCTTTCCCCTTTTACCGCCAATGCTAACCGACTGCTCATGACTGCCTGAGACTTCTCCTTGTGTTTTGCTGCCCACTGGTAAAATAACTTACTGGAAGTCATACGCCAGTTTCGTATGTACCCTCCCTTTTTGTCTTATCCCGTTTCTTGTCCTTAGCTGCCTTTGACTCCTGAGGCGTCCGTTTCTCTCTCCACGCCCGTCTCCATTCCTGCCTATCTACCCCGTGCCTCCACTTTTCCTTTCTTCCAAGCGATCTCCCTTTCCTCCCCAAGGCAGTAGGGGAATTAAAATTAAAACGAAAAAAATTCTAAATTAAAATACAACATTTAACACGGCCCTACAGATTATTGCAGTCATTATTCAGGTACGCCTGTCATGTCATTCCTTCCCACCCGCTTGTCTTCAGTTATTGGGTTTACCTTTTTTTGCCTATCACACGCTTGCACCAACTGTGGCCACGCACTGCTACCCGTCTCTCCATTCTTCGGGTCTATCACGCACGCTCCAAATGATAGTTTCTGATTGTTTGATGGCTTACCCATAATTCTTATTTATTATTTTTATCTTATTTGTACACTCTTGTATTAGTCTAGAAGCTACCCTACTCCTGCTATTTGCTAATGGTTCCTGTCCCCAGCTCGTTAGTCTGTTATTACACCAGGTACTTTTGTCTGCCTGTGGCGCCCATGGTCCCGTGACCTCACATCTTCGCAACCTCTCTCAGGCCTTCGAACCGCTACCATTTCGGGACCGGCTTTCCATCCTCCGCTTGTGAGTCGGCATTTTAGTTGTCCAGCCTTGTCGGTATGTACATCATTACTGTTCCTTTGTCTACAAAGAAACAGTTTCCTACCCCAGTTTATCCTACCCATCCTCTACTTCACTTCCATGTCGGCCCAGACTGTAGTGTGTTCGGTGTCGCAGACCAAGGCGCGACTCGCCTCACACTCCGGCTTGACGCGTCTAGAACCCCCAAAACGACAATTGATCGATTTTCAGCTAATCATCTTTCTATCTGGAACCATGATGGCTTTGATATCGCATCTATTGTTGATACTTATTGATGATTGAAATCAGTCTCTATTCTTATGTCTCATAAAGTCTGACAGCTTTCACCTTGCAGATGGGTTGGTAAAACCACACGACATGAATGCCTGGCTAGCCGACGCCTCGAACCTCCCTAACCATGATAATGGTGCCTTTCACCAGGCGACTATAGATCCTTCCACCGCATTCCTCCATGCATCTCCTACTCCCGACCCTAACCAATTCCAGCGCATGTTCAATGGCGTGCCGCGAAATGCGTCTCCTGGTTTCCACAATCCTAACCAGGTGATCCCGTCCAAGCGCCCACGTCCCGAAGATGGCATCTCAATGTCCCCCCGGCAAGCACCAGGTGGACTAGCTGCCTCGCGATCGCAGACGCCTCACCAGGTGCCTTTCCCTGGGTACCAAGGACCGACAAATGGCGCTACACAATTCGCCCCGCATCCTGCTCAGTACCAACATCTTCAACAAGGGACTTCGCCAAATGTCAGTCAGTCACCGATTATCCAGGACTTCGACCAACATGGTGTGCAAAGAATGGGAACAGCGTCCCCCAGTCCATTCTCTCCCGCTGGTCCTCATGTTGGGCCCCACATGTCGCCGTCGCAGCCGGATCATCCGAGTAGAGTCAACACCCCGCAAAATAGCTCGTTCATTCCTGGTCAACCATTCCCCCAGGGTATGGGAGGGCAGTTTTCGCCTGCAACCGCGATGACTTCCGCCGGTGTGCAAGCACCGATGCAAGCGCATTTCAGTGGCATGCCACAGGGATACCAGGCGATGGCTGCCCAACAACAGCAGCAGCAACAGCGAATACACGCTCTTCAAATGCAGAACCAAGGCCGTCCGATAAATATGAACCCCGCTCTGGCAGGGCGTCCCGTCGCGGCTGGTATGAACGCCATGGCCAACCCTCAACAAATGGCGGCCATCAGACAGATGCAGCAGACGATGTCGAAACCTCCCAACCCGGAAGGTTTTATGAGGTCGTTGCAGAAATTTATGATGTCGCGAAACCTACCTCTGGATCCGAATCCCATTGTCTGTGGGCGCCCGATCAATTTGGTGCAATTATACGCTACCGTTATGAAGCTGGGTGGGTCAAAGAAGATCAACGCTGCGAACATGTGGCCGGTAATAGCTCAACAGCTTCAATATCCCCCGATGCAGTTTCCGATGGCCGTACAAGAGATTCGGGAGCACTACCAGCGAAACCTTGCTGCTTATGAGCAAGCTTTCCTTAGCACACAGCAGAAACAGTACGCGGATCAGATGCAGCAAAGTTCGCTACCGCGACAACCTAGTGACCCCTCAGGCATGCAGTTTCAGTCACCATCTGTGAAGCCAAGTCCAAGTTTTGACGCTTCACAGCAACTTGGACAGCCTTCTCCTAGTAATGCACCAGCACCAAACAATATGTCTAACAGCGTGCCTAATGGGTTTGCTCCTCCTACACCAGTGAAGGCGCCAAATAAGCAACAGCAGCAGCAGCAGCAGCAGCAGCAGCAACAACAACAACAACAACAACAGCAGCATAGGCTCAGCGTCTCTCGCCAATCTCAACCGCCTGCAACGCCCCACGACTCTACTGGGCAACTATCCGGCCAGTCTCCCGCACCATCTGCCAAAGGTCCAGGTTCAGTGTCCGGAAAGGTGTCCGAGCAGTTTGATCAGACTCCGGACCAGCCTCTGAAGCATCCGATCGAGGACCCTTTCAAGCCTATGGTCTTGCCAGAAAGTAAACTCCATGGCCCAGTCGCGGTGGATGAAATTTATCAGCTGAGTGAAGAAATCGCGAGATTCAAGCCTAACGTTCCCGCCTTCTCCGAACTTGGTGTAATTGATATACACGCACTCACGATGAGTATCAAGTCAGGGATTCACGCGGAGATGCGTCTGGCTTTAGATACCCTTGCAACGATATCCTGTGAACCGGCAATTCAAATCTCACTGGACAATTGCGAGGATTTGGTTGACAGCTTGGTCGAGTGTGCAGAAGACCAAGCTGAATTCCTTGCTGAGCATGCTGCTGAGGTGTCAGATGTCATGCTTCTTCCATCGTATGAAGAGGTTACTCGGGGTTGTCAGTCAGAGTGGACATCCTTGGCCGATATTCCCGAATTTGGAAGTCTTGATTATGATCTAGATCGAGCTGTTGATAGACTCATCTGTATCACAACGATATTGCGCAACTTTTCATTTACCGAGTCGAACTTTGGGGTACTTTCAACGCCACCGGTCGTGCAATTCATCTCCACTATCGTCCGCTATTTGGGAACTCGGAACATGCTTTTACGAAATAATCAGAATACCCTGGATTTCATGAAGGACACAGTCATATATCTGAGTAACCTGGCCCACACCATTCAATTGCCGAGCAAAGAAGAAGCTCTCTCTCTCCTACATTTTCTCCTGTCATTTGCCCCATTCCCTGGACCGAGTCAGGGAGCGGATGGCGTCATGTTCACCGCCTACAGTGCTTCCGTCCATAAGTATACACCGGCTGCGGTGGACAGCTTAGCCAAGCTGTTGGCGCGCGATGAGCCCAATAGGACGTTTTTCAAGGCAATCTTCTCCGGGGACGGGAGTGGCATTCAACACGAACTGCTTACCCGTGCCTTTGGCCTCGCTATCTGCCCCGTTCCCGACCAGCCTCGGAAGCCGTTAGCCATAGCAGATGCTCGCAAAGTTTTCCTCATGCAGGGCTTGTTAGCCGCCGACATCCTTTCCGGGTTTGCAGACGGTAACCTTGCCAAATCATGGCTTGAATCGGTTGATGGATTTGCCATTCATCTTCTTCGACTTTCCTGCCTCTTGAGTACCGAACGTGTTCCCCCCACCAACAATAATCCCCGTCAATCACATGCTGCCAGAGGACAGGCTGAAGCGGAAGCTGCCGCCTATAGTTCCATCATTAACCGAGGGTTGGCTATTCTCAGGAGACTGGCTGAAAAGTCTAAACATGCCGACTCGAACTCGGCGTTGCGGTTCCCGTCTGGGATAATCCCAAAGAAAGAGAGCTTACTCGGGGCGTTGCTCATGCACAATGTGGATCCTGGCGTCGTGCGGCAATTGATAACGTATGCGCGACTGGCAGAATGACCTGGCTTTAAATAGGGGGTGTGTGGTTGGTTTTTCTTTTGGTTATTTATAGCGTCGGTGAATGTCTAGCATCACTTTCAATATGCCATCTTGATGTTTACTTCTGTCATGTCTTCTATTGAGTAAACCATTTATTCCTGTGATTTTGTCTGGCGCCGGTGGGAAGATACGTGAGGCGTGACCTTTTGATTTGTGTATCTTTGCTTATCGCTGTACAATGCTCAATACCCTCGGGCGAAAGATCATGCATGATGTCTCAATGGGTAAATTTACTTCATGGTCATTATTATCTACCTTTTCTCGTTTTGGTTTACTTGGTCTCTGGATCCCGCTGATGGATCCCACTATTCATCGTCATTTTTGGTGTAAAAGAACTGGTGAACCTTGTAAATGCCCTCGTTCGGGGCATGATGCGCAAGTGCAGGTTTCTACTAATGTGCTATATAAATGTTGGACCTCATCCCGACTCTAGTCGTCCAGTGACACGCCTGCCACTTCATGATCTATGATATAGAACCTGTGGTTCAATGGAAAAAAAAAAAAAACACTTTCTTTCGGGTTGCGATAGCCCATTCAATGAGTTATTTCCTTCATTTACCATGTGTTGCTACGTGAATGCAATTCAGGCGCCAGAACAGTGTCTATCAAGACATATTCAGATTTACTGCCTAGACCTAATTATTCTGTTTGCGCATGCTATACTCTGCCCACGAGAACCCAGCCATTCGTCGACATTAGCCACAGAATTAGCGCAAAAGCAACCGTGAAGTCATGGAAATGTACAAAGAGACAGAAAAGTGGCACGAAGCAGATGGAGAGGTGAGATCAGGAAGTGAGAAAATGGCAGAAAGCATGCCAGAATACAAGCCGAACTTCCGACGACACGAACAAAACTGAAAATGCGACAGAACACCCAGCACGGAAGATAATACAAAGCAAATAAAGCTAGATAAGAGGGGAAAAAGAAAAGGGGTGCAGTAGAAAGTAAATAGGACCATCCTCTGCCGATGATCAGCAAAAGACCTTCTCAGTCAGGTGTCTGCTGCCTGTATTCTTTCCATTCTACTTTCCATTTGTGTATAATTCATTTCGGCAGACTTAAGTTCCCGGATGCCCTGTGGTGGATTCGACATATAACCCTTCTGGTTCAGAACTTTTGCCAGGAAGATGGATAGGAAGTCGATGATCGAGCGGATAGTGGAGGGAGATGGAGAGGGACGTGCAAATTACTCATATCCAGGGCTTTTTGGGATTTTTCATCTTCTAAAAATTACGCTCCAAAAGGAATTTCTGAATCTCAGGCTTTCGCCAACCCTGCAACGCGTATGGTTAGCATCATACGATGCTCCCGCTAGGGGCACATGACTAAAGCGTACCTTGACAATGATGTGTCCATTAAGACGGTTGATTGTAATGTCTGAGCTCTTGGGGGAGCGAGGCTCGCCGGACTCAAGACCCAGATACCGTGCAAGGTCGTTCCTAAGAGCATCCAGGTCACCTTCGGTCTTCTGTATCTTGGTCTGCTGCTTGGTACCACCGGCCTTGGTGACCAGGTATACTGGAAGTTGGTTCGAGGCAGTACGACGAATGAAATAGGGAAGATTTGTGAGTTGCAAGTTGGCCGATGATGGGAGGGGAGTAGCTGTCGAAGGGGCGTTCTCTTTCAGGGTCTGGGACTGGCGTTTTAATTGTACCAGGAAGGTCCGGCATTGCTGTGTAGGAGCTGCGGAGCGGGGATTGAAGCGTTGGAGGGACCGGAGGCAATGTTCTGAAACGGATCAGTTAGCTTTCCTCCGAAGGTTCTCTTTGTTCACGCCCAAATTTCTCTCTTTTTCTTCCTTATATAATAGGATAGCTTGTCCTCCACCGGGACCAGGCATGGAATAGCGGAAGCCTTGTACTACTTACGAGAATTGATCAATCTAGAGGATGAAGATAGTGTAGAGAATGAGCTACATGTCCTTGAAGTAGAAGCAACGGACTGCGAAGCATTTTGAAGATAGGTAGGTAAAACCGTCGACTGCTTGCGAACGGTCGAGCAGACGGGACGGGACTGCAGGAGAGACGCCATCGGTCCAGGAGAGATCTATGGAAGGGAAGAGCAACAGGAGAGATTCCCAAGGCGTTGAATCCGAGGCAAGCAACCCAACACCGAATCACCCAACGTTGAGGGGAATAGCACGACGCGAGCAAGCAGCTGTAAGAGAGGATCGAGTGTCTTCCGATCTTTGCATGAAAAGCGATTTCTTGCGCGGAGACTGCGCGCTAGCCCCAAGTAGGCCTAGCGGGACCGCCAGCCCTCCCGCCCACATTTTCGCCAGCGCAAAAGAAGAGAAGACCGCCGCACACTGACTTCAGTCAGAGATCGCATCATCTCCTTCTCCACGCCCTCTTCCCCCCCTCCTCCTTATCTTCCCTCGAGACGCTGCCGCCGTCCTCAGTCGTTCACCATGGCAGCCAACGTTCCCCCCTCCGCTGAAACTTTGCTCAGCGGTGCCGCCGCTCACCCCCCCAAGACCGCTGAAGAGATCGCCAACCAATATGATTTGCTACCCAAGTTGATCCCCTTCCTCGACCGCCATCTTGTTTTCCCTCTGCTCGAATTCAGCTCCGGCCAGGATGATGATAAGGAGATTGTGCGGGCGAAATATGAGCTGCTGAAACATACCAACATGACCGACTATGTCGCCAACCTGTGGCAGGAAATCAACAACTCCGATACCATTCCCGATGAGTTTGTCAAGAAGAGGGAGGAGGTTCTCGCTAAGTTGCAACATTACCAGGAGGAGAGCGCCAAGATCACCGAATTGCTTCAGGATGAGGATGTTGTTGGTAACCTGCGGAGTGACAAGGTTGCCAACTTGAAGTTCCTCGAGGAACAGCACGGCGTTACCCCCGAGATGGTCAACAGCCTTTTCGACTACGGCCGCTTTCAGTACAGCTGTGGTAGCTACGGTAACGCTGCCGAGCTGCTGTATCAGTTCCGTGTTCTTTCCACCGACAACGACAAGGTTGCCTCGGCCACATGGGGTAAGCTTGCCTCAGAGATTTTGACCACCAGCTGGGAGGCTGCCATGGAGGAGGTCCAGAAGGCCAAGGAGTCGATCGAAACCCGCCTATTCAACAACCCCTTGGGTCAGCTACAGAACCGCTCTTGGTTGATCCACTGGTCCCTTTTCCCCTTCTTTAACTACGACCCCGCCCGCGATGTCCTGACCGACCTTTTCTTCTCCCCTGCCTACATCAACACCATTCAGACCCACTGCCCTTGGATTCTGCGGTACCTTGCTGCCGCTGTTATCACCAACCGCGGCCGTGCACACAAGAGCAGCAGTCTCTACCAGAAGCAGCTGAAGGACCTCATCCGGGTTGTCCGCCAGGAGGGCTACGAATACTCCGACCCCATCACCGACTTTGTCAAGGCTTTATACATCGACTTCGATTTCGAGGAGGCCCAGAAGAAGCTGGGTGAGGCCGAGGATGTGTTGAGGAGCGATTTCTTCCTCGTCTCTGCGGCCGATGCTTTCGTCGAGGCTGCCCGTCACCTTATCTCCGAGAGCTACTGCAAGATCCACCAACGGATTGATATCAAGTATGTAACCGAGAATGAATATTGCAATCTGGGCAGACAGAAAGGATACTAACGTGATACAGGGATCTTTCCACCCGTCTCGGCCTGAACCAGGATGAGGGTGAGAAGTGGATTGTCAACCTCATCCGCGATACCAGAGTCGATGCCAAGATTGATTATAAGGAAGGCACAGTGATCATGAACCACCCCCCTCAGTCGGTGTACCAGCAGGTTATTGAGAAGACCAAGGGCGCCTTCTTCCGGACACAAGTCTTGAGGTTCGTTGAAACTTTTTGCATAAACGCTTTACCCAACTTGACCAGGCAACTAACCTCCATATCAATCCAGTGCGGCCGTCGCAAAATAAACACACGTTATGCTATAAAACAAGAATTCGTCTTTTACCGTTCTCTTGTTGGTTCTGTTCATGTTTAGTATTCCCCCGCGGATTGTGGGCTTCTTGAGTGATGGGACCAAGCAGAGTGGCATCAGGCTGGCGTTCAGGTGGTCCACTTTTCATGTTCTCTTTCTTTTCCAATTGTCTTTTAATCTCTTTGCACCGATCTAGTTGGTTGGCACCTCCTGTCGTGAACCTTTGTTATGAAAATATTTCGATTGAAAGATCATCGATCAAGTCTTACATTGCTGGGAGAGCCTAAAAAAGCGAAAAGGAGAGAAGGAGAGAAGCGACAAAAAAAAGGGACACTCAAAAAGAAAGAGGGAAAGAAAGGAAGAGCAGTACAGTATTCTTCTTCGTTTGCGGATTGGGAGGGCAACGGACTGATCCCCTTTTTTATTTGTTCCTACGATATTAAAACCTGCTTTCCATGTGATTGGTCTATGCTGTTACGAATGATCTATAGAGATGAGTGGAATTATAACCCTGTGGTTTTACTTAATCCATCTATATACGTCTTTTCACGGATAGCTCCATATCAGGGGGCTCGGTAGCAGAAGACTGATAGTCAACTAGAACATATGACGTAGGGCGAACAAGAGAGTATTGTTATCTAGGTCTCAGCTACAAAACTGAATTAAGCAGGAGAGGCATGTCGTAATGCTTTTTGATGGACGTAACAAGTTGAGGGCTGTATAAACGACGAAGATTAGCAATCTGTCTCTTCCTCTCTTTCAGCCCAACGTAAGAGACAGAGAGACATAGCTATTTCGACAGAACGTATAATGTGAATATAGAAATGCAAACAATCATTCTAACTTCATTAAGAGCGAGGAGGCGTAGATCAAAACGCTCAAAACCAAATCAAGGATATCTCTGGCTTGACATGAACGGAAACTTTCTTTTCTTTTCTTTTTTTTTTTTTTTTTTTAATCTTGTTCTCTAGGTGACTACCGACCACGTCGAGTTTCATAGTCGAACGGACGTCTGCGCGGACCCGAAGCTCGAACGGGCACGATCTCATTGATATAGGGTTCAGCATGTCTGGTGGATACTTCGTTGGGAGAATCGCCCGCCATCCGAAGGGTCTCTTGCCGTTCATATTCTCGTGACATGGCGGCGAGATCGTCAATTTGTTCCTGGTCGAATGTCAATGATGTGTGGTCACGCGATTAAGATCGTGTAAAGGACACAGACCCTCGTTAGAGGTACACCGACTATTAGATAGCCTTCGCGTCCCTTTTGGTTTCAGATCCAGCTGTTAGGGTGATTGTCTCATAGCTTGTGTTAAAAGTGGTCGTGGTGATTATACCTGGTATGTATATGGTCTGACAGATGCCGATGGTCCTAGAAAGTATTGTATATGCCCTAGGACAATGTGTCGTGATAGACCGTATCCTGGTAGCCAATACTGCTGAACCTGAGACATCCTCATTGATATGTTTCTTGTCTTTGGTAGACTGGTATATGTGTGAGTAGGGTTGATGGGGGCTGAGGTGAGTTGCCTGCGATGAGGATAACGATGACTGCGAATATCTACGAGATACTTAGGGTTATAAGCATCCAACATAGTGCCCACCATGCAAGGGATACTGGGTAGAAAGTGTATGAGACGCCCAGCGTTTTGTACTGTGTAGATGTCGATTAAAACACGGAAATGCCGAGAAATTGTATACTAGCCAGTAGCAGCGATCACCAAGGGAGGAAGATCCGCCATAGAGAGAAACCTTAGGCTAGATCGCACTTACGCAACTAAGAAAACCATCATGGGTTTTCGAGAACGAAAGGAATATGGCTGAGAGGACACTTCGCGTGCTGCTGATGTCGGATTTCGGGAAACCGCCTCACTCTTTTATCCAACCCTTTTCGCCGGGAAAAGTGAGGCTTGACTTATCGCCATCCACAAATAAAGCAGCTCTCCAGTAGCGCCACTAGTTCCGGAATTAAAACGCCCAGGCTTTCGCTCCTGTTCGTCTGAATTCCCTGCCAAGTCTGCAGGGAATATGCACCACCAAAGTCGGTCTGTTTCTGGGTATAATACCGTGGCTCCACGGACTGGGTGGGCATTGAAGGGGTTGTGCCTGTGACTGCCTGCAAGCTCTGTAGATTCATTTGACTAGGATAAGTTTATTACGGTCCAAGGATTCAGGCATGGTAAGCCTAAAAGACCCTGGCAATAGAATGACACCCGCAGGAAACACAAGCCGTGTCCAAGGCTTTCGTGCACACTCCGTGGTATCTACTACAGTGGAAATCTATCCTGTCTCTGTGACCATCGAATTGTTGCAGGAAAATATATTCCCGTGGATGCATATGGACCAATTGCCAAATTAAGACGTCGATTCCAAGCACCAATTTGAAGATGATGCTTGCCGAAGTTCTTTCTAAGAGAATGCTTCAATTTATGCCTCTCGGAGAATAAGTCGTGGATCCATTCAGAAAGGGACATTCCTATCATGTAACCCTAAGATAGGTAGCTAGCCACGTCAAGATTGCTCTCGATTCTCAGATAGAATACGACGTGCTTGCAGTGACTTACAAGTTCTCAGTCCATCTCTGAGACCCACGGGGAAAATGCCAATACTTCTCTTGGAATTGGGCTAACTCGCTCCCTTAGCTTTGACTGTATTCTTAGCTTTGAGGATTCACGATAACTGGCCGAGAATCGGCTAGCCCATGTTCACTAGGAAGGCCCGCATGCGAGCAAACGTCTATGATGCTATTGGCGTGGACTGTCATAGCAGGGCCAGCCTTGTCGTCGGGTTGAATGTCGTTTGCTCCGAACTGCCTGGGCCATCAAGCGAAATGCCACAAGATGAGGCGGTGGGCATTATTGTTCTCGTGCTCAGAATGCGACAGATGCAGCAGGTCTACTGCGGTACAGCAGATTCAGACCCATCTAGCTGCTGTGACAGGTTGGCAATATGTGGAAGGGCTATTGTTAGAAAACGCAGGTCATCGTTCATTCGGCTGGTCGGTAATGGACGAGCTTTTTACCCAGTCTACCAAGTCAGCCAACAAGGAGATGTCCTTTCACCGGTTTTGCTCTTGAGATCACCCAAAAAGTAAGAGTCACAACCATAGTGCAATTGACTTGGGCATTGGCTCGTTGCGGTGTATTCCTTACTCGATATTCTCAACGCGCCATAACCTCATGACGATAGGGAAAAGATGACAAAGAAAATGGCCATCTTTGGATAAGCCGCGTTTCGGAACTGAGTATGCCTGAATCACGGTTAAAAATGAAGCATTTGAGGTCATCCTCAAAGTCAAGAGCACGCAGTTGCTCCTGAACGGGACAGGCTGCATGTGGAGAAGCTATGCATATGCGCAATCGAGATTTCGGCCTATCGATCTGCTCATCCGCGAACGATGCTTGAGCGGTAACCTTAATGGAGCCTTTATAAAGACCCACATTTTGTAAGTTTCGATAAGCTCTTCGAGCCTGAAGAAGGCGGAAGTGAGGCGAACAACATGACGGTAGCTTGTACAGCTCGCAGGCAACAAAAGGAAAAGAAAGCGAGGGAATTAAATTATAACTAAAATGCTTTAGGTATTGATGTGCAAGGTGTAGATTATTCGAGGATCGACATGGCCATACAAGTATCAAACGCTTCGTGCATTACTGTCTATTCTTTCTCATAACTCATCCCAATAATAACAATTCGCTGAAAACCTCACCTTGCATATTTTCCTGCGCCATCTCCGACGTGATGACCTTCATGATAAACAAGCGGTTATTCCGTGATAAAGTGCGGTCGTAGTAGATAGTGGATCCTCCTGTACCGAGGAATGTCCCTGTCGAATACCGTTCCCCGTCTTGTTCGGGTTCGATAAACAGGGGGAGATTATTGCACAATGCCACAGAGCCTCTTTACTGCGGGGGAACATATGGGTGAATGAGCATGTCGCTGAATCTGCAAATCGTTAGCACTCGAGTTGTTTCCTGACAGGTGAGTATCAACAAAAACTGACTTTTCAAGTTTCTCCTTTCCTCTGACTTCTTCAACGAGCAGCGGCATCCGGACAACATTGAAATCTTCATAGAGTTCTTCAATCTGCTCAAGGTACTTCTTCTGCATCTTCCTGCGTGCATTACATTGTTCACACTCACTACCCTGCTTGGGGAACAAAAGCTGATTGACGACAATGGCGTGTGTGTCAATGTTGTAGCTTGTCAGCTCTTGGATCATACGTTCCGTCTCGTACAGAGACAAGAACTCAGCAATACAGACACACACAAAGGTGGTCATGTCCGGGTTCTTAAATTGAGTGTTGACTTCGCTGATGGTCTCTCTGAGAGACTCCATCTTCTGCAAAAGCTCGTCAATGTTCTGACCACCCGGAAGACCACCGCGGGAGCCAAGAATGGAGTTCAACATCGGGCCGAATTGAGACGACAACTGCGAAAGCTTTGCAAGAGCCTTTTCGAGCACGGTGGGAAATTGAAGGAAACGCAAGGTGTGGCCGGTAGGGGCGGTGTCGAAAACAATAACTTCATACGACAAGGATTTGACTTGCTTCAAAACTTCCGCAAAGGACATGGCTTCATCAACACCGGGGATCTGCATTGATTAGTCGAGGCACGGCATGGTCGCTCGGTAGTCCGAGAAAAAAAACATACGCTGAATGCTAGATCTTGCATCATGTTCCCAACGCCCAATCCAGCCATAGGGTCGTCGCCCTGCCCCTCGCCGCTGGCCAGCAGGTCCTGGATGCTGCCATTGGGGTCAATCTCCATAGCACTAAGGTTGGTGTACCCATCAACCAATCGGGCTTCCTTTCCAAACTTTTGCCCAAAGGCGTCACTGAGGTTGTGTGCGGGATCGGTCGAGATGAGTAGAACCGATTTGCGAGCTTTGGCCAGCTGAATCGCAAGAGAACAGGAGGTAGTTGTTTTACCAACACCTCCTTTACCACCAACGAAGATCCAGCGGAGGGTATCCTGGCTGACAATCGACTGGAGCGAAGGCTCCATAAGATCGTCGGCCTGTACGACGGCTGTAGACATCGTGAAACTGGTGTGAAATGGCTGAAATCTGTAAGATAGACAACTAAGATTCAATGGACTAAAAAGAGACCTAAGGTAAGCTGTGACTCAGTCGGACAATAAACACTGATGGAGTTGAATTTACCACGTAGATTGTTTTCCCCGCAAGACCCAAAACTTTTTTTGCTGCGGCGATCGAAGCTTCCGGAAGATAAGCGTGAAAAGCTGCAAGTGCTAGAAACAAGCTGTTCACACGTTCGAAAATTCAGGAGAAATCTCCGGGCCTAAGATCGATCCAAAGGGAGTCTTATCTCGAACAAGCGCCCGTGGCAGTTGGAAACTAAGAAACAACTCCCCGTTGCTGTCGGTCAAAGGTGGCACGTGCGGGGCCTTCCTGCCTGAGGCTACCATGATGTTCCCCGCTAAAGAATGTGTAGTCAATGCGATGAAAGCGTGACAATTCTTTCGAAAACACTCCAAGAGACTGCTCTCCTGTCAATGATAATATTAATACACCCAAGAGTTTCGTTCTCATCATAGAATGGCTTATGTACTAGAAATTGACAACGTGAACTTTGAATATCACAATTTGCTGCCCCACTGAAGGTATACTCCGGAAGGGTTCAACAGACTGTCGGTGGTCTCCGATGCATGAAGAGCGGAGATACAAAAACCCCATAGGTCTACATATAAGGGGATAGAAGAAAAAAAGTACCCGACATCTCCTTACGATTTCCACTCTCCAATCATTACCCTCCTTTTCCTTTCGAATATTTCTTCCTTGATGGACATGAGATCCAGTGAGCAATTGGCCAGAACCAAAGATCGACTCAGCCTTTACCAACAGCAGCTTCTTCCACCTCCAGCATCCTCCACCGCTGTCAATAACTCGATTGCACCAAACACCTCTGCTACAATGTCTCGCGACCCTATTACCTGCCACGTGCTAAATACTCTGTCGGGAACCCCGGCGGCGAACCTCCCGGTGACGCTGACTCTCTTGTCGGCCCCTTCAAGCAGCCAAAGCCCCATCACTTTTACCGCGACCACCGACGCTGATGGTCGCGTCAAGAACTGGACGCCTGCGACAAATTGCCCAGCCCCTGTTCCTGCTATCCTCGCATCCCTCCCAGCGGCTGACAGCAAGACGCACTGGTCAGTGCGATTCGAAGTTGGACCATGGTATGAAGCGCAAGGAGTCGAGAGTTTCTGGCCCGAGGTGGAGGTGAAATTCACAGTGAAGGGACGTGGTCGAGAAGGGGAGGAGGGATGGCGGCACTATCATGTGCCGGTGCTCCTGGGGCCTTGGAACTACTCAACTTACCGCGGATCGTGATGCTATCGATAAAGCGCCTGAGGGATCTTATCACCGTTTGATTAGGGTGGAGGCATGGGCTATATGACGTATATCAATGTATGCAGATAAACACATAGATTGGGAGCCTCAAGTAAATCGAGACCCTGATCTATGGTATTGACAATGTACCAAATTTATTCTTTCCATGTTTCTTCGACTTCCAGCACATCCTCTTCGATGTCCCTCCATCCCAATTGACTCCATCTCTCTGGTCGTTCCAACGCATCCACGAAATGCTTCATCGCTAGGATGAACTGCGATGCCCATCTCTGAGGACTTACACGCCCAACCCCCGTCGCCAGTGGTGTCATCAGTATGCTATCGATCCTGTCCTCGGTTCGGTCATGGTTCCAGCTTTCCAGTTGACATAGCAAACTCCACACACACTCGTACACCACTTCTCGGTCCCACGTAACGTTATCTGGTGCTCGCATGGTCGGACAAATAGCTACCCATTTACAACCCCAAGCATTTGTGCCTTCCATATCTTTAGGGAACGGGACCAGCGTGCAAGATCCCGGGGGCGCAAAGCCTCTCCATTTTTCGTAAAGCACTTGCTGCGCTGCGCGCGTGAGTGTGTCATAAGGATGATGTGGCCGGCAGAATTTCCGCGAGATCGCATCATCAAAGGCGCCGTCCAGGCGGCCGTAGGAGTTGGCAGGTGAGACAACTAATTGGAATTTGGTCGTGGCAGGGACCGCATGGAGTCCCATATTAAGCACGGTAATCTTGACCTTCGGGTTTTCTGCGAAGGACGGCCATTGAGTTGGGAGAGCTTCGTTGAATGCCGTGATGAACTTCTCCTCCATGCAAAGAAGAATGATTTCTGGGATATCCTGTAGTTTTGCCATTTCGGGCCGAGTTGTTGTCCTGGAAGTAATTAACTATCTTTGAGTAAAGAGCAACACCATCTTGTAAGGAGACGAGAATTAGACCCCATTTTATAACAAGTCACGAACTACTGAGTATGCCTTGTCGCCTGTCAGCGTTGTTACACGAGGCGGAATGGCAGGGAAAAACCTGCTGCCTGGTCCATCTCTGCTGAGGCAGCTTTTGAGCTACGATAAGACAACGCGTATAACTATATGTGTCAATCTAATATTAAAGGACTTACTAACATTTAGAACCCTAGGTAAGCTGGTACGTACCACACAGATCACGGGCAGCCAGGATTGAATCGGCAAACCTAGGGCTTACCTACTCCATAACTCGTATGCTTCCTGATTCACCCGAGATCTCAAACAAAGCTAATCCATTTTCTTTTTCTGCCAACCCTAAAACCTGAATGAACTCGATGTCAATTATGCATAATATTTAGCATTCGCATTATCAGTCAGCATGTCAGGGATTGTACATCGTCAACTGGCCTGCAAATGCAGCGATACCCTTAGATCAATGACGACTACTCCGTACTACTAGTTGTACAGCGCATACATGCTTGGACAGTGTACGACTATGTAGCCCCGACACTTTTTGAGGATTACTCGTTGAACTTGTAAGCAAACAAATTCCAGTCGACAATAGGTCGACTCTAGTCTATCCCCAACCAACTTTGACAAGCCCGAAAGGGTGGAGGCAATGGTACTTTGTCCAGAACCTCAACTCAGTGGCAATCCAAGAAATTCGACTTGTCTTGTCTGGCCCACCAACGAGAGCAAGCGACGACGCATCACGTGATAGAAACCCACGGGACGAACGTCCCAGAAGCATTGCGTCATCAACAGGGCCCAATCAGCAACTCCATGTGTCATTCTCCGGATGGCGAGAACCCCCTGAGAAACCAAAGCATGGACGGGTCGAAGACCATCGATTCCTTGTTCATTATCTCCTGATGAGGGCCCGCCAGTGGCTACCTACTAAGTAGTAACTTCAATCTCATCTATCGCGTTAGGGTTTGGACCATTCAATTGACGGGGATGATTCACCGCCCTGCAAGAGAACAAACATGGCATCAATCCTGATTCGCTGTTTCGAATCTACGGCAGATCCCATTGCGGCCTTGGAAGTTTGGAGATTCAAAAATCATGTTGGATTCTGGAGTCACGACAAAGGTGGGGCTCAGAATCAAAGCGATGAGTGGCCGGAGGTAGTGGAGCCGCTAGCGCTGGCGAGTGGCCATCCAAGCGGTCTCCACTCTTAGCGGCCACCCGGCTGGTCCGACATCCCAGAAAATTCCTGTCGTCGTCACCGTGACTTCATCTCTTCTGCCGTTTCTCTTTTTTTTTCTTTTTTCCTACATTCTGTCTCCCTTCTGAATTGGGCCTGTTTGTCGCGTCGGTTCTTCAATTTTCTTCTCTTTTGGGGGTCTTGTCCTCTACAATTCAGTTATCCCTGGATTATTGAAACATTCCTGATCCTTTTGCAAGTGACGGGTGTCCGTTTTTGAGTTGGTCTGTCGTTTCCACCCTCACCATCGCGTCCACGGGCTGTCGTCATTCATATTGGTCGAAACGTATTGCCGGGTGTCCACCTGTCTCCAAGTCCTTGTTGCAAGTCCTGTACATACTCCGTAAGGGTCATCCAGCGTTCGACTGCATAATTCGCTGCTTGATCGTGATTATTTTTGTTCCCCTCCTGTAAGGTTGGTTCTTCCATCCAAGTGTTTCCCTTTTTCCCCTCCTATCATTCCGTCTATCAAATTTAGCCCTTGATACTTGGATTAGAAATCAACGAAGGCAAAAAAAAAAAAAAAAAAAAAGGAAAGAAAAAAAAGAAAAATAGAACAAAGGAAGAGAAGAAATAAGCAATCGACAGATACAAAGTGGGAAAGAAAATTAACAAAAATAAAAAAGAAGGAAAGAAAAGAAAAGAAAAAGAGAATCCTACAATACAATACCGAAGAACGAAGAAAGAGCCAACTTTCTTGTTCTACAGTTGAGGTTGCACTTTAGCTGGTACCCGTTGGCCTTTTGTACACACCCTAAGGTTGCATACTCTTTTCCCTTCTCTTTTTTTTTTTTTCTTTTTTTTTTTTTTTACACTTTGGCGTGACAGGAGTCGAGTTCTTAGACAAGGCCCAAAAACGCTTAGCTCACGACACTCGACCGCCTCCCCTCTTTTTTTCTCCCCCTAAAAACTCCCTTTGAGTCCGACTACGTCACAACTTCTCATTTCCCTTCCCTTCACAGTTACTCTGGGATTCTGTGCAGAATAACGGACGGACATCAACAAATTGCCTTGAATAAGTCTTCAAGAGCATTACCTGCGTTCTGATCGATATTATCTTTCTCTCCTTGCCTATTTTTGTGAAGAATTACTCTGTCTTTTTGCCACCAGTCTTCACTCGATTCTTCTTTTTTTTTTTCCTTTTTTTTTTTTCTCTCTTCTCCCGGCTTTAGGTTCTCTGATCACTCGCGCGGCCCCTTCGCTTGTCTAATATAACCCGTCACCTCCAGCTAAATTATGTCTGCAGCTGTTGCATCAGCAGTTACAGGCACCTTAACACATCGCGCTGATACAATTAATACATCCCCAATGGACGCGAAAAAGAACGCTTTGGAAACTGAAGGTTAGTAGTATATCTCCTTCTAGTTTGAGCTTCTTTGTGTGTGCGTGCACATGACGTTTTTTTTTGGCCTTGAACATTTTTTTTCCCCATCGGTACTT
The DNA here is from genome assembly GCF_009017415.1 of Aspergillus flavus. Classification (NCBI taxonomy): domain Eukaryota; kingdom Fungi; phylum Ascomycota; class Eurotiomycetes; order Eurotiales; family Aspergillaceae; genus Aspergillus; species Aspergillus flavus. The sequence continues at coordinate 4,008,568 of NC_092409.1, read as the reverse complement.
TGCTTCTTTATATCGTGAAGTGTTGTTGCAAGAGAGTTTTCGCGACATTTACATCTTCTATAAAGCCTTGACCCATTCTGGCTTGGTAGTACGCCACTACTCCCCCAGATGATCTGTTATATGTTCCAGCCGTCGGGATGACCTCACACCTGGCGTCATCGATGGGGCTCTGTTATCAGATCACTTACTGTCATTACCTTAACCACCAAAACGCGACGGAGAAGCTATCTCACTGTCGCTGTCGCCCTTCACCACCTGATTCATCTCATATACAACTTGCTGTCGCGTCTAGTCGCGTCACTTGGTATCATTTGCCCGCTGACTTGTTATTGCTTCGCAGACTCCCAGGCGCCGTCTTCAGAGACTAAGAATATAAAATCCGATGTAGATCCCCAGACCTCACTGGCGCCTCCCCCGCGGCCGGCCATAACATCAGCTGCGGATACCCCGGATTACTTTAACTCTGTGCACAATCCCTTTTCACTTGAACCGAATCCCTTTGAGCAATCCTTTGGTGGTGGCACTAGTGGTGGCTCCTCTGGCGAGACACCCGGGAAGTCGATCCTTCCCCCAGTCGCTTCGCTCACGTCTCCTGCCTTACCTGGTACTAGCTCGGCCGGAGGCGGTTATAGCTGGTCCAACTCGTTGCGCTCTGGGCCCTTGAGCCCGGCCATGCTCGCTGGGCCGACTGGCTCAAGCGATTATTTCGACAGCATTGGCAGAGGCTTCCCTACCCCGAACGAGTCCTCTCTGCGCACCGGATTGACTCCTGGTGGTGGAGGTTCCATGTTTCCGGCACCTAGTCCGAACTCCCAGGCGCTCCTGCAGCAACTGCAAAGCGGGGGTGCAACTCCCTCAACCATTGAGTTTCATCGTACTGCGTTGAACGCCGCCAAGAAAAACGCTCTGAATGGCCCAACCTCTAACCCCACGTCTGATCCTGAACAAGCCTCACAGAACACGAACATGGATATGAAACCCAACCAGCCAGATCCTTTCGGCCACCATGATGCCGCGGATGCCGCGAATGGGTTGTTCATGCTCGCCAAGGGCGGACAAGCAAATCCTAACCAATTCGCTGTTTCCAATCAGTCGTCAATACCACCGCAGAACATACAAAACAACGACCAGGCTCGCGATTCTGATCGGCGAACCTCTAACGGTGGCAGAGAGACAAGTGGCGACGTGTCTGACGTGCAAGGTGAACAGGCAAAACCTGCCACGAAAGGGAAGAAAAAGAATACGGCTACTAAGACCAGCGGGGCAGCGAACAATCGGCGTAAAGCAGATGATGCTCCAGTTAAAGGGTCGAACAAGAAAGCCAAGCTTAGCTCTGGTAGCACTGAGCCTCCCTCTGATGCCGGTGATTCAGAAGAAGAAGAAGAGCAGAAGAAAAAGTCCCAGTCGGACAGCAAGAAGATGACGGATGAAGAGAAGAGGAAGAATTTCCTCGAGAGGAATCGGTAAGTTTCACACTATTTGTGATGCCGAGTGCATTCTAATATGGTATCGGTAGGGTCGCTGCATTGAAATGTCGCCAGAGGAAGAAACAGTGGCTTGCCAACTTACAAGCGAAAGTTGAGCTCTTCACTTCAGAAAATGATGCGCTTACTGCTACCGTCACTCAATTGCGTGAAGAGATCGTCAACCTCAAAACGCTTCTACTCGCACATAAGGACTGCCCGGTTTCTCAAGCCCAAGGCCTTGGGCCCTTGATGATGAACGGCATGTCGGCAGGATTCGACCCTCATCCGTACAACATCCCTAACAACATGGGAATGCAACCAGGCGCACCTATTCCTACACAGGGACTCCGAAGACAATGAATTTAATCTCTAGACTGCGATCTTAATATCCTCCGATCTTAGTCTAATCGCGTTGCTACGACTTACAACGTTTCTTTGCTTTGCACCCCTGGATGCAGGGCTATCTCTGTCTAGAGCCCAGACAATCCCCATGGGTTCTCATTGCGTTTCAGTTTCATTTGGCTCCCGTTCTTGACGTGGGCCTCTGGGCATGGGTAGGTGTTAATGATGTATACGAATTCAAAAATTGGACTGGCTGAATCTGATGGTGCGATATGGGATTTTATTGAATCTCTGGAGGGTGCAAACTTGGCGCAAAAGCTTCTTTTGGCTGTGTTACTCTATTCTTTCTTCGTCTTTTTATTTCTTTCCACTTCTCCCCTGTCTTTTTCTAAACTACATCTTGAAACCCTAGTCCATGAGTCAAGGGGCTGGGGTCTGTGTATTGCTTACTTGTGTCTTCTGGGTCTCTTTTGCCTCCCTTGATCTTGGGACTTCAATTCAGCTGTCTGATATTCGAAAGACACGGGATGATGTGTCTTTCCCTTTCTTCTTTCCTTTCTCGAGATACAGCGTTAATCGGGCGGCGTTCTGGGGGCTGTTTGCTTTTCCCGTTCAGTGTTGCTACAGCGACTCGCATGTCAGATGGCTCTAGCTTTGACAATTCCAACATGCTGAGATTGAATCGATTCAATCTTAAATGATATGTTATACGTAGTTGAGTAGTTGAGTACTTAAGTAGCCGTTATGTCTTCTCCAGGTTACTACCACTACTGTTGGTAGTTCGGATACCCCAAACCAACTGAGAGCTTGGCGGTCACGGGAGGGTTCAAACAGCTCAAACTAGGCAAACCAACAACAACCACCGCCGCACGCTCTTTGCGATAGCTTTCGAACATTGGCCGGTTATATGCGACTCGGGGCAGGAAACCATGCGCTGTTTTACTCCCCCGCATTGAATTCGACTGCGTTTGCTTGTTCGACATCCCACATTCCTGTACATCCACTGGTGATCCTCAACGTCACGAGGGGTCGTGAATAAAACTAGCTTGGGAAGGTACTTGGAAAGCTGGCTTGCTAATTATGTCAGCTCGTCACTCTACGCGCCCACGCCGCATTGAGGATGCCCTCTCGCAGCTCGTTGACAATCTCACTCACCGATTCTCTTACGCCGCCACGGAAGACGAGCTCCCCGACGAAGAATACGAGGCCCTCGCAGTGCGACAGCAGGAGAACCTTGAACACTCATGGCGAATACTCGATGCTTATTCCAATTCAAGCAATGATCCAACGTCGCCAAACGGTGGGGCGGGACTGGGGATCACTCGTAGAGGAAGCTTAGCAGGTGGTGAGAATATCAACAACGCGTCGGACTTGATCAAGCGGAAGCTGCTACGTGAAAATGCAAGCCCAGATAAAGCGATGCGGTTCTCCAATTTATACTCGCGCCTTCTAACCCAACCTGTCCTATCACAAAAGTGGGCCATCTTATACCTACTTTATCGGCTGTCGAGCTTGGACGACTACGACGAAAGCTCCGAGGAGGAAGGAGGTAGTCGGAGTCCAGCCGTCGAACCAGGTAATATACAGAACTTGCTATGGAAGGGACAGCGAGCAAGACAGGGACTGGGGCCGATGTCAGATGAGGAAGGTCCGGCTATCAGTTCATCAGCATCGCAAATACCGGCGCGCCTCGAACGGAAAGCTTCCCAGCGACGACCGGAACGGGAGATACGGGACATGGGAGAAGATGAAGAACTTGAAATGGCTCAGGAGCACCAGAGGTATCGCGCAATGTCAGATGCTGCAGCAAGAGACATCCAGATGGAGGAACAGAGAACCGCTCAGCCCCAGCTGGCTCCAGACGATCAACAGAAATTAGCTCGACCTGCCGAGAATGGGCTTTTGCGTGACCTTCCCTTCGTCCTGCAGGGCTTATCGTCATCGAACCTTGAATTTACGTCCTCTACCCTCAAACTGCCGCCAACACTGCCCATTCCCTTGGTATCTCTTCTGAACACTTTGGCGGAGCCGGGCCTGCTATATAAAGGGTTGTCGGCTTTCGTTGAAAGCTCCAGTGGGGGGTTGTTGAACCAAAGTTTGCGAGCGGCTCTCTCAAATGAGCTCCGTTCGTATCTAGGATTAGTTGCGACACTGGAAGGGGAAATTCGAAGGGCGCTGGCCGCTCCTGGAGCTTCTACTTCTCCCGCCAGCGTAGCCAAAACCGGGGTCACATTGAAAAGATGTGTAGTATGGACAAGAGATGCGACAATGGCACTGAGGTTAATGAGCGTGATTGTCGAAGAAGCTCAGAGTAAGTGGTAATCTATGTGTGGGAATTCCATTTACTAACGACACCTAGACAAGAAGGGCGGCCAACTTATATCGATGATACATGGTTTCTCGACTTCCCATGGCGATCCTTTCGTCTGCGCACTAGCTGAGAAACTGCTCACACATGTTACGCGCCCGTTCTATGACATGCTGCGCTTATGGATCTATGATGGCGAGCTTTCAGATCCATACCAAGAGTTTTTTGTAGTAGAGCCGGAGGTTAGTCCAAGTACTGATCCCCGGCGCCTCGCGACAAGCGTTTGGGAAGACAAGTATAAGCTTGACGACGATTTGGTGCCATCAATTATCACGCAGGATTTTGCCAAGAAAGTATTTTTGATCGGAAAATCTCTGAATTTCATCAGGTACGGCTGCGGGGACTCGGGATGGGTAGAAGCCTATTCAAAGGAGAGTTCGAAAGAGTTGCGGTACGGCGACACAGCAAGTCTAGAGACATCCATCGATGAGGCATATAAATCCACAATGGCGCGGCTGATTTACCTCATGGATGAAAAATTCAAGCTCTTTGATCATCTTCGGGCACTGAAGAAATACCTGTTACTGGGACAGGGAGATTTTATCGCCCTCTTGATGGAATCACTGGCTTCAAACCTCGACCGTCCTGCTAATTCCCAGTACAGACATACGCTCACGGCTCAGTTGGAGCATGCTATTCGTGCTTCTAATGCTCAATATGATTCGTCAGATGTCCTTCGCCGTCTGGATGCCCGGATGCTCGAGCTCAGCCACGGTGAGATTGGCTGGGACTGTTTCACACTAGAATATAAGATAGATGCCCCAGTTGATGTAGTCATTACACCCTGGGGCTCTACTCAATATTTGAAAGTCTTCAATTTCCTATGGCGCGTGAAACGGGTCGAGTTTGCGCTTGGTAGTACTTGGCGTCGATGTATGACCGGTGCCAGAGGCGTACTGAGAAGTGTCGACGATAAGGTAGGGCCTGACTGGAAGGGAGCAAGATGCGCTATTGCTGAAATGATACATTTTGTTTGCCAATTACAATATTACATCCTGTTCGAAGTCATCGAGGCTAGTTGGGATCAGTTGCAAGCATCTATTTCCAAGCCAGGATGTACACTGGATGATCTCATCGAAGCACACACCAAATATCTCGAATCGATTACGCACAAGGGCCTACTAGGCTCATCATCTTCGTCCAAGAGCTCGTCCTCCAACAAGCATCAAGAAGAGAGCTTCTTGACTCAACTACACCAGATACTGAAGATCATGCTTGCATATAAGGATGCTGTCGATGGGTTATACTCGTTCTCTGTCGCCGAGTTCACCCGAAGACAAGAACTCAGTGCTAAAATCGAGACGCGAACCGCACAAGGCCGGTGGGGCGTTACAGAACGTGACCTTCTCTCATCCAGGCGCACTCGTGGACACCAAAACTCGGTTTCTTCGATGTCCACGCCGAACGTTGGGAACTCCGCGGACGATATAGGTACACCGTCGTCCCTCATGGGTCAGGACCTTTCAGCAGACGACCACATGCTTGCGTCCCTACGTGTTCGACTCCGAGATCTGTCTGCCGAGTTTCGGTCACGGTTGAATACGCTCCTGGGCGACCTAGCATACCAACCAGATGTAGACATGCGGTTCCTCGCTGTAGTAATGAACTTCAACGACTTCTACGAACCGGTACGAAAGCGAAGGACAGCGACGAGTTCTCGAGACAAGGAAAGACTCCGCCGCAAAGCAGCAGAGGGGAATGCACAAAAGGAAATGAAGAAAGAGAGAAGAGATCCAACCGGGCCAGAAAGCGCCAGTGGCTCAGGTGCCCAAGCACCATAATGTACTTTTCACCTGAATGCATCGTGGGTTCGCATTTTTGATGAGGCTAAGGTTGGGACTATAAAATTGGAGTCAAGGAACAGGGAGGGCAAAGTTTAATGGCATGAATAGATAATGCAAGCGATGATTTTACGGTCATTGATATATATACTTCCATAATAGAGGAATGTTTTGTAAGCATGAGAGATCTAATCTAAAAGAATTGCGCACGTAAACAAATCCCAAGCATATTCTCAAATGGAAGCGGACCATCTAGTAAAGGTTGGGGGTCACTAGATTTAATTCCGCGGTGTTGCGAAACTTCCGCAACTCACGTGGAAATTTTCCCAAAACTTTCTACAAGACAATCCAAACGTTCAATTCACACAGCCCACACCCACCATTTAGGCGCTACCTGCGTCTTTTTCTGTATCGCTTTTCCAGAGTCTTTAAATATACGCGACTCGAACTTTTTTCGCGGAAATCAAAAGGAGGAGGCCGCAATTTGCCGCAATGTCGGGTGAAGAATCTTCCCAGCCGTCGCACGTCCCGGCGTGGAAGAAATTAGGACTGAAGCTCAAATACGCCAAGGACCCCCTAGAAGAAGAGAAAGAAAATACAGATAAGGTTGAGAAGAGGGAAAAGAAAGAAAAGAAGAAAGATTCAAAGAAGAAGAAGAGGAGTGAAACCGAAGCCGAAGCCGAGCCAGAGGATAAGAAGCCGCGCAAGAACAAAAAACGACGACTTGATGACGACGATAACGATGAACGGGACGAGAAAGAACAACCTGCAGCTGAGAAACAAGAGGATGAGTCCCGCAAGAAAAAGAAGAAGAAGGTTTCTTTCTCGACTGAAGTAGAGGAGAAGGAGGTGCCTAGTCGTGATGCCCTGGGTGATGTCGATATGGATATGGATATGGATATGGATGCCGATGCTGATGCCGAGGATGGAGGGAAGAAGCAGAAGAAGAAGAAGGAGAAAAAGAAGAAGAACAAGGATCAGGCGGCTGCCGGAGATTCAGCGAGTGATGCGTCCCGGAAGATTCATGAGACTCCTATTCTCTCCTACTTGAGTCTTTACTACAAGCATCGCTCGGCGTGGAAGTTTCAGAAGAACCGCGAAACACATCTCTTTAAACATGTTCTTTCGTTGGAGCAGGTGCCGACTCAGTACAATGCTGCTCTTCTTGTGTATCTCCAGGGCTTGAAAAGTGAAGGTGCTAAGCAGCGGTTACGGGAGATTGCTGAGGAAGCTGTGAAGGCAGAGATTGAGGAGGCTTCATCCGATAGTAAGGAGGAAAGTACCGCGGACGAGTCTGCAGAGCATGTCCCGTCTGAGAAGGAGAACTATGACAGCGCTGTCGGCGCTTTCAGGGAATGTTTGTCCCAGGGCAAACAAGATGAGCTGAATACGACTGGATCTACGGATAAGCTGGAAGGCGATGCGTTGAAAAAGCTTGAGATGAGACAGCGAGCGGAGCTCGTCTTGTATGCAGTCAATGGCACGCTGTTCAACTTCCAGAAGCCAAAGCCTCTTACACAGAAAGGAAAGGGCGCGAAGAACCAGAACCAAGCAAATAAGAAGAAGAAGAAGAAGAACCGAACTGCTATTGTGGAAATATCAAGCAGCAGTGAAAGTGAAAGCTCTAGTGACAGCGACAGCGACGATGATGCTGCTGCCAGCAAAAAGAAGAACGAGACACCCAGGGATTCGTCTTCTGATTCGAGCAGTGACAGCGATTCTGAAAGCACAAGCTCCAGTGATTCGTCATCCTCGTCATCATCTTCTTCCTAAATGACCATTGCATAGGCTCTTCGGGCCTATTATCTCGTCTTTTCTCCTACGCTTCTGCTCGAGATGGTTCCCTTGGAGCCTATACTCGAACTGTCACATCTTCAAAAAGTTCACAAGGATTACTTTCGAAAAGTCTTTAGCGAAAAGTTGGATACCTGGTCTAGGCATATGAAGGAGTTCGTCAAACTGATGGCATGATTCACCTGTTGTTAGTTGTCATGTATACCCAGTATATACAGATAGAACAGTATTTTCCCTATTCAAAATTTGTTTATGAAGGCATAAAATCAAACGAGCCATAATCTTTACCATGTAGAAATAATACCTTGTAGGATTCATAGATCCGCCAATTGATATGCGTTGTCCAAAGGCGGTGACAGTGGAGCTTACTCAATAGCTCAGAGCTTCGGCCCTCAGGCACCCTTTGGCACGCGTCCTCTCGAACCTCATCATCCTCCATCGCCATTCCCCCTCTTCGTGCTTCTCGATACCTTCGTCCCCGCTTACATTCCCCCTGTTCCCGCTCGTTTACTTTTCTAAGTACTATATACGCTCATCGCCATCATGTCTGGTAGGGTCCTTGGCTAAATTGATTGACCTGGTGCCATGACTTCATCGATTACTGACCTTCATTTTGCGAGCAGGAAGCGCATACGACAGACATATCACAATCTTCTCAGACCAAGGTCGTCTGTACCAAGTCGGTGAGTGCCTCTGGTTGGAAAGCCACCTCCTCGAGAAACAGTTCGACGTCAACCGAACATGTGGGGACCATCGCCATAAGACAACTGGATAGCTGATCGACCATGTTCTGTCATCAATAGAATATGCCTTCAAAGCCATCACCTCAGCTAACATAACCTCGTTGGGTGTGAGGGGAAAGAACTGTGCTGTGGTGTTGTCTCAGAAGAAAGTCGCTGTAAGCTACAACTCCGCACATGTCCGAGTCCCGACCTTGTCTAATCGACACCATAGGATAAACTGATTGATCCATCCTCTGTTTCACATATCTTCCGGCTCTCTCCCTCTGTTGGTTGTGTCATGACCGGCTCCATAGCGGATGCTAGGGCTTCCGTTGACCGTGCTCGTGGAGAGGCGGCGGAGTTCCGATACAAATACGGTTATGAAATGCCCTGTGATGTTCTTGCGAAGCGACTTGCCAATATCAATCAGGTCTACACACAGAGGGTATGTGTCATTCGACTTGATCAATAGGCGGTTACGTGGACTGACGCAAATACTTTCTAGGCTTACATGCGCCCGTTAGGAGTCGCTATGACCCTGATCTCTGTCGACTCAGAGAATGGCCCACAGGTCTACAAATGCGACCCCGCAGGCTACTACGTCGGATACAAGGCCACCGCATCTGGTCCGAAACAGCAGGAGGCAATCACTTACCTGGAAAAGAAGCTGAAGAACAAGGATTACGCCGAGGGCAGTTGGGAGGAGGTTGTCGAATTGGGAATCACAGCATTGAGCAATGTGCTTAGCGTTGATTTCAAGAAGCACGAATTGGAGATTGGAATCGTTGGCGGCCCTCGGACGGATGGTAAAGAGGGCACGGATGTCAATTTCCGGGCTCTGACGGAGGATGAGATTGATGAACGGCTGCAAGCTATTGCCGAAAAGGACTGAATGTCGAACGTATGAACATGCATGTTGCTAGACGCGAATGATATTTTAATAGCATAACTCCGACTATGGTTGTTACGGTGGTGATATAGTCGAAGGACCCTTACTGCCAGGGCAGACAAACGGTAGACGGACGACGATGATTCGTCTCTGTACTTCTCCAGGTTTGTGGCAACGTGCAGAAACCAAGACCTCGGTATGAAGTAGTTTTGACAATTGGCGATATGATGGGTTCGAGCAGCATGCAAGCTCCCTGAGTCTCCACAGAGATGGTGAGACGTGACAATCTGCAAGGAGTGCAGTGATTGAGCGCTTTGCAAATGCGAAGCAACATCGGAGGGAATGAGCGAGGTTACCTGACGGTAGAGAGAATAGCTGTCTTGCATGCGCTGGGGCAATATCTTGACGTAGTCGATTGTGGATATGCAGATATTCGCCACCAGAGCCAAGCAGTCATTGATAATCCTGAGCGGCAAGGATTTCCGCCTGAGGCTGTCAATCATTGCTTTTTGATGCCCATTCAGGTCTTCAGCTGATCTCCATTTACTGTGGTTGGGATGTGGCTGAGCTGGGAAGTGTGGCTTTCGCGTAGTTTCATCTCAGTCACGAACCAGGCCAAAGTCTGGTACCTGAAAACTCAATTGATGGGAGTGAGTCAGGGAATATCCATGATGTTCTGCTTTTCCTCTGATCTCGGATGAAGCCTTGCCTAATCGGTCGATGCCTCCGAACCTGAAACGCATCCCTCGTGCATATCGTGGGACTAAAGTGTGGCGAAAACAAGATCACATTTGCTTGGGAAACAAAAGCACAGCTGGTGCATGACTAACTAGTTCGGCATTTAGCGCCATTTTTAGGCGTTAGGCGAACGAACAATCAGCCCATCGGGAGGGTGTTCCACTTGGCGGCCTGCATCTGCCTGCAAGATTAGAGTCTAGTATCTACTACTCAGTTTTCCGAGATCCAAGTATCCCAGAAAGTCACGGTGGGTGCGTTTCCACTGGTGCGGTAAACTGACACATGAGATGATCCCATGCTGGATGGATGTATCATTTTGCTACTGTATTTAGTCTGTGGGGTTTAGACTTTTTTTTTCCTTTTTCTTTTTCGGGTTATTATTTTCTGTTTGTTAATTTATTGATTTTTATTATTGATTTTGGTTTTGATTTTGATTTTTTTCTTTTTTTTTTCCTGACTATGCTGATGCAGACCCATTCTTAGATCCTTTCCGACGTACCAGCGGCTTAGCGTTCGCGCTTCTTGATATCAGCCCTTCCTCGACATGACTGGAGTCGGTTAGGCACATGGCTTCGGATGGGGCTTCTACCTACTATGGGCTCCACCTCTACTTGTCATTGCCCAGCTGTGGTCCCGAGCTGTGATATCCGTATCCTCTCCTCAGCAGCACAGTCACTTTTTGCAGCCAGCCACTATCCTTGATGATCTCCCTGAGTAAAGCTCTTCGTCCTTGGCCTACGGGGATGGACTGGAAAGCTGTCATCGGTGGTCCTGGGGATCAAGTTTAAAAGGCATATCTCGCCCTCAATGATGGAACGCTATTGTAGAGCAGCCACTCTTCCACAGAGTCTTACTTAGCTTGGTGTCGCCGTCCTAGTATAACAATTGCTCCATTATCCACTTGACCTTCCCTTTGATCTACCTGGGCTTTCGCTCTTCGGTCTCTAGTCGTCTATTCCCTAGAGTCGCTTCTTAGAGAAAGTAGCAATGGCAGACGGACGTAAGCATTCATCTCCAATCCTGAACCGGGATCTACATTAGTTTGCAAGGCGATGCGATACTAATGAATATACATGATTAAGTCAACGACGCACGTGCCCTAAGAGTGGCTGAGATCATCAACGACTACCGAACCCTCCTGGTGCACATCTCCCAACAAGATATCCCAGTTCCCGCGGAAGATATCCACGAGCCCGGCTATGAGGTGATCCGGGAGAGTTTGGCTGCTGCGCAAGCCCTAATGTCGTCTAACTATACCCCGGTCCCTCCAACCGGGAGGAATGATGCGGAAACCGAAAAGGCAGAACTTCGGAGGTATGTATCTATTTACTCCGGTCTATGTAACATGTGGTCAACTAACTAATTGCCTCTAGGGTCATACTCGATGGATGCGCCCGTCGCTTTCAAGCTCATAAGATTTACCTCCGCGCAGCAGCAGGGAGAAGATGGTCTATCAATCGGGCAAATGTCCTCCGAGGACAACGGCCCAACCAGACACATACTGCTGGATTGAAGCTAGTAAACGACACATTCCGACAGGTTGGTACTTTTCTCTGCAATCTGCCACCGAACTATTTAGACTGACATTTTGGGCTTGAACAGGAGCTTGCTCAGGTGACAGATGAATACGTTGTGGCCGATCTTCGAGCAGCCGATATCCGCGCAGGCCATTGGCTTAACGACGATCCATCTCTACAGGAGATGCGCAGTTGGATTGAACGACATCCATGAAGCCCACCCTTCACGTCAGGTTCTTTTGCCGAGAGCCAATCAGAAGCACGGCATTCGACGATTTAAATGGTGGCATACCATTTGATTAAGCGCAGGTCGCTTAATTGCGCCTAGGAAGAGATGCCCCTCTTCCACAAAACTAAAAAGTTCCCTCCCCCTCCTTTGATTGGGACCTGTTTTTACTATGACGCTGTTGACGGTTATGATATCCCCACGAATGATTGCTAATCTGAGACGTTTGAGATTGTGGAACGTCCCCCAGTTCTTTTCCACATTTGATTTCTTTTCATTTCTTTCCTTTTTTCCCTGTCACCCTCTCTCACCCCCTCTCTTTTGTTGTTGGTTCTTTTTACGGGTTCTATGGATCTCGAATTTCGGGCTACTGTTAAGTGCAACCATATCTGTACCAGTCAGAGAAGGGAACGCGATTCCCCATTAGATGAATTAATTTCGGCCGCCGATAGATCATTTGGCTCTAGTGAGCTAAAAAGAAAAAGATGAATGATATTGAATAATGGAAGGCGTACATATTTTACACAATTTCATCCCTGTAATCTCCTTTTTAGTATGATACACTCTATAGTGATCATAATGTAGGAAGTACTCCAGCTGTACTTCTTGTGGTCGTTTTCTGTCAAGCGCTTTGACCCGATTGGCACTGTGGGGCCCACGGGTGCGAGTGGGGAGTTTTTATTTATTTTTTTAACAAAAAGAAAAGAAATATGATGAAAATTATCCAAGATGTACATTGCCATTGGTTGAAATCCCAACCAACCAGGTCAATTATTTTCGATATTTCTTCGAGGTTATACTCATAGTACTGGAAAACTTCATGATCGAACAATACCCTCTAGGTGATAATACGCTCCTTCCTCTTGGGGTAACGTCTTAACGCCGACCAGTCCATCGGAGATACCGAACCACATGGATGGATTCCTTATGCACTATCCCTTTTAGCGTCGATTAGTTGAGGACATCCCAGCTGAAAGCTGCGTGGAGTCAGGGAAGGGCCCAATGCAAGACTAAGTTTAGCACAAAATGCACGGCAGTTGAGAGTTGAAACGGACTTTTCAAAAGAGAAAAAAAAAAAATTTTCCCCCCAATCCTTGGTGGTCGGTGGGATCGGAATGTGGCCGTGCAGAGGAGCCCTGCAGTAGTTTAAAGCCGAGGGTGCCAATCAGATGCCCGGATTGGCAACCTGCATCACAGTTCAGCTGAGGAGATACAAAGTGATCCACAGTAAACTCCAGATAAGGTAGGTCTTGTTCGTGCTAAGGTTCATCTGTCTGTACTATGTACGCTCTCCCCAAGCAGCCGGTTTGACATTAGAGATCGTCGTTGACTATGAAGCGTGGGATGCTGCCCGTCTGTCTGATGCAAGGCGATTGAACTCGAACATTTTTTACTCTTTTGGGTTGCCGATTTCTCGGGATTTGCTTCGTTCTCTTGGTGCTCGAACCTGGATCGGAGTTCTCCTACGCAAGGAATTCTTGCTCAACATAGTTTAACCTTTTCCAGGAACCCAAGGTTCGTGACTTGGAGTCACGACTCACGAATGCTGGATTTGTGTCTTCCTCCCATCTTGCTTTGTTGAGGCTTGTGTAGTTGGTGGGGACTAAGAATGTTACGAGTTGAGAAGAGAAGTATCTTCCACTGGATTCGATGACTGTACTCTTGATCAATCTGATATTTCTGGATAGTCGTGGAGCTCCTACACGATTCGAACAGACACTTCAATGCACTTTGGCATCATAATCTAGTCCAAAATAGATAGGTCATGTGCACTGACTCGTTCGGTAGATATATTTCTGATATTCGACCTGTTCTCACCTCTGAGATCGGTTAGTTTTCATCGCATGCGATGGATTATCTATTAGTCGTGCTACGTTACAGACTACCGTCGTGGTTTTAATACTACCCACGGTCATCGCAGTCTTAAAGACTGTAACCTGAGTCCCCATGATATCTCCTGGAGCCAACCATGATAGACGAGATGGGATTCCTCCACATTCCTTGACTATCACCCGGACTTTCGGCTGTCCAAGTAATTAACTACTCACTGCTCAGGGGTTAAAGATCCGCAAGGAAATACCCTGGTCGTTTAAGGAAGGGTGCCCTTCCGTGAGATTGACCTGTCCTTCTGACAGTTTACACGATTCAGATAACTCATCATATGAGATAGTATCAGTACTTGGGATGAACCATTCCTATACAACCCTGCCCTACGGCAAGAGAGCCGCGTGCGAAGCGACAAGGGAATGCCGCAGTCACCTGGACATGAAGAACCAGGAACATCGAAGTTTCAGTAGAGAAAGCAAAAGGTCAGGCAGAGAATGACTACGCCACCAAAGATTCTGCGTGTACGTTTCAAAAGGTCGTGCAAACTGGTGCGATTCAGTCTAACAGGCTGGATTTGAATCTATATAAAGTGGTTAGATCTCTTCGTCGAAAACAAAATGTCTTAGCCATTGAATTCGCCTCGTGTCATCAGTTGACAGCTCGTCAGCCACAGTCACATCACTCGCCACACCCCACATCCTTGCACCGCCGCAAGTGAACCCTGAACCAATAAACTCTCAGCCCTGTTGTTATTTTGGGTATCCGACCCGCGTCATAGGTCGGTCCTAAGGCAGGTACAACACTCATCAGGCTGCAGTGTATTTCCAGGAGGAGCACTCAGTTTAAATACCAACTATACCTCGGTGAGTATGACATGTCACCTTCCCGACTTATCTACTATTTTGCATTTCTTGGCATTTTTCTCGCTCTTCTTCTCTCTCGATACCTTGGTGATACTTCAATTCTGATTCCATCTACCCCTCCAGCCATGTCTTCCGGACTAAAGTCGGTTGCATATTTTGTCAATTGGGTAAGTTGGCGTCCAGAGCGATCTTTCTTCAAAGGGTATTAATTGAGAAAAGGCGATCTATGGGCGCAATCACAACCCCCAGGATCTCCCTGCAGATAAATTGACCCATATCCTCTATGCATTCGCCAATGTCCGACCTGAGTCCGGAGAAGTGTACCTGACGGACACCTGGTCCGACATCGAGAAGCACTATCCCACGGACTCCTGGAATGACGTCGGCACTAATGTCTACGGATGCATCAAGCAGCTGTTCTTGCTCAAACAGCAGAATAGACAACTGAAAGTTTTGCTGTCTATCGGTGGATGGACCTACTCGGCCAATTTTGCCCAGCCGGCAAGCACGGAAGCCGGACGCACTAGGTTCGCTGAAACTGCCACGAGGCTGGTGTTGGACCTTGGTCTTGATGGTAAGTTGCCTCGATGGACTTGTGTGTATGATGCCATCTGCTAACGTGGAATAACAAGGTTTTGATATCGATTGGGAATATCCCAAGGGTAAGCAAATGCACGAAGACGGCGGCAGAGAAACCTTGCTAACAGGCCACGTAGATGATAACGAGGCATATAATTTTGTACTGCTTTTGCAGAAGTGCCGTGAAGTGAGTCGGTCTCCTATCTTCGTTCTTCCTCGGTGCTGACACAGTGTAGACCCTAGACAGGGCAGCCGGCCCACAGCGGAAGTTCTATTTGACCATTGCTTGCCCAGCAGGTAAGGAACATTACTCAAAGCTCCGGCTTCGTGAGATGACACCCTATCTGGACTTCTACAACTTAATGGCATATGACTATGCTGGGAGCTGGGACAGTGTTGCGGGTCATCAAGCAAATATCTATCCTTCTCCTGACAGACCTGGCTCGACACCATTTTCGACAGTCGACGCACTTACATATTATGAGACGGCGGGTCTCGTGCCGCGCTCTAAGATAGTTGTTGGTATGCCTATCTATGGACGTGCTTTTACCAATACCGATGGCCCTGGGACCAGTTTCTCTGGCGTGGGCGAAGGAAGCTGGGAGAACGGGGTTTGGGACTACAAGGCACTTCCCAAACCAGGTGCAACGGAGTATGTTGATCCCAGTATCGGTGCATCGTGGAGCTATGACCCTG
Organism: Aspergillus flavus; assembly: GCF_009017415.1. Taxonomy (NCBI): domain Eukaryota; kingdom Fungi; phylum Ascomycota; class Eurotiomycetes; order Eurotiales; family Aspergillaceae; genus Aspergillus; species Aspergillus flavus. The sequence goes on along the minus strand of NC_092409.1, from coordinate 3,992,760 downwards.
CAACCCGCACGATGGTCTCGTACGACAATGTGCGCATGAGTGAGATCAAAGCGACTTTCATCCGGCACCATGGACTAGCTGGTGGTATGTGGTGGGAGACTAGCGGTGACAAAGGAGGCAAGACTGCCAACAAAGCGGATGGTAGCTTGATTGGAACCTTCGTGGAGGGCGTGGGAGGACCGGCCGCCTTGGATCAGACCCCGAACGCACTTGCATACCCGGAAAGCAAGTACGACAACCTGCGAGCCGGTTTCGCTTAGACCTAAGTTTGAGATACCCCCAGTATACGACAGTCTTGTTCCTTGTCGAATTTGCATGTTCTTGCCGTGGTCTTCAATGCACATATATATATACTTTACGCATCGTTAGATTTAGATCCAAGCCATGGGACGAGTGTTTCGAATTTTTATTTCATTTTCAAGGCTCCTATCGGACTATGGTAACCCATGCTCCTCAACCTAATATCCACCAATCTAAATCCACCGAAATTGCCTTAGATAAACTCGTATGCATCACCGGTAACAAGAGAGGCGGGGCGATCCGAAATTAGATCGCTTATTTGGACTCGTCGAAGACGTAGGTGAGGTGGCACTTGCCACAGTACTGACGGTTGTGCATAGCAGCCATGAAGACACCGGCACCACACTGTAGAGTAATTAGTCATTTCGCCACACAAGTCACAGAGGGGTATCCAGAGAAAACGTACCTCGGGGGCGGGGCACTCGCGGCGGAGACGCTCGATCTTGCCATCACCGTCGACCTTGTAGTACTTGAGGACGGCAAGCTTGGTCTTCTTGCGCTTGTGCTTGATCTTCTTGGGGGTGGTGTAGACCTTCTTCTTACGCTTCTTACCACCACCACGCAGGCGGAGCACGAGGTGAAGGGTGGACTCCTTCTGGATGTTGTAGTCAGAAAGAGTACGGCCGTCCTCGAGCTGCTTGCCAGCGAAGATCAGACGCTGCTGGTCAGGGGGGATTCCCTCCTTGTCTACATGTTCACGTTAGTACAGTGACTTTACATTTCGTGTGCGGAGTAGCGAGCGAAGAATGCTTACCCTGGATCTTGGACTTGACATTGTCAATGGTGTCCGAAGACTCCACCTCGAGGGTGATAGTCTTACCCGTAAGGGTCTTGACGAAGATCTGCATCTTGATGAAGGCCTGGTATCATGAACATGTTAGTCTGACCAGCGTTTTTGAGACACACGTTATGCTGATGAATGTTGGATGCATAGGCGCAAGTGTCGTCGATCATGTTTGCCTCATTTCTTCTCTTCCTTTGCCCATTTCTCACATCTCAAGCAGAGGTAGTGCTAGGAGGAGACAGAGAGACAAAAGTGATTCAAGCGACTGCGATCCCATGTCCATCACCGCAAGGTACAGGGTCATCACTAACCTCGACAAGACTTGTCTTCCTCAACCTTCGTTGCGATCGTGTGGAAAATATGTAGAGTGGAGGGTCTTAGTGCGTTAAAATCGGTTGTGTGATCACGTGGAACACACTTTTGCCGTATTGGCCCTAGCGTGGAAACCCTCGGATAATCAGGCTCTCCGGCTCCTCATCTTTCTCACCTGACTTGCAAGTCACGGGATCCAAGCTGGATGCTTACGTCACAGTTGCATGCCTGGAAGCGCAGGCCACCAAATGATCGACGCGTCTTGGGACCACCCGCTCGATCCAGATTGGAAGACAATCGAATTCAATCGTCATCATCCCTTCGCCAGTTGCTAATTATTGATCAAATGGTTTCATGATTGGCGTCAATTATTATCCAGGCTATTGCAAAGGAAGGGAGTATCATGAAGCGATAGTGTCTTGAACCCTCACAGGCGACAGGGTGCATTTTCTTCAAGCAGAGGAGGCGACATCGATAATTAATATAGGGTGTTTGTCTGGACCGCGAGGGGGAACCAGAAACGAGCTCCTTACAGGAGTAACTAACCTGCCGGATCGCAAGCCTTAATCGCGTTCGGGCCACTTTTTTGTTCGATATTCTCCGTGCTCGAACCAAGGCGCAGCGCCGGCGATCCACTAAGCAGCGCAAATGGGCGGCCCCATGCCAAGGGCGCTGGTTTCCCTGACGCCTCAACCCGGGTGCGTTGCTGGGCCAACTGCGCCATTGTTGATCGGAACCGTGGACGATAGATCGGGATAGCTTCAGCTTCTCCATCCACCTTTCCCTGGTTCCCACCTCTAAATACTTCATATTGCCCTTGGTCCTCTTCTCTCAGAACCAGAGGTCCAGAAATCGCGCAGGGAAGCTTCACACAAGCTTCAATCCCGTTGTCGCATTAGTTTCAGATCTAGTCGGAAGAGCGACTTAGTTCTTTTTCCATCTGAGCTTCCTCTCCTTCTAACCCTTTCTTTCCCTTATCCGTCTTCTTCGTTGAAGAGTTCACCGACTGACACAGTGGACAGGTCGGTTTGATACCATCTATCGTACGACTAGCGCTGCGTGAGGTATGGTTTTATGCAACATGCGCAAAGCTTTCCGGAGTACTTACATATAGAATTAGATCTGTCAATTGCCCGCCACCGATTTGTGACGAGTGGCGTATAGACTTTGCCCACCATGTTATCGAACCCACATCGCAATCTACAGGAACGACATCGACAACATCGGCGGCAGATTTCAACACCTTCCGCTCTTGATGCCGCCAAAGTCCCCAGTCTTCCTGCCCAGGCAATGCACCGATACCATGCTCACCGTCGCGGCCAGAGCCTAGACCAGAGGTCTCTACACATGCAACGATCGCAGACCGTGCAAGATGGTAACCTTCTAAATACTAACGCAACAGGTCCCCTGGTAATGCAACAGCAACACTATGCTCGTTCGGCGCAACCGACACCCATGCCCATGATGCCTGAGTGCCAGACTTTCAGTCCTGAAGAATTGCAAACCCAACCAAGTATGGGATACATGAGCCCAGCCTTCGCCAAGGCCGAGACCCCGGCGCTGGAGAGTCGGCCGATGAACCTCCATCTCAATCTGATTCAGCAACAGCAGTTGCAGCAAGCACAGCTCATGGAGAATGGCGCTTGGGATTTCTACCCACACGACAACCTCCCAACGGGACTTCCGCACCAGACCAACGCAATCCCTGCAGATATGAGACGACTATCAGTGCAGTCGGATGTCAGTCCCGCGCAAAGACCACATACGCCGAAACCTGCACGTAAGTGCCCTGATATTACTTACAGGAGACAAGCCCCACTGATGAAACTTAAAGACTACCTTCCCATTACCCCTGCGACAACACCATTCAAGAAAACAGTGGATCTTGTGCAGTATGGTGGCGACATGCAGCCAACCCCCACCAAGGAGCAGAGATTGTCTGTTCCCGTTTCAGCCCAGCCGTCGTACATGCAACGTGCTAAGTCTCTTCAAGGAGTGGCTGGGACGACCTTCTCCCAGCAAAAGATTGATATGCCCTCTCCCCCAAATACAGCATCCTTCGAGGTGGATAGTTTCGATGTGTTTAACTGCCAGCAGGGTTCCAGTTTTGAAATGTCAAAGTCTGAAAGTTTTTCATCTAGCCACTCTTCAACATCGTCGTCGTCAGCAACATCCCCTTTCAATTCGTCACCAGACCTTGTCTCCATGCCGCACCTTGCAGACAGTGGTAAGGCGCAGAAGATTCCTATTTACCCTGCAACACCTAGCCGTATGACTCCAAAGAAGACCCCAAGTGCGCCCCCGAGCTCGGCCAAACCCAAGCTTTCTCCAAGGGTAGCATCTATTGACAGCCTTAATCTTGACGCCCGGGTCCATGCCTCTATTAAAGAAACTGGTGTCACCATTGACGAGATAGCGTCATACATTCATGGCCCTGACCCAGAAGATGGAAAATGGGTATGCCTACACCCCGGTTGCGAACGCCGGTTCGGAAGGAAAGAGAACATCAAGTCCCATGTCCAAACACATCTTGGAGATCGCCAGTACAAGTGTGATCACTGCGATAAATGCTTCGTCCGCGGACACGACCTTAAGCGCCACGCCAAGATACATACCGGTGACAAACCATATGAATGCCTCTGTGGTAATGTGTTCGCCCGACATGATGCCTTGACTCGGCATCGGCAACGCGGCATGTGTATTGGCGGCTACAAGGGTATCGTGCGCAAGACCACCAAACGCGGTCGTCCGAGAAAGCACCGGCCTGAAATGGATGAAAGACAAGAGAAATCCTCCAGGACGCGCCAGAAAATCGCCGAAAAGTCGTCATTTGACTCTTCTGGATCAGACACTTCGCACAATTCGCCGCCCTCGGAAGTCTTCGAAAACATGAGCCTGCAGGGTTCTAGTCCGGTGGGAGAAATGCCAATGTTCAGCAATGTTAATTATTCATTGCCCCCTGAGGTCCTGACTTTCACACCTCCCGCCTCTCCTGGCGGTAGCATAAGAAACAGACCATCACCTGCCCACAGCCAGCGATCGATTACACCCAGCACTGAGGATGAAATGCCACCATTGTCTCCATCTAAACGACCTCTGGAAAGGATCATTGAAGAATCCGGTCTACCTTTAATTTCGGACCCTGAAGCCTGCCCCTACACAAACGCTACAAACTCAACAACTCATGCCCTATCTTCTCCACACACCGTGCCCACTTTGACCGAATCATCAAATGGCTCAGACCTAGACATCTTCATCAACCAAGATCCATCTACAAGCTTCAGCAAGCACGAGTTCCCTGGCTTAACCGACCCTGACATGGCGGCATTCCCTGATTACGTGAACGGTCCCGCTTTTGACAACGGCATGGATTTGTTTCAAAGCAAAGGTTTCTCTAACGGTCCCTCAATGAGTGACGATTTCTTTGCTTTCCAGTTCCAGATGGACGAACAACCATCGGACGTTATGACAAGGGAATTCTTCTTGGAGTGAAGCACTCTCAAAGGAGATTTTATAGACATGAAAAGACTGATGGAGACTGACGACGCAACGACACTCGAATAATGGTGAATGTGAGCAAATTTCATGACTGAGATATAGACGACTGGAAACCATGTATATGACAAACGAACTTTAAAAAATGGCGCGACGAAACTATGTACAATTTACGACTCATCAAAACTTTTCAACGATCAACTTCCACTACCAACGACATCTGTGACAGAACTTTTCGGGCATTTCGATCTTTCTTTTTCATCTCAATGTGGCTTTATTTTCATTTTGCTTTTATGTGACTTGCTCAGCGATGTACGACAACTTCTGGGACTTGTGGGAAAGACTTTTGACAATTTTTACGGAGTTCTGCAGGTCATCCTTTCCTTTGTTATGCTTCACGCCTTATATTCCTTCGTTCCTTTTATTCACGAGTTTATATGACGTTCATGTGATTTGCTTTTGAAGACTCGAGACTGTACTAAATGGGTATGAACTTTCTCTGTTGGGTACATCGTCTTTCTTGGTGGCCATTCCCACCTGTACTTTAGGCCTGCAATAGATCCACTGAATAAAACAAAACAAAACAAAACAAAAGAGATTTACATGTAAAGAGCATTTCGGTTATAGTGAGTCTGGAAACGTCTATGTTTCAGTAATCAATCTATAGGGTTCTATAAACCATGCCTAAGTAGTATAACACAAATAATACCCGGTCACATCATGCAATGCAGGGCAAAAACACGGAAACAGGAGCCGTTAATGACTTCCTCTCCATGATATCGTCAGCTCAATCGGGTGTTCCTCTTCCGACGCATAGATTTTGCTCTTTGTAGGGCCTTTAGGTGCCTTGTCCGCGAAGAAGGTCGTATTTCCCCGGTAAGAGAGCTTGCCATCCTGGAACTAGAAGAAATGTGAGAATTGAGTTGGAAAAGAAGTATGGCAGATCAAAACACTTACACTGAACTCAACTGGGTTCCTGATCCGAGGACCGCAGCTGAACGTGTCTTTTTCAAAAGAACACTTGCCCTTACTGGACTGCAATGTGAATGTCTCGTCTACGATGTGTATCTCGTTAGCGCATTTTCAGGGAATTGTACTTTGCTTACGTGTACAACGAGATGTAGAAGACAAACCAGAAGCCTTTTCAATTCGGAACGTTGCACAGGTCCCTGCTGTGAACCAGGTTCCGCGGCTGATTATACAGCCTCTTTGTTGGCCTTGTGTTGTGACGATCAGGTTCCCTCTTTTCGAGTTCGGTGTACCGGTACTTGTTGGCTCCGAGGGTCCTCGTGTTTTGGTTGGTTCATCTTTTCGAGGTGTCTTTGGCTGATACCGGATACCCTTGGAAGGGCAGTTGGATGTTTGACCATCTAGTGTGGGCGGTTAGACATCGTATACCTTTCTAGGTAATTGGAATGAGACTAGGGTAGCAAACCTGGGTTGGCAGGGATGAATTTCCCCGTTTGCAAAGGCCCGGCGACATTGAAGAAATAGCAAGCCTCGTTCAGGTTGTGGTGGCGGCATCTAACCACCACTTCGGCCCCATGGGCCTTCACTAGAGCGTCGTGGATCTCGCTTAGGGAGTAGGTCTCTGTGTAAGAAGGAACAATCCCAGCACCGGCAAGGATCTAGTAAGAATTAGTTATCTAGTCGCGGAGGTGCGATACGGAATCCAAAGCTTTACAGGCACACGAACCTCGTGTGTAGGCAATCCGTGAAAGAGCTCCACTGTCTTATCAAAGTAGTCCACCACTTCCTGTTGCGGGTAGTATATGTCGTAGCAGTGAGTCTCTAGGGTACTGATGCATGTTCCATGTTTGTTCCACTCATGCTCCCACAGATTCGGGTCGTCGCCCTTCCAGTCTTTCCAGAAAGTTCGCATCTCATCCAGAAGGTCCCCTCTACCTGAGTCAGTCAGAATCAGGGAGATGTTGCTATACCGCCTTTTTGAATCACAGAATTGAGGGTAACCTCCATTACAGTAATCTGGCCTGGAAAAAGCCAGGAATCAGTGTTCCAGTTACACACATCAATCCCCCTAGTAAGAGTCTCACCATAAGCCATGGATAGTCCAGGAATTCTCCGGTCCAATGGCCGGGTCGGCGTCCCAAAACTGCGATTGAAGGAACTGGCCCCCGGGATAGTTGAAGCAGCATTTGTCCTGGCCATGATACGGAGTCGCGCAGCTCAGTTCAGCCTTAGAGCAGTGCTGAAAGATTCTCTGTGAAGATTCAATTTCGGGTCCAAGGAGACTTGAAAGTCCCAGGGTCCCCGTCAAGGCGGTTAGCACCTGCTGTGGCCCTGGAATTCCTTGTAGCATCCTGGTAATATACTACTGCTAGTAGGGAAGTTGGCGTATTTCGCGCTCTAGCTCCTCTCAAGGACTTGGAGTGGTGAGCTAAAACAAGTATCTGTTGCAGTTTACTCGATTAGATGAATAGGAGAAGTAGATGACAGGACATAAATAAGATAGCTCGAGATAGACGTCGTACCCCGTGATCCTATGACCGATGACTAAGTTGGATCGCCACATGTGATCCGTCAGCTGATAGGCTAATGAAGCTAGATAACCTTAACTGAGCTAAGTTGTGGAGATTCTGGAGAAGCTATAGAAGTTCCCAACTATTGATAACCAATCTCATGACCAGACTGCTTTCCTGGTTTCTGGCACCCTCGTTCAATGGATTTTGTTTTCTTCCCTTTCTCTTATACCCGGTACCAGCCGTCAAACATAGCAAAGGTCCGGCGGATTTCTATTCCGCCGGTATTGATATGTAAGGGCCTATATCTCAACATATTGGTACGGGTTAAAACTGACCCCATCACATGACAAGGTTGATTTTTATGTATAGAATGGAGTTCGAAATCATCCAAAAAAAAAGAGAGGGGTATCATGTAAGGTTAGGTCGTTTATATATATACATATACACACATTTGCAGGCTATCAAGATTTCACCGCATCTATAGCCTTTTCCTTCTGTAACTCTTGCTCATGGGCTCGCTCTTTCCACATTCTCAGAACCTCAAAGCTGACTTCAACTGCGATGAGGAGGATGATGATCCATTCAAGCCGCAGTCCGTGTGTCTCACTTAGCCTCTCCCGGAGGACGCTTGCTATCTCCTGCGCATAATCCATCTTTTCATTCAAGAGCTTGATGCGAATTCCGACATCCAACGCTCTTCCTACCTGTTCGTAGTATCCCTCCAACCCAAGTTCATGCCGGCTATCCCAGAAGAGGTCCGGTAAGGAGTCCGTGAGCTCTGAATAAAGATTCAACTGGGCACGTACGCTCAATAACTGCCCTGTCTTTCGAAGGATAAAGTCTCTTGTGTATGGAAGGCGAGAGCCTTGTGACAATAGTGTAGGTATTGATCTAGTTGATTCGAAATAATTTGACAGGAGTGTTTCCAACACTGCCAATTTTGTGCTCCGAGCCAGCCCAGAGGAGAATGCCACTTTTGTTAAAACCGTATCCACAGGCTGTCGATCAAGCTGCGGGCTTGTTTCATTGTTGCTTGGTTTGGTGCCTAGGATAATGGTATCGCCCTTTATGCTGCTGCTATCTCGTTGCGGATCCTCCACATACTCGAGATCTTCCGTCTCCAAGCTATCAAGATGAGGTCTTTCGGCTGCAGGTAGTAAGGTCCTAGTTGCGAGGAAAGACGTGAAGCCTTCCGGGAGAGACCACGCCACAACGGTACCCGAGGGGAAAACGAAAATATCGCCAACTTCGTTGGGAGCTAAATCCGTGGTGGCCGGGTTGCTAACGCGGCGAATGGAGTCTAGAGGGACCTGAACATGAACCACCTGGGGGTAAAGGCCGGTATCAAATGGATCTGGCTCATAGCCTTTCTCTTGAAGAATTTCCCGCGCTTTGCGGATGTTGAATTGTTCGGCCACCGCATAAGCCGTCACAACCTGTCGCTCATGAATCAAAAAATCAGCGATTGAGAGTACTATCGAGACACGTTGATTAGAACCTTTGTTTGATAGAGCCCTTGCTCTTTGAGCATAGCTTTGGAGAGAATGCCATCTTTTGATCTTTGTGCCTCAACCGCAACTCTCCGTAACGAGGTTGGCGCTGCCGGCGATCTGCCTCCTCTTCTCCGTTGCTTCTGGAATTCTTGCCCTGGCTCCTCGCTCACATCTCCAGCTTTTGATTGTTTCTGCGTCAGGTACGCATTGGAAGAGAAGAAGTCCTTGCGTCGAGGGAGGCTGAAGGGTGATGTGGCATGAAGGTATTGGCTCCGGGGCTGCTTCACAAGCCTGGTCACTGCGGGTCTTTTGCAAATGGAGCCAACGAAGGGTTTTGCGAACATTTACGCAATTGGAAGAAACGAAAACTTTGGCAAAGTAGAAATTAAGATAGTTATGTCAATACCTAATTGAATTCTAGTGCCATGACAAACACGGTCGGCCGTTGAAGATCTGACTGAAGTCAATTAAGTTTGAGAGACCGCGGCGGTTCTGCGGAAGTAAAAGAACTGGCTCTCGGTGATGTAACTGGAGCTAACCTGAAATCAGTTAGAGGTGGTGCTTAGTAACCGGTCCCCCGACATACCCCAACATCCCGGACATGCTTTCTTGCATCGGTGACACTCCAGCATAGCTCCATCAGGTACGGTAAAGGCTCTCGCCATGGACGCGCCTGGCGCGACTGAGGCGACGGATGATATCCGTCAGGATGGCTCCGACTTGGAGGTATCGGCCGGACAGAACGTTCACAAGTCCAGTACCCACCCCAATCACCCAGATCGATTGGCAGGAAATGAGCACGAGCACGAGCACAACGAGGACGAGGGCCAAGATGACAATGAGCATGAGGATAATAGTGAAGAGGAAGAGGAAATAGAGGACGAGGAGGAGGAAGAGGAGCCACACCTGAAATATGCGTACTTGACGAAGCATTTGGGAGCGGTGTACCGCAACGGAGATGCAACGAGCTCTTTCCTCGCTGCTGGAGACAAGCTGGTATGATTTCTGTGATTATGATGATGCTAGCTGAAGCTGAGAATTTGTCTAGATAATTGGAACGCATAACGGTAATATTGTATGTTGCCCGGCTGCCAACTCAGGCACATTTCACAACTAACATCCAACAGCATGCGTTGTCACTACCTCTGTTCCAATCTCTCCGTGTGTACCATGCACACTCTGCTAGCGTCACTTCTATATCGGTCTCGCCATTCCCTCCACCGTTACCGAACATTAAACCCGACAGCATTAGGCTTCATGAAGCACAGGACCACAACTCCAGACCATCGTCCGGCGCTTCCAGCCTTCGGGGCAGGCCAAGGCCGAACACACACCCAGCGCTATCCTCTACACCCTCAAACTCGATATATATAGCGACGTCTTCCATAGATGGTAATGTGTGTGTTGCGTCTCTTGTGGATCCCAAAGACGTTCTCTTGCGCAACTTTGGCCGGCCTGTACAAGCTGTCGCACTATCACCAGAGTACAAAAGTGACAGAACATTCTTATCCGGTGGCCGGGCAGGTGACCTGATTCTTACTACTGGTGGCCGAGTGGGGGCAAGTACGAATTCGACAACGATGGGGGGTGCTGCAGCTGCAGCTACGAGCTGGCTTGGCTCTATTGGCCTTGGGAGCAACACCGGCAAGGATACCATATTACATAGTGGCGAAGGAGCTATTAGCACGATAAAATGGTCATTGTCTGGGAAATTCGTCGTCTGGGTCAATGAAGAAGGAATCAAAATCATGCGATCAAACCTTCACTTAGATTCATCTGACTCAGAATATGCCTGGAAACGCATCAGTCACATTGACCGCCCCAACCGTCCTGGATGGGAAGAGATGTCTAGTGTTTGGAAGGCTCGCGCTGAATGGGTTGACGACGCCGCGCTTGATAGCGAGGAGACGCCGAAGCACAAAGGCGAGACATCTCTCCACGACCACACAACCGTTACACCCACCAAAGAAAGGGTAGAGAAGCTAGTAGTGGGCTGGGGTGGTACGGTCTGGGTAATTGAAGTTTATCCTGACCGGCCGAGCAAGAACAACAGAGACCAAAGGATTGGATCTGTAGAGGTCTCTACAATGTAAGTCTCTGAAGTCCTGGATTTGACCGATTTTTAACAGATCTTTAGACTGCGGACCGACTGTGTTATATCTGGAATCTCATTATATACTCCCAGCCTTTTGGTAGTTCTCGCCTACATCGAAGCTGAAGGGGATGCTTCAGGGGACGAACGGTCCAAACATGGAGTCCTCCATCCCAGAGGACGTCATCGGCCAAGAGGGTTAGAGCCTGAGCTTCGGATAATTGATATTGAAACCAAAGAAGAGCTCAGTGCAGATACCCTTTCAGTCAGCCGCTATGAGAATCTTACTTCTTCCGACTATCATATGTGTGTTTTACCGCCCTGGAAGACAACTGTATCCGTTTCCCAGAAAGGTACATTGGAAGCTCTCGGGAGTGGCATCTGGGATGCAACGATGTATCCTGCACGCTTGTTCAGTTCGGGTGCCAGTATTCGCAGTTCGACTAGCAGCGGCGACAAAGGTTCTAGTAGAGCACCCAGTACTTATGCCTCCCGACGGGTACCTGTAGAGGAGCCCTTATCTAAAGAGATACAAGATATCTCAGGGAATGTGGGGACCAAGATCTTCATACATAGTCCGTATGATTGTGTTGTTGCACTGAAGAGAGATCTCGCAGATCGCCTGTCTTGGCTGGATGCACACGAGAAATACGAGGAAGCATGGAAGCTCATCGATGAGCATCCCGAGGCAGCCGGATCTGCAAGTGAACAGAGCGATGCCATGTTTGCTCCTTTGGCAAGAGCTCCAACTACCCTTGGCGAATTCTTAGCTGATGATAGGTCTTCCACGACAACCACCGGCCGAGGAATCATTTCTGTTGCCGAGCAAGAAAAGCGCCGTATTGGTGAGCTATGGATACAGCAGTTAGTTGAGGCGGATAACTGGAAGGAGGCGGCTGAGGTTTGTGTGAAAGCACTTCATACTGCGCCACGTTGGGAACATTGGGCTTGGACTTTCATCAAGCGCGACAAGCTGGATGAAATATCACCTGCCATTCCAACCGATATGCACCCACCCCTATCTTCAGCAATCTATGAAACCATCCTTGGCCATTATGCCACTCAAGACAGACATAGGTTTAGTGAGCTTATAGACTCCTGGCCGTTCGACCTATTTGATGTTGCCGGAATCATATCGGTCATTAAAGAGCAACTTGGATCAGGATCTATCATACCCGATTCGGATGAGTGGCGCATCTTGATGAATAGTCTTGCTAAGCTGTATCTAGCCGGTGGTCACTATGGTGAAGCGTTACGTTGTTATGTCCGACTCCAAGATGCGGATACGGCTATGGCTTTGACAAGAGAGCATCGTTTACTGGATGCAGTCTCCGACGATATTCCAGCGTTCATCATGATCCGTGTGTCCAAGGAGCAGCTCAAATCGGCACCCAAATCCGAGCTGGAGGAGCTCACAGCAGAGCCTATCAAGCTCCTCGTGAGCGAAGCATATACAGGAATTGTCCGTCCAGAGACCGTTGTCAACCAGCTGAAAGCAGCGAACCGGCTTTTATTCCTCTATTTCTATCTGCGGGCTCTTTGGCGAGGAGAGTCTCTACCACATGGCGCTACTAAACCCCGAAGGGGCCACTTCGCTCACATCCGGGACGCCGCGAGCAAATTGGCAGCCGACGAAGGGAAAGCACTAGTTGACACTTTCGCCGACACAGCAGTGGAGCTTTTCGCAAACTACGACCGTGCATTGTTGATGGAGTTTTTGCAAACTAGCACCGCTTACACATTCGACTTGGCAGTCACCATATGCGAAGGCCGTCGCTTTACACACGAGCTCATCTACCTCCTATCAAAGATGGGTCAAACAAAACGAGCCCTGAACCTCATCCTCTCCGAATTAAAGGATGTATCACAAGCCATCTCATTCGCCAAGTCCCAAGGCGAACCCGACCTCTGGGAGGACCTCCTCGACTACTCGATGGACAAGCCACGTTTCATCCACGGTCTCCTCGTGGAGGCTGGTACAGCCATCGACCCAATCAAGCTCGTCCGACGGATCCCTAGCGGACTAGAAATCGAAGGTCTGCGCGAGGGCCTGTCGCACTTGATCCGAGAACACGATCTCCAGGCAAGTATCAGCCAAGGCGCCGCCAAAGTCCTCCAAAGCGAGGTCGCAGTGGGCATGGACACGTTACGTCGAGGTCAGCGACGAGGCATCAAGTTCAATGTTATTGAAGAAGAAAAGCGTCCAGCATCATCAGCAGCTACGCTGTCCGGAGTAACCGAGAAAGACGAAGTGAAGAGTGACGCCGGCACTGAGAAGACCTCCGTACCAGCACATACTCCGACGCAAGTCGGGAGATGTGCAGGTTGTCAACTTCCTTTCCATGCCAATGGTAAGAGTTATCTTCGTTTTATACTTGTAGTCGTTCTTTTTGCTCCTTTTTTCCACCGTTTTCTTTCCTCGATCTTGAAGCTAATGGTTATTGTAATGGCAGAGAAAGAGATTCTTGTTGGGTTCGCCTGCGGACACATCTTCCATCTTTCCCACATTCATGCATCTGGACCCTCCGATGATACCACGCCGGACAGTCGTTCAGCTACACAAACTCCAAAGTCGTTCCGGCAACCGCGTACACCGACACTGGACGAGCCCTCGATGTCCACATCCCGGACGGTTGGCCCCAAGGTCACCACTGCCCGGCTTCTCCGGGACCGAATTGGCGATGGATGCCGGATTTGTGCTCTTGCGAAGGAGATTGAAGCGATCGGGGAAACTGATACTTAAACGGATCAACAGTGTCTCTGTACAGACTTTGCTGAGAGCACTTCCACAAGTGTTATTCTCGGAGATGCTTTGGTGCATGTTAATATCGATGTGGGTGGAGGACGGCTGGTTCCGCTACATAGCTCCCTGGCGCGACTACAGACGGTATAGTTTTGTTTCTTAGGAGATACCCATAGTAGTACCAATTACAGTGCAAGTAATATGAGAATTTCAAGAGTCTTCTTTAGATTAGGCGGAACCTGGCCGCTCCGTGAACAAACATGGATCGTCTCAATATTAATGGGAGCAGGGAGTGTAGTCACTAATGCACCCCGTAGCAAGCTTGTAACAACGGAAAACCAATCATGACGCGATCTCTCAATACGACAAGGAAAGCCATGACCAGTCATCCCATAAGCTGCTGAACACAATCAATTCTGTAACACCAGACCCCTATGAAGTTACCAACGTCATGAGTAGGCACCCAGCACTACAATGTCAACGGGCGCTCAGATCATCAGAAAGCCAACAAAGGTCATCGCCAGGACCAGCCAAACGTTGCTCATTCTTCCCTGCACAACCGCTTCATTCGAAGTCGGGGCAACGGTGGATGTTTGACCGCCGCTGGCAGTGGCAGTGGCGGTGGTACCAGCTTGCTCTGTAGATTGGGAGGTAGTTGGGTGAGCAGTGCTGGGCCCGCTAGAAGACTTAGTGGAGACTGATGAGGAAACAGTTCCAGTAGGAGGGCTGCTTTGAGTTCCAGTCGATAGAGTCGTTCCAGTCGCGGTGATAACAGGGCCAGCTACAGTGGAACCAGCACCAGTGGGTCCCGTACCCGTAGGGTTAGTGCCGGCAGGGCCAGTGCCAGTAGGAGCAGTGCCAGTCACCACAGTAGTCTCAGAAAGGGTGGTAACAGTAGGGGCCGGAGGAGCACCCGGGGCTCCAGAAGTGGTACCCGTGCTTTGAGAAGTGGTGGCCACGGGCGGAGGAGCACACACAGTGTCTGTAACCGTGATGGTTGCGAATCCTGGAGAATACTTAGTTAGCAATTGCCTGTAACTAATGGCAGCCTCAGAACTAGCACACGAGCCGGGATACTTACCACCGCGGGGGACCAAAGTACGAGGTTCATCAACTAGCGAGTGCACTATAATCAGACATATCATCATCTTTTGTGTGTAATATGGGGAACTTACAAGTAAAAATGCCCAGCAGGTGGTCATCGTCGTAGATATTGCCAAGATTCTCTGTGACATCTATCAATGTAAGTAGTGTGTTTTGTTGGCAATCTCCTTAACTGTACTATACTTACCCAAGGCAGGAACCATGGCCGCGAGAACCAAGACAGCGAGGAACATGAGAAGCTTGAAGGACGAGTTGGAAGCCATATCGAACGAATGGAGCTTTGAAAGCACACCGAGGCTGGGAGAGAATGGGAAATGAAGTTGACAGGCTCAGAGAGAAAGCTGTACTGATAAGAAAAAAAAGTCTCGATAGCTGAAAGCGAGCGTGAAGAGTGAAGTGGATGGATAAGTTGGAGAAGAAGAGAGGAGGAGGGAGAAAGGAAGACGAGCAGAGAAAAGAAAGAGGGGGAGAGAGGCGTTGCCCGTGACACCACCCTCTTGCACTGGACAGAAGGTGCAACGAAAAGAAAAAAAACCTTCCCAGAAGGGAAGGCATGAACTGACTGCCATTGTCTGGACAAAATACAGGTGACTCGACATTCACCGTCGATAGTACTAAGTATAGTATCAAATGTGAGGGCGAGATGCCTAAGTGAAGTCTTCCAGGGCACATCTTGAACATACACACATATGTGTATGCATATGCATCTGCAGCAGGAATTAGAATCTGAGGAGCATTTCTCTTGGTGGTTTTACTGGTAGCACATTTAAAGTCCATGTGCTACCTGAAGATTGGGACTTTTTCAACAACAACAAAGGATATACTGGGGGATGGCAACTTCGACGCCGGATTTACAGAGTTACACATGTAGACAAGCTAAGCTCAACGTATCACACGAGAGGACAATAAACCATTTAAAATCCCCAGACACTACTCGAGTATAGGAAACAGATTGTATTGAGAAAGTAAATGGATGTCTAAGGCAACAATTGGGTGGCTTGGACTGATAGGGCAGCTTCATCGGAGGTGGACCTCAACGGCCACAATGGAATTGAAACCGCCAACACAGGATTAGTTTCGCATAACAACTATGCGAAACATAGACCCTTAGTGCACCCTGGCTAGAGCCCGTTCGACCGTAAAAAAAAAATTCAGCGATTCTACCTCCACCTCGAACGGTGCCGAAGCCACCCTTAGCATCGTATCCACCATCGGTGCACAGATTTGCCACACACAAAACGTGAAGTCGATCAGATCGACCAAGACACCCAGCAGGGGGCCTCTAACCCATCCAGTGCTAGTTCTCTGCACGTCAGGATCAGCCAATCACTCCAGTCTTTTATGATATACAGGGAGAAACTGGGCCGGGGTCCTGTCTAGCCAGACCCTCGGGTCCCGTACATTACGGAGTACCAGCCCAGGGTAACCCGCCCGTAATGCCACTGGTTCAAACTAGGATGAGCTTAATTGAGCTAAAATCAAGACGACCTTCCTGCGAAATAAGCCGCTGTGACTCTGTCCACAATTCGGGGGATATGGATGCGATACGAAATCGAACGAAAGGAAAGATCCCGAAGTCGATCGCACAACGCGAGTATTCATTTATCGAATGTACAATTGCATTACAAGACCCCAAACAGTCTCTCTCCAACCTTCTGAACGATATCCCAAGTGTAACACATACCAAAGTAGTCCCAGGATAGGGCACAACCACCCACGGACGCTATGAAATACGAATACCGTATAGCGTCTGGTTTCCGTCGCAATGGATATACATACGTACGGGTGTACACTCGTACGTACGGAAAAACCGTTCCAGGCTAAATTAGTGATTGTTACATGGACAGGTCTGCAGGCCCACATCGGCACGACCCGAGTGGGGAGCACGCGCCAATTTACCGCCAATTCGTTCTTCCAAGGAAATTTGTCGAGTCGGCTTCAAACTATGACGACATCAGGAGAACCCCAAGACAATTCGTGAGTGAAAAAACGGTAGCTATGATGTCAGACCTCCATTGGTGCCTTTTTTTCCAGCCGCGTTTACGGAAAAGATAACCGATCTAGACCTTTCAAGATGCCCCCCTGGTCCGAATGGGTTGGAAAATAGGTCAATTGGCGTAGATAAGAAGAATTGAGCATCTTATGGGCCAGCTTGCGCGTCTCCTCCTCGGACAAATTGATAAAAGGAATGTAAGAACGAATCAAATCGAGAATTTGTTGATGGGGAAACCACATGGAAGGTGGACAACTACTATCTTACCCTTACCGTCTCGGATCCGCGATCAATGATTGGTTAGAAATTCGAAATCAGGTCCTCTCCGTATACAATCGTCCATGATCCTCCAGCGCATGACGGATGACCCCTGAAGAACACAACCTGAACAAATATTCGATACGCAATATAAGTAAGATCGCAGACTTTGTCTCAGTTATCAGAGGCCACAGTTGCACCTTGCATGGGGCTCCCGTGGTTGTTCAATCTCAAAAATAGAATGTGGTTTTGGCCCAATCCAGGCAAGATGGACATCGCATGCAGAACTTAATTGATGAACTAGCTTCAGGAAAAGGTTCGGCCATGTGGTCACGGCGTACTTCCCAATTTGGGCCACCAAAGCAGATCCCGAAGCGTATGATCGTCCCGACGAATGTTCACATCGACGCTCGGGTTCTAGATTCCTCAATCTAATTTGGAGTATGGAATGCAAACCTTCGTCGATTGGAGTAACAATCGGTCATTGGGGTAGTTTCCCCTGCACCCTCGGCAACGCGTATTAGTACTGAGTAGTACCCATTCATCCTTATTTTAAATCCCCGCCTGAAGACTACAGTTAGGTCTCGAAGATAACATTATCATGTAGAAGGATTATGCTTAATACTGATATTAGTGACAGATCACACTAAACAGAAACTCAGCACTAGGGTGCAGAATCGGAGTCGCTCTGCTTCACGGAAGAGGGACTAGTACGGCCCGCCAATGCAGCCGCTTTTGCGAAGCGTTCACACGTGACCTTTCAATCACCTTGGAATGTTCTCAACTCGGACTATGTCGGCGGGGATGTTCGGGGGTAAAATAACGAAAATAACAAAAGTACACATGTCATATGAGCTTTCAAAATAACGCAACTATAATTTTTTTCTAGACTTGATCTGTATACTCTGAGCTTAGACTTTGGTGCACAAAACACGTCATATATCCCAATCCTCCGCTTCTGAGCGGTTCATATGATCAATAGTTGATACTGCGTCGTTCAAGACATTCCAACAGAAGAGATTATATCATGCTAACAGGAGCCGGCCACATCCCTGCACAAATCATGACAGGGTCATAGGCCGACTAAGAAATTGAATGGTAACACATACGAGTTAGAGCATAAACCCCATTGAACAGACAAACCAGTCCATGCTCAAAAACGAAACGTAAGGCTTGCAAAGTGTAACAAAAACAATCATGCCCAAGTATCATATAAACGGAACAGGGTATCTATATCGTATGCTGAGCCCTTGATTCGATTCGCCTCGGAACAACAAAGTCATGAAGCAAATAACAATGCTTGTGGACGTGTACTCCCACCAGCCTAGAAAGGGGAAGACAGAGTGAGGAGAGAGAAACAAAGAAGACATTCGTGTGCAGATAGGATTTAGGATATCGTAAATATGGCACAAGAAGTTGAGAATCGCAAAAATGATCAAAAACTCATATAACGACAGGGTATCATTGCTCGGAGATTCGTGTATTATCCCCGTATCCAACGCCCCCAACAAAACGCACAACCGAAACTCCAGAACGAATATAAATGAAATGAAAATAGAAGAACATAAATGAAGGTATTAAAGACCTAAAATGATGGTGAGGGACCGAGTCGATTTGATGCGCACCAGGCGCCGATAAGAAAAAACAGGGCGGCCCGGGAAGGACCGCTTTTGCTTTAGTAATTATCATTGCCAACGTGAATTGAGAAAAGAGAAAGAAGAAGAAGAAAAAGAAAAAGAAAAAGAAAAAGAAAAAAAAAAAAATAATTTAGAAGCAGGCGTTTTCAGACTAGAACCTCTAGGAAGACATAGCCGGACCAGTAAAGTAGTTAGTAGCTTAGCTTCAGCTCAACACCAGAGCTCTTGTCGGAATCGATGGCTGTTGCGTCGTCCAAAGCAGCGGCCTCTGAGATCTCAACCACCATGTCTTGGCCATCAGGCAGCTCGCGAACCACATCGTCGTCAACCATGATCTTCAGGCCATTTTTATTGACTCGAAGCACGCGCACGATACGCTGCGGATCTATGCGTTGTTTGACAGAGATCTTCTCCATCAAATCGCGCACGGTCCGTTCTGACAGATAAACGGCACGGTAATAATCATCTTTGGCTTGATCATTGCGTGGGAATCGAATGTAAAAACATGCAACTAAGCCACGGTTAGCAAGGATACCATAACGCATGTTTTATTTCACAATACTTACTGGGCTTGGGCTGGCGTTCGGCGGGTGGTCTATACGTTGGGTCGATATCCACCGCCTCAATGAATCCCATGGGCATATCCCCATCTCCATTCGCAACCCTCTGGATTTTTATCGGATGCTTCAAAACAACTTTGTCTCCGCAAACTTCGGAACCTGGCCGGGAGTTTTCTGCAGATGTGTTGACCGAGCATTGGTAGCCTGAATCATAATATAAACCGGTTTGTGATTGAACGGTCGGAGTATGGCAAGTTGAGCTCAACGAGATGCAACTGTTCGTCGGAGACAAGGTCGGGAAACCAGCCGATGTGTCAATGCTGAACCGAGGCCCACTCTTGCCCTCCTTCTTGACAAAATCACGAGGCTCGGGGAGTTGAACCGGATAAAGATCGGGGTCGTCCTGCTCATCACCTTGCAAGCCAAGAATGCTCACTGGTCGGGTAGATGTGAACATCTCTTGCATTAAAGCGAGTTTTATATGCAGATCATCTTCCATCGATAGTCTGTCACCATCTTGGGAGCCCATCGACCATGTCCGCTTGTGTTTTGTGATCTTCGCAGGGCGAGCGTCAGAGCCTTTAAGTGCAATCGAGCCACCACTACGCTTCCGCTTCCCGTAGTTGCCCGCTCCCATTTCAGCCTGAGCGATCTGCTGCCTGAGTTTCTCAATAGACTTCTTAACGTGGGCAACGTCATTAGACAGTTTTCGCTCTGCACCATGGTCACGAAATAGTTTCACTTTGCAATAGCAAACTTCCGCCTCTTTACCTTGCGCTGGATCCGCATTACCTGGAGAAACCATCTCTGTTTTGGCGCAAAGTCGGACTGGAATGCCCTTCACACCTTTAGAGTGGCTGAAATCAGTTGAAAGGAAGTTGAACCGAACAGAGATAGCACACTCCGACGCTCCGGTTGTTGGGCTGGTCGTCCAGGTCACGCAAAATCCGTCGAAGGAAGAGCACTCAAGCTGGACCTGTCGGTTTTTTTGGTCGTCAACACCTCCCTGGATGGGGTCAACGTATTCAACAGCCTGCAGCTTGCCACCACGCTGATGCGCCTCGTTCAGCCCTCTGCCTTCTTTCCATAACTGCCAGCAAGCAGCGGGCTTCGATCTTTGTTCCTTATCTTGGAATGAGACACGAATGTAAGTCCGGTATTTTACTGGCTGACCGTTCATCGGGGGCGGAGGAGCAGAGTCAACGACAGAAACGGAGTATGCTTGACCCTTGTTGAGGTAGGATACTGGTACCTCGTTTTGGTCTCGAACCATTGCTGTAGGCGCCCGTAATGTGACGTGGTAACGGAATCTAGGATTTAACACGGTTAGATACACGACTGACGGAAGGGGACATGCTAGCTTACTTTTCGCCGGGAGTTTGGACATCGACTTGGTCACGTTGCAGCATGGACGGAATCATGTGTGGATGGGCGTTTCCCTGCATATCCACGTCATTTAGTGACAGTTCATCCACAGATTCATCCATTGCATCGTAACCTGAATCACGGTGGACAAATGTAGGCGCGAATGGAGCTTGCTGAGCAAAGGGTTGCGGATTCTGGAAATGTGGTGCGATGTACGGCTGATTGAACTGGTCGAGGCCCATGGCTGTAGTATCAGCATTGATAGTGGCGCTAGCAAGCTGCTGCGGCAGGGTAAGAGGGGTGATCATGTTCATTCCCATAGGAGTATGAAGATCGCCCGCTTGGCTGTGGAACACCGCACTGAGCCCGCCTGAGTTCGGCGTATAGTAGCCATGCGGTTGAGTCAAGGGATTTATGAAGGAAAGTGAGTTAGGGTCAACATAAGACGGCGCGTATCTCATATCCTGGCCCGGACGAGGCGTGGCATCATGAAGTTTCAAGTCACCACTCTCCATACTGAGTCTAAGTCGAAGAATACAGTCAGTTTCCACTCAGGACAACAACGATTTTCGTGACGACCAGGAGGGAAGATGGGCAGATGGAGAAGAGGGTCTAAAATACTTAGCCGGAGTGATTGGGCCAGCAGGGATTTGACCAAAAGACGCTGTCTGACTATTGGGGACTTGAGGAACAACATCAGAGAAAGTCTTTTGAAATCTCTGGATGAGTTCGTCGCCTGGCTTCTGGGAGTTCTTTCTGTATAGCAGGTCATGTGCATCAGCAAGACATTCAACGGCGATCCCAGGAAAATTGAGTACATACCTATTGCGAAACATTCTTAACAGAAACCGGGCGTGTATTTAGTACCCAGACGGTAGGCCCAGGGATGGGGGCTGAAAGCTGGGAAGAGGTGAAGAAGGGAGTGCCAATAAAGATAACATCCGGCTCAAGAAGAGAATCTAAAACCCCAACTATGAAAACCGTGGTGGAAGGACTATTTTCTTATTTAGGGAATTGTCGGTATGATCCGATGTGTCGAGTAGACAATAACGCGGCCAGGTTATGCCGACCCGAATCACCTCAAGAAGTGTCGGGTCGCAGTCGCGCGAAGTTGAAAGGCGGAGGAAACAAGTTGGGGAAAGGCGCGGATGTGGTGGGAAAAAGGCGGAAGGCCGAAGGAAAGAAACGTAGTCAAATATGGATCGGAGTTACAACGAGAAAGTGTCCCCTTGCTCAAGGTGTCAGATGAGACGTGAACGAAGCTTATAGTGACGGGAGACCGGTTTTTAAGTACAATCTCGGAGGAGGCGACGAGAATATTATGCACGCAGGATTTGTATCGGGTAGATAGTGGGGGAATGCTTTGGGGCGTGAAGGAGGGGGGTATGTGGGTAATAGAAAGAAAAGAGAGAGTAAGAGAGAGAGGAGGGAGGGAGTAGGAAGAGAGGAAAGGCGAGTGGGAAGGGTCAAAACAGAAGGGGCAAAAAGAGAGAGAGAGAGAGAGTGATAGTATGAAATAATAAAAAGGAAAAGTCGATGATGAATCTGATGTGAAGGAAGAGCTGGAACCAAACGGCACAAGAAGCACCCAATAATATTGGACTAGTTCGGAGGACTGTGGAGGAGGTAAAGAATTGAAGTAGAATGCCTTTTGGGGAAAGAATCGGCCCTGGACACCCAACAACGCAACTCTTCTAGTTTTGGTCTGCTCGGAAGAATTGTGGACAGGATGGGATAGTTATTAATACCAACTGTAGCGAAAGAGCCACATGGAAAAGAAAGAGGTTAATGACGTGCAAAATCACTTTGGTAAATGGGTGGATGGCCCAAATTAAAAAAAGTAAATCAAATCCAACAAAATGAATAATAATATTATTATTCCAATTAAAAAAGGCCGAATGAGGTAGTAGAAAGCTGAAGGTTTCGAGTGTCAAGACAATTAAAACAGAAAATGAAAATGAAATTCTAGCTTCTCGAATGTTTTCTTTTCTCTTCTCTTTTCTTCCTTTTTCTTTTTGAGTAAAAAGAGAGGGAAAACATCATGGTTCCTATCTCTTCTTTTTTCCTCACCAATTCTTTTTTTTTTTTAATTTTTGAATTATGGATTTTGAATTTTGGATTTTCTGGTATGGAGTTAAACGGACATGGCCCAGGGATCGGGCGGGTGGGGAGGAACCTGGATTCGAAGAGGGGTGTGGGGTGGATCCAATAGGTAAGGACGACCTACCCGCCAGGTATTACAGAGGTACCGTACATACATGCAGAAATGATGTGGTATGAGGAGGTATGGTAACAATGGCGGTATCTGGGCTTCACCGTCCACGACTCCACGGTATGAGAATCAGTTACCTAATCCGCCAGGTGGGTACCTAGGTAGACAGGAGTACTCTCAGGTATGATACATAGGGAGGTATGTAGGCAGGTACACTTCCAGCTACTTACTGGTTCCGGGGGGGAATTATTTCTTGAACCTTCCATAACTATGAAAGGGGAAAGACATTCGAAACAAATCTCCTTGGAGGCTATCCATACCTGTGGGTTCCGATCAGACGGCCAAGCCAAACCGTTTTACGCCATGTTCATGATTTATGAACCATTTAGAAGATGCGGCGTACTCAACGGAAATAATTGCCAATGGAAATACACCAATCCTCAGGGCACTCTTTGACTCCCTCTCGTGCTCCTTCTACCAAAAGCTATCCGAACTACCTACGTTACCAAGCCCAAACATCACTCCTAACGCTATATTTCAAAGGGGCTTGTATTCCGAACACTCTGACAGGACAGCGCTCTATGGTATGAACAGTGTGCTTGGGGAATACAAGCTGTTTATCGAATCAAAGGCTGTTTCCATATTGGGAAGGCATGGAAGGGTGGTCGTGGAAGCCCCGGTAACTCTCAGGGGCTCAAACTTCCCCTATGGAAGTTACCATACATCTCCGCTATAGAGCTCTAGAGGAAAACAGAACCTTTATAGCATAGAGAATCAGCTCAATCGCATCTGAATAGATAGTGTGACACGATAACAATTATATGTATCTCAGAGTAGTGTAAGACATGTGGCCCTTTTATGTTTTTCTTTTTTCGTCCCCTTCTAGAACCGCCTCTTTTTCTAGAAATAAGGCGAGGCGTGGATAATGCATAATGAACAAGCTATATATCGAGCGATTGCTGTGACGTTTCTAGAAAAGGTTTAACTTACTGGGGATTTAAGGCACCACCGCCTCCAACCCTATACTTATGCTTTCATCACATGGATGGCACCTGGATTCCCTTGGCGCTTCCCAGATCTTGATATCACCACTGTCGCAGCGACAGCCACATATATCAAGCGGAGAACCTAATCTCGTTTGGCGTACGGCACATCCGTCGTGGCGACGACAACGCCAGCCTTATTGACTTGCTTGATGAGCCTCTTATTAAACCAGGTAAAGCATATCGATACCTTGGGCATTACTCAGAAACCTGGCTGCAGTCCAAAATCTGAAAGGTTGGATCTCCGCGGGGGAACTAAAGCACCTAAAGCAGAAATAGGAAAGACAGCTACTTCTTGGATGCCCGAAACCCTCGAGTATGAACCTAATGGGGGTGCACGGAGCACCTGCGACCCGCCGATTCGTGTGAGTTCCGAGCCACTTTTATCCATGGAATGGGGAGAGTTACTATGACAGAAGGCTATTCAAGATGCACGCAAGTCCCTGGGTTCAAGTTGATATCAGATCTTACTCAGGTGAAGCCGTGCATGGTGAAGAATCCCTCCTCCCCCTGATGATCTGTCTTCTGTTGTTATCAGTCTTGGGTATTGTATTGTCTGTAATGACAGCGATATCAAATTGCCCAAATGTCGCAACGACATCTATTGACTGGGTAACTGGGCCGCCAATCAGAAGGGTGGGATTCCGCTGCCGTCGCACGGAGCTCTCCGAAAGTCAATTACAAAACGACCATGTATTGTAAAGACCTGCCAAAGAACAAAATTGGAGCAGTGACTTTCGGTGGCTGGTGAGTTAACAAAATAGTCCCTCTAGCATTATATTTCCGTATTCGCCCCAGTAATAGAAGAGATAGAAAGTCTTCCGATCAGCCGTAAAGATGGGGAAAGGAAGTTTTCTATTTTGATTTATCTAATATTTCAATTATCGTCATTACGTATTATCAATATTATTACCTCGTCTGTCATTCATTCCATACCGTTGAGGAAGAGGCTCGTGTTCGAC
This sequence comes from Aspergillus flavus, assembly GCF_009017415.1. Taxonomy (NCBI): domain Eukaryota; kingdom Fungi; phylum Ascomycota; class Eurotiomycetes; order Eurotiales; family Aspergillaceae; genus Aspergillus; species Aspergillus flavus. Next base: position 3,967,924 of record NC_092409.1, on the reverse strand, counting down.
TAACTACTTTTGCTGACAGCCGAGATCGCCCTAGAGAAGGAGGTTGACTCTTCCTAGCGCGATAAGTGGATGGTATCCGTCAGTCCATCTAATTTGTTGGACGAATGATCCGATTCAAGGGGGTGCGGTTGTCCTAGGATAAGGTACAGTAGAGTAGGGCAATTATGGGGAACTTCCCATTTAGAAATGTCATTACAAAGGGAGGCATGCATTGCGTCACTTCCGCCTGGGGTTATCACTGTAGCATTCCTGCTCCACATTTATGACATCTCTTCCCATCAGGCAGAATCCGGCACTTCATTTCTCAACACACCTTTTTTTTTTTTTTTCTGCCTCTTCTCTCGCTTGCCCTAACGTTACTCCATCACGTCGACTAACCGAGTCTCTCTAGACAGTTTTCAGCATGCTAGCTGATTGGTAAGTGGGTCCCTATGGTGGCCAGGCCATTGTGGTCCCCATGGACTAAGAGGGACTGACCAGTAAGCGGTAAATCTGATGCTTGGTGGTCTGTGTATAAAAACACTAGAAAAAAAGAAGAGAAGAGAAAGGAAAGAAAAAAAAAAAGCCCAATAATGATAGAATGCCACCTGAAAAGTGGCCGTTATGGAACAAGCATGCGCATACTTACTGACAAAATAACTGAATGAGCCACAGCCGATGCAGATCATTATCCCTCACAGGCCCATCATATGATGGCTGTGAATCGCCACTCTGAATAAGCTTGTGTCTTTTTCCTACACAGTGGGTGACAGTCATCTCAATGCTATTGGGTATATATTGATTCTCAGTTTACTAGTAGCCAGGATAGGTAGGCAGTAAGTCATAGACCAAAATTAATGTACTAGGATTGGTCCCTATTGGACCAGGGGGGAGAATCAATCAGATCCCGCCAGACTGCTTCCCGAGTCCCCGCTGGAACAAGAATCCATCTGGATTAGTTCGCCTTCAGGAGCTACCTGGAGCAACAACACATCGGATCATAAATAATGGAAGCCGATTTGCAGTGACGGTCTCAACGGCCCCAGTTCTGTGCTATATATCTGTGCGCCGTTCCCACTCTGATTAACTCAATGCTCAGAGATCATCGATATGGCGCGCTCGGCACGGAAGGGCCATATTCAAAAACAATACGTTTTCCAAAAGAAAAGAAGCTGCGTAGAACGGTCATTCGAAGGTTTCCTACTCCCTGACCACATCAAGTACGACAGTTGAGATTCATCATGATTCAGATTTCTCTTTCCGGTTACGGTGTACCGGGTCCCAAGGCCATGGATGAGCACCTGTGCCATGCGCGCGATTAAATGAGGACGAACGATAACCCTGTCTGCACAGCAAACACACTTTAATAAGTCTGATGATCGGCGGATATTCCGCTCTCTAACTTCCACATTCTTTTTTTTTTTTTCCCTATTGCCATAATTATATTTTTATTTGAAACCTCCGCCCAGAAAACTCTCGCGGATCTGCCAAATGGAGATCCTCAGAGCATCCCCGAAGAAAAGTGTGGATAATAGCCTACCGTGGTACATAAGAGAATCGCACAGGCAGTCAGCACGAAGCGAAGGAGGGATATCCCTTTATGGAGGACACCGATTAGGAAATACCTGACCTCGCCTCTTTTACTGGTGGGATAGTTAAGTAGGTTATTTTAGTTACGCCCCCCGCAGGCCACAGCCAAGACTTCACATCATATGTATATTGTTCGACATGCATCAAAGACAACTCGCATATGACATTTGCCACGCCATCATTTTGCTGTCCGCCCCTCCTTCCTGCCCGCGTTACTGAAGAACGAGATATTATTCGATCGTGAGGCAGGTTCAAAACATTCATGCCCGTTTAGGCAGAAGATTTTGGATCCCCGAGTTCGGGGGGTGCTTGCTGTACTATTAGATTAAGGTGTGTCGCGATCCAGTTTTCCATGCATATTCTTGCAGAATCGGTGTGTAAACTATACTGCGGGATCTTCGAGCTCCCGAACGCAAGTACCGATGAGACGGTGTTGTTGGTAATTTGCTGGCATGCATCTGTCTCTGCGTAGGGGTTAGGGCCCGTTTGCGGCAATATATATTTGAGATAGGAGTCCACGAATACTCATCCAGATGTCGCTTACATAGAATACCACTAATATTTAATAGTAAGTCTGAAGAACATCGACTTTTATTGACATGACATTTTCTTTTCATAATTATCTATTTATCCTTAGTTCCCAGGCCCCTGGACCATAATACATACCTACATAGTACTCCGTACATACATACATACAGAGTGCCCCTTCGTATCAATCGTATCCAATCCAGTAGCGTACCCATGCTAAGGAAAAAACATCCGCCCTAAAAACCAACCAATCGCCCACGAACCTAAAAATACGGTATCAACCATGGATCCCCAAGCCCTAAACCATACACATTGAGAGAAAAAAAAAAAAAGGCGAGCTACTCCGTACTTTTGCAGGCAACTATACCGTAAGTAAAAAAAAAAAAAAAGAAAAAATAGGTACGATTGAATAATGAGTTTGACCCATGCCCTCGGGATCTGGATCTTGTCGCCACAACAAGGTACCAGGTCGTGATAGGTGCCACCGCGACGTCAAACCCCACTTGACTCTCAAGCCATCTGATCGTGAGATGTATTTTCCCGACAAATCATGGTCTCGTATTGGGAAATGGCGAGAGATGACTGCGTGGCTGCTGGTGGGAGAGCATTCAATCAATAGGGACCCACTCGTTCTGTTGAGTTGACGCACTACCCCCCGGGTAAGTGTGGTATTGTTCTTTTTGTTCTTTTTCTTTTTCTTTTCTTTTCTTTTTATTACTTTGAATCATTAGCGTTCTTTTTAAACGCCTTTAATGATGTGGATTCCCAGGGTGGGTAGTACCTATGATGTCATAACGATGTATTGTGTTCCCCTGCAGACTTTGATGGAAGTACTAGTGTGTTCACAGGTACTGGGCGGTACTCCTGTAGGTACGTAGTACTAGTACTAAAAAATACTTAGTCCGCTCTGTATTGGTTACGGACTAGCACAGTTAAGCTTAACCAACACTCTGCATCGTATGTTGTGTTCCGTATCTGGAACAAAAGTCCCGACACGTCTGCTACACTGTTCGCTCAATCTTGGGGCCAGCGTAAACAGACCCTTGATAGCCCTAATGTCAAATAACTCTTCAAACAGATACAACGGAACACTACCCCTCATACTACAGACCGAGAGCTTCTATTGATGGAACATTGAGCACATCAGTGTTTCCAGACGTCCTCTTAAATCCTACAGTAAGAGCAATTGATCCCAGGATGCCTCAAATGGCAGACGTAGAGCCCACGTAGTATTATTTGTAGGTATCGATGGACCAGCCGTCCGGCCAACTATCAATTATGTTCCTTGGAATTAACCCAGTATGAACCGCCAGTGATGCTAAGTCCCGCTTATCTCATGGCATACATAACATCAACGACACGCCTTCGGCGAACCTCTTGCGGGTGAATCGAAGAAAAAGGCAAATAGAAGAAAAGAAAAGGGAGGGAAAAAAGATAAACGCCACAACTCCTGCGCACCGTCACTCATACTTCCGCACCGAGAAAAATATGCTGCATTGATGAAAGTCAATGGGAATCCGAACTATCTTCTGTCTAGAAAGGCGAAATCGCGCGATGTATGTCGTCGAAAAAAAAAGCTGGTTTCAGAGAAAAGAATATTAAGGAAATAATCTTGTTCCGACTCATCCTGAGAGTCGCTCGAGGTGAGATTTGATATACGTAGGAGGCGCGTTTAATGGAGACTGTCCGTCCTCTTGGGACTTAGAAGGAACTAAGGTCCTTCGGACATTCCTGCACCGAAAAGAGACGGTCGGCTTAAGACCGGGAGTGTTCCGTGTCTTGACTGACCGAAAGGTCTTCGTCCGTATATTGCTGTTGGGATATTGGAGGCATGTAGTGTCGATATAAGTTTAGTGCATGATAATTAATGAGAATCCATCCACCCAGGGACCGTGAGATCCTGAGATGCCGGCAATTTTATAGCCAAGAGGTGGGATTAATGTGTGTCTGTGAGATGTTGTCAGCATGAAAGAAATCTACAGAGTTAAAGTTAAGCCAGGATATTGCGTACCCTGAGCCCCCATGAGCATTGCCAAAAACGCCAGACTTCCTCCCTTGACTAGTGAGGATCTCTATTCCGTCAATCCATGCCCCCGCTCGGATATAAAAGCCGAGCAGAATTTCTCCCCGTCGTGTATCTAGTAATTTGTCAGTCCCGTTGGTTGGGAATACAGAAACGGACTTTCACCCTCCCATTTGGGGGACTTACCAAGAACGAAATCATCACCGCCAGGTTTACCTCCTCTTTTCCCAAAGAGCTGGCTCGTCGCATCTTCGTAAAAGAACTCCAACCCATCTACTGCGGCGCCGTGATAGACCCGGATTGAGGTCAACAGTTTGGTTGATGCGAAGGCGCAGTCCAAAAGAAGCTGGTCTGGTTGACTGCCTTCCATCTGTGAGAATCCCAATTTACTGCCCTTGTAACCGGTATGGCCCTTCGGCAGTTTCACCACCGATTGCTTCGACTTGAGGTCCATGATCGAATTAACGGTGTGGCTGCCAAGGGCACCGGAGAAAGCCGTCAACTTGATATCCTTTTTCTTCTCTTTGTCAGTGCCGAACACGCGTTGTCGCAGCTCGTTTTCTGTCACTGTGACTTGCCGTGGGAGCCCATTGCTGCTTGATTCTGTGTTGATATACTCAATGAAATTATGGCAAACATTGTCACCCTCGGCATATAGCTCCAAAAATGCAATACCAGTCGTTGCGGTAATCAAGATTTTACCATTCTCGACAGGCCAGACTTGCACGCTATCATCCGAGCTCATAGGAGCGTCCCCAGGAAGTCGGAAGCAAGGATGGAAACGGAACCGTAGTGCATCAAGTCGGTGCCAGCCGCATTCATCCTGAGGTAAGCACAACTTAAGCCCTTGAGTCTTAGTACGGGTCGAGAAGGGCTCGCGAGTCATGAATGACCGATTGAAACGGACGTAATCACGGAGCATGATACCCGACTCTTGATGCGGACATCCAAAGAGATGTCCCACTTCATGGAGGTGGGCGCCAATTCCAATATTGGCTGACTCCCAACGTGATCCAGCTTCACTGCAGTCGTTGGCAACGAAGTCCGTGTCCGTCCGGGTGCAATCCGAGAAGGCATCTACGACTTCCTCTAGACTGGAGGGATAGCTGTGAAGGCTATGGGATCCAAATATGGCCATTTTCACATCATCCCCGCCTGACCCTAGGGCAGCGTGACCAGTGATGGTCTGGGAGCCCGTGTCCCAGTGAGAATCCAGTAGTAGGACCGAGACGTACTGCTTCTGGCCTGGCTGAAGATGCAGATAACCCTTCACAGCATCCTTGGCGATATTAAATAGTTCGTCCTTCTTTGTGGCCGGGCCATGTTGTTGGGCGATATTGAGATCCCGAAGCTCAGCGACCGTTTTATCGGTCCGAATGACATGGACTTTAGCTTCATTCCGCATCTGCCCATTGGCTGTATCCCGACGGCTCAAAGTCCCACTCTGCCACTCTTCTTCGAAGCGGAAACATCGTCTACCGAAATTGTTCCGGAACATTTGCTCGCCGGTAAAGGCTTGCCATAGATATGCGGCCATCCGATACTTTCGAATGGCAGTTTCTAGGCCATTGCCTTCTCGCTGTATTTCCGCGGGGGTAGCATCAAACGTCCCGTCGGAGTCCTTTCCTAGCAAGACCACCAAGTGCAAAGGCGGAGCGTTTACCAGCGGAAGGTAGTTGATACAAATCCAGGATGAATGCGCGGCAGGATGAGAACTGCCTGCGGACAGCTTGGTTGAAACAAAATCGAGGCGCAGACGATTAGGACCTGGGGTGAGATGTACTAGAGCTTTGAAATGAGATGACGTGACAGGCCAGCTGACTGGTGGGAACCCATCCTGGTGATGGTAGACCGTTACGCTTCCGTCCAGCGGATGTTGCCTTGGGTCTCCAATCTGGCCATAGACGAGGAGTACTTTTTGATGTACCTGATTATCGTAAGCTTCGTTAGTTCGGACTGTTATAATAACCCAGGCGTGCGCTAGGCATGCGATTGAGAACGACAGGGGACACCTACCCAAGAGTTATCTGCAATGGAAATAATTCTGGGAGCATATGGTGACGAAGGGGTTGGTGTCCGAACCCCGCCATTGATGCTACCCTGTGGAACGAATTGTCAGTATGGAACAGCAGAAGTCAAATCAACGGTCTATAGGTACAAGATACGAAAGAGAGTATATCACATACAACCACGCTATTGCGCTGAGATGGGGAGGTGTGAGGAGCCGGTCGCTGAGGTGGTACCGACAGTGAGGAATTATTGCCAGTGGTACTGCCATTGGTTTCGCTCAATGAAGGGAGATTCGGTGACGAAGTCGTGGGCTTAATGGAGGAGGGCGGGGTGAGGGAGCTGTATGAGGCCGTATCAAGAGTGGAAGAAGACTTCCCCGACGTCATTTCACCGTTAGATTGCGACTCATTGGATTTCGACTCATTTGACTTGGTGGCACGAAAACTAGGTCTGGAGCGGCGACGAAGCTGCGAAAAGAACGGCATGATGAGAGGAATCTTGTAACTGCCAATCGAAATAGAGATCGAATGTGTATGAGTGGTGATGAACAAGGAAAGAAAGCTTCCACGAGCCAGAGGAGAGTAGTATTCCTTCCTCCCGAATTGCTACGGCTCTCCTCGCCAGAACAAGAGACCGGAAGGAGGAAGAGGGAACAAGTAATTGGCGAAGAAGAAACGAGAGAAAGAACTGTGCTGAGATATTCAGGATAGCCAGTTGTCGGGGGAAGTTACGACCGAAGTGGTAGATGCGAAAGCGACCGTTTGCGGTTGCGACTGACAGAACGAATGGAATGATAACCAATTTTGGTAACTACTCCCAACAACCTAATGACCACCCCGCATGAATTGTACGCGTAAGAGAAGAACGGAAATGATCAAAAGGAATAAAGCGAGAGACAGCGAGGGCAAGGAGGGGGAAAAGCAAAAGGGAAAAGAATTCAAAATAAGAATAAGATAAAGGGAACAAGATTGACAAATTAAAAAAGGGAAAAAATGAGAAACAAAATAGAGCGACTAGTTTGAACTAAACACACCTACCACTGGGGAGTATGGGACTACTAACCTATCTTTCGTGACCCAGTAGATAGACTCGATAGACTAATGATTTATTGTGGCGATGGGGCAATGAGGGAGGGTAAAGAGAGAAAAATTGATCAATACCTTCTTTTTTTTTCTCCTATCGCTACTTTCAATACTGATAGTACGATTAGATATTAATAGCAATTGCCATTGTCCTCCTCTCCTCTATCCTCCCAATCAATTATCACAATTCCAACATCCCACACGCACACCCCCCTTTCCAGGCCTTAGGATGCAGCTATCAGACAGACTTCCAGGTTTTATTCCCCTCTCGAGAAGGGAAAGCATGTAAAAAGCGATGGTGACCCACTGCGACGCTGTTGCGTATAGACAAGGAGGTGTTACGTCGGCGGCATCTCACTGGCCAACCATAAGAGATCTCGAGTTTCACTACCCATTCATGAGTGGATCAGATCGTCTGCTAAATTTGTCTTTGCTGGAGCGATTAGGCACGGCATTCTTTGGTTTTACAGGGGTTCTAAGACTTTTCTCGCCCATAATTCTCAGAGGTTGAATCAACGACACATACTCGGTAGAAGCTTCTTTGAAACCCAAGGTTAAACAGAAACGTTCCTGACCCGTGTTTTTAGGGCTTGGTTTGAGATGAAGAAAATTTTATGTTTCATATTATTTTCTTTTTTTTTATCTCTTATCTCTGATTAGTCTTCTTATTTTTTCTTTTTCTTCCCCTTCTTTTAAATTTTCGATTTTATTCGAACCGGGTTGTTTTGGGAAAGGCTCCCGTGGCTAAATCTCTTTAGTACTTTTACCCTGACCAAGTTCCAGTTCCAGTTCTCAGCTGGTTTGTCGCCGCCCTAAATTAGCGACTGAACTAGACCTTGAATACCTACCTAGAGATCTTGGTAGCTAGTGCGAATAGGATCCATTCCATGGTTGTCTAGCTGTCCTTCTGCCTTTCCAACCATTGTACGGAGTATTATTTTATATTATTCTTTTAACTGACAACATGATATACTCTGTTCGAGTATGATATGTCGCTATCGGCACCGATTAGTTTCTTCGACCTCCCCGAAGTTGTATGCTATATAATGGCAGGGTATTATCTTGGTCCTTAAGATCGTGCATATACTAAGCTGAGGGAGTATGTCTGCTTTGCCGCTTGCAGTCCACGTCACTCCTCGCTTGGTCCTTTTCACCGTTTGCTACTTTCCCCCTCTCCAATCTCAGTCCTTGAATAACTCGTCAGATGCTACTCTCCTTCCTATAAATTTATTCTTATTGTTATATCGATTAAAATTTTCATTTTTATATGTTATTTTATTTTCTTTTCTGTTTGTTGGTTCCTATCATTGCAGGACTTCACCGAACCCCACCTCCTGAAGTTGCTTAATGCTTCTTGGCAGTGGGCAACAAGTGAGCACTAAACAATGGCGAAAAAAAGATAAGGAAAGGGGCTGGATTGAAAGTCCAGACTTAAGAGGGAGAGAGAGGGTCATGCCTCAGGCTGTCAATCCTGGGAACTCAAGCAAACGATGTCTTACCATCGGAATGCCACCGACGCCGTTTAGCCGCTGTCTCTCCTCACCACACATATAGGGATGAATGTGTCTCAGACAGGGACGATGGTTGACAGAAGTCAATGCGGGCAGACCCCCTTGTTAACTGTCATATTATTGATCTGACTCTGAAACAAAGAGAGAGAAAACCTAAAATGAAACCCGATCGGTCGGTACTTTGCGGTGGCTAGAAGTCGGAGAAAGGGAGAAAGAAGGGAGAATGTAGAGAGAAAGGTATGTATCTCATCTCTGAGGATCGATAGGTGGCTTTGAACCAAAAACGGTTCGCACGGCTTCTCTGCTGGCACGGCAACGTCTGTTTACTCCGTATGAGTACAGAGAGTCTCAATTGTATGAATATCATTACTCTCTTTGTTCTTGCAGGATGAGATGAACCTAAGAGATGTCGGGGGAAGAAGGGGCCGATGAATGCCCAGATCAAGGGAGGGAATTGGGAATGGATCGGAGATTTTCGTTGCATACCTACCGGGACATTCCAAATCGATTGGTTCCGAGAATCGTAGGTAAGTATTACTTATACCTATCTAACTCCGGGGAGGTATGCTGGTTTCGTGAAGAGACCCAAGGTTGAGAAACGACGTGTAGAAATTGGGGGTGCCATGCATATTTATCAAGTAATCGATAGAAGACTTGAAGGTTGATTCATCTTTCTTCAGTCCATAGCCATGATATTGGGAATATTCAGGGCAAGCCAAAAAAAGAATTTAAAGTAAAATAAAATAAAAATAATAGAAAAAATAATAGAGTGGACGAATGTAAGGGGAGAGAAGAGCTACCGATTACTATTAGAGAGTTGTGTATGTATGTACCTCATAAGTACCTCTCAAGTATAAGGGACTATTGAAGCACCCTACATATATACAAACAACATACATCCATGGGAGAACCGAATGTACAAATCCAGTAGTGGAAGGATCAAGGCGACCGGGAGCGATTGGATGTTTTTGGGAGGGTTCATTGGCACGTAACAGGGACGAATTGTGACCTTCAAGATCCACACCAGGGCAACCAACATCTCAACCTCAAAAAGGGAGCCCCATCTGATTTTTCCCCTCCTCGATATGGAATTTAGGAATTTTTGGGAATTTCTCTCTCTTTCCATTTTACTACTTCCATACTAAATTACGGGCTAATCTGAGATCCATTTTCCCCAGAGTTCCTGCTTTCTTAGTCTCACTCAGCTAAAGCGATCTAAGCCCAAACTTCCGCTACTCCAATTGGGTTGGCTTCCATTTTCACTTTCGTTATTCGTTCTTCTCCCTTCATCCCTCTCCACCTTCCAGCCGCCCTTCACTTCTTCTGTGACTTCACCAAGCCTCGTCTTCACTAACACTCCCCGGACCTTGCATTGACTGACGACGGATTCATGTTCACGGCCACTTTTGTTCCCATCCAGTGAATCGTCATCTTGCTGTTCACAGAACTCATGGCTCTCCCTCAGCCTTCCAAATCGGAGAAGACTATCCGCAAAATTGACATCGCCCAGGTATGTCGACCCTCCTGTGTTCAATGAACGATTATACCATATCCTCCCCGGCTTGTGTGGCTTGGAAAAATTCTGACTGACTCATTCCTTTGACATTAGGTATCCCTTAGCCTTCAGGATCGGTTGGGACTTGCCAAGGTCAAGTACCAGAATGGCCGTCTTCACGGTTTGGACCAGAATGGTGGCCGGAACAGCCTGGCAGGAAGCGACAGGCCGTCCGACTCCTCTTCCGATATTTCCCACAGTCGATGCGAGACCCCAATGACCTCCCCCCCCTTACGGACCTCGATGTACTCGAAGGAACTGCCCCGGTCGTCTCGCAATAGACATGCTGTGACCTTCGATTCCAGAGTGATGCAGCCGATGCTGTCCGCCAGCCGAAAGCGTCTCCGGTCGGATTCAATCGCAGACCACCCGGCTAAGATCCCCCGATCGTCCTGGAAAAGCTCCTATCAGCTGCCCGAATCGTCCCCTGGCTTCAACCGTCACCCCTTGAATCGTCATCTCCCCTTTGTTAGTGAGACGGCTACAATTCCCGAGTTGTCCTCTCCGGCATACCACCATCAGTCGGATGATGACAATGATCCGGACCTCCCAATCCATAGCTTCCAAAATGTGAGCTCTATGGTGAGCTCCTCACCCCCTCGGACTCCGCCGCCAAAGCATGCTCGATTATCTCGAAATGATCGGACCGCACGGCATGAGGATGGTGCGGATCTGTTGCTGTATCTGGCCAACTCCCCTACTCCAGCTAGTGTCGCCGCGAAGACTCATGGTCGGGAGTTTCCCCCATCTACCCCGCCAAGTCAGCATGCTGTTCTGCCTTCATTGACTCCAACACCTGGTGGTGGTGGTGTCTTCCCAAATTTCAGTACTCCAAACCAGCAATTCAATTTCGCTGATTTTGTCAATGTGACACCTAGCCCAGCGCAACCTGCCTGGGGTGGTCGCACGCCGGGAGGTCCTGGCAAGACCCCGCTAACAGCCAGGGACAGAAGAAGGTCTCACTTGGAGAACTTGCTGCCTCCTGGTGTAGATAGTCCCAAGACGAGAGCCAAGCAAGCAGGTGTTGTCCTGCAGCTTGGTGGAGAGCTACGACCATGAGGTCATCGTCCCTGTCAAAGGAGCCTTTTCTGCTTGTTTATGCTTTTCACGACTACTTATGACTCATGTACGCACCTCTTGTGATTTATCTCATGTTCGGTCAATGTCTTGATCGTCGGTCTTCACGTCATCTATCTTTCTTCCTTTCCCCTTCTTCCCTTTCGAGTTTTTAAATTCCTTACAGCTCCAAATCCCGTGTCGACTGCTACCGAATCATGCGTTGCTGCTCATACATACCCTTTCTTATGTCTCGTTTAATCGATCCCGCTAGCAAATTCCTTATGTATCCGCTTACTCACCCCTTCCGGTTAATCGTCGAACGCTCTTTTACCATTTCTTGGTTATTATTAGTGGTTAATGGGTGAAACCCATGTCCGGAACTTTACTACTTTGATATTCTGTTTAAAATTTGCTGTACATACATTTGACATGTCAATAATCGATACCTCATTGTTTTCAACCTGCATCGAATCCGTAGGTTTGGTAGCAAAAACCCGAAGATAACCCCACTCTGAAAATTGCACCACACACAAAATTAATGAAAACAACACGCGATAACCGACGCGTCAAACTCCGATCCCGTGGCTATTTCGCGTTCCAACCATCCCACAATGGGATTAGCGTTATGCATGTGATCGGTACTAGTCTATATCGGGATTGGCCAAAATTCAAGCTTACCACCACTTTACCATCACGTGCCTGTGTCCAATGGATGAAGTATATGCTTAAAGTGCTGACACGTCGATTACAGACCAGGTGGCCGACTCATCTAAAATGCTATCTGGATACCATGCGTGTAGTAGTGTCATTATAGGAGTTAGCCAAAATGAAACTATTATGGCGAAATATTGTGCTTAATACATTGTCCATTTCCTCCAACGGGTACATTATCAGACACATTGCTGAATCGCAGCTTACGCGTCACACTCACTCCTCCTGCCAACCTAGCTCAGCATCTGGAGCAGGGGGTTTCGCTTCTTCTTTCTGGGAACGTTCGAACTGCTTCCTCCACAGTAAGGCTAGGTAATCCGACGTGGTAGCCTCATCAATGGACTTGTCCTCGCGGACGCGAAGAAACCGAGGAAACCGAAGACTAAGACCTCGTTCATCGCTCACCAGCCCGATGGCAGCCGTGTAAGTCGGGCTGAGTGTGATATCTGCAAAGGCCATCTCCCACACCTCCTGCGGCTCGAACCAGACGTCCGGCTCGCCGTAGTATTCGACGTAGCTGGGCCGTGAGATCACGTTGGGGCTGCCTTCGGTGTATTTATCCTTGTTGGCCTGGTAGAACTTGTCCGTGAAGCCGGACATACACTTTGTAACGGCTTCGAGGCTGCCGGTTTCGGGATTCCGTACAGCTAACAGGATGGGTGACCACCATTTGGCTTTCCGGCCTTGTCCGTGCCAGCCTCCGACGGGGATCAGGTCGAGGGTCTCGGATGAGGTGCTGTAATCCTTTTTGACTTTGAGCCAGGATTCAAGCCTTTTGTCTGGTTCGTATGTGGAAAGTAAGGCCTTTCGGCGGCCTCCTTTCGCGGGTTTTGGATCCGGTTTGTCTATGTCGTTGTTTGGGGTCTCTGATGGTTCCGGGTTATTTGACTTCGACACATTGTCGAGCACCTTGACCATGATGCCTTCGCACTTGGTATCAGTTGCACCTTTGAAAAATTCCAGGACGGCCTCAGAATCGGCAGATGTGGCATCAAAACTCTTTACCCATGTGAACCGGTTCGGGATTTCCACGAATAAGCTTCGTAGAAGTTCTCTACGTTCGCGGAAAGGTCGATCCAACAAAGGGGTTCCGTTCAGGTACATCAGGTCAAATGAAAAGAGACAAACATTAATCTTGATAGTTCCTATATCAACGTTCTTTTTGGCTCGGTTGGTCAAAATTTGAAAGGCTTGGAGTTCCCCCGTTTCCTGGTCCACGGCGACTACTTCACCCTCTAGTATGAAGCTCGACACGCTCTCGCCTCTAATCTGCGGAACCAGGGACACCAGGTCCGGGTATTTCTCTGTCATATTTTCCAGATGACGAGAGAATATCGATACTTTGCCATTCTCGTCACAGTGCACTTGGGCACGCTGCCCGTCATATTTGTATTCGCAGGTAAAATCCCGTCCTTGAAGTTTCGTCAACATCTCGGAGAGGTCCCGAGTGATGCTGCCTAACATTGGCCTCAACGGTATATGTAGTTGTAGGCCACATCGTACAAGGAGTTCTTCCGTGACCCCTATCTCGAGCAAACAGGGAACTAGATCATTGTAATCAGGATGTCTAGCATATGAAGCCTTGACAATCTCCTCTGCATTGTTGTAAATTTCAGCCAGGTCTTCCTTTTTCAGACAAGCCAACTCTTGTTGGGAACGGACAGCGAAGTCGGCGCCTTCCGGTTTAGAGTACAGGAAAGCGCGGGCGAGTGCGATGAGCATGGTAGTCTTTACAGCTCCTATTCGCAAGTTTTGGACGAGCGTCCTCACAATATACCGGCTTTCTTCCGCGCCCCTAGTATCCTGCAACAGTTTCTCGACGATTCTCTGTTTAGTTTCCTGGCTTCCTGTGCCCTTGCTCATCGCAATCTTTTGCAGGGACTGATATACCCCTTTGACCGTCAATGGTTTGGGCTTCATTAACGTGAAGCTCTGTCTCTTTTTAGCTTCGAACGCCACATCACCGGCGTCTCCAAGTTTGTCATACAGCGATTTGAGCCCTTGGCTATTGAGTCCATATATCTTCTTCAATGCCTTCGAAATAGAAGATCCACCGAGTCCTAGCTCCAACTCATCGTATGGTGGAGAGATCGAGTTGGTTGCTAGCCATACTGCAGGGAGGACACTCGAAGGGTCGGCTTCAATGAGCACTCGCAGGAAGTTAACGAGTGTATCCACAATTTTGATGCGGCTTGTTGTGGCATTTGCAAGTACAAAGGCTCTGGTTAAGAGAGCATATGAAGCATCGCCACCTGTGGCAGCCCAGTGCCCTTTTAACTCCTCTGCACATTTCGTTGAGTCGAATGTCAAGGGACTTTGATCAAAAGGCACTGCAAGAGAAATGGTGTCTTCTGTGCCGGTAGAAGACTGCAACGATAGTGTATTCCTCTTCTGTGTCTTGTTTGGCGGCTCTAGTTCGTCGTCTTTGGTGTTCGACGGCGTTGCGAAGGGTTCACCAGTTGGTGCCTGAGTATCTGAAGCCGGGGCAGCATCTTGCCGGTTCCATTCTTCTTGGAGCTTGCGGGCGAGAGCTTCATCGGAAAGAGTTTGGTCTGTATCTTCAGACACAGTTGACGGAGTCTGCTCCGCATTATCAGCTTGCTTGGCTGCTTGGCCCTGGAAGAATGACGCTATGCTTCGATTGCGGTAGGGGGATGAGACGGGGACATCTCTCTTGCGCTTTTTGGCCGGGCTAGACATGTTTTGCTTGAGTCTGACAATATCCTCGACCTTATGTATATTATATTCGTCCACGTAATTAGCTCCATGGTGGCCAATTCGTTGACAGAAACAGGTAGTGGCGGTCGGCGGAAGCTGGAGCTGGATGGAGCTGAGCTCCGCTTTCCCGCAATTCAATTTAATTCGTCCGGAGGCGGAGTTGTCATTGTTCGCGACACCTTACATTTCATTCCCCTCTCCAACAATACCTGACAATGGCGACTCCAACATCCGCGCTATCGCCGCATGAACGAACAAGGGTCGAAGATTATCTGAACGACAAAATCCAGGTGTCGGCCGATTTCGAAAGTCTTGACTCGTTGCTGACTAGTCTTCGCTCCCAGCATGAGCTCCAAAGAAAGCAGGTATTGTTGTCTCACTATATCCATCAATGCATGACCTAACCATAACATTATCTGATGATCTTGGTATAGCTAGCAGAAGCACAGGAGGCACTATCGAAGGCGACAAAGGCCTCCAGCGACCATGCCGAAGCCACTCGAAAGCGTGCCGAGGCGTTCAATGAGCAGCAGGCGGATATCGATAGGCGGTTGAAAGCCCTCACGGGGTCGGATGCAAGTGACGAAGCGGCAAAGCGATTTGAAGCGAGTATAGAAAAGCTGCGTAGGCTGGAGCTGTCAAAGGGATATGTGTCCTTGCTCAAGGAAGCAGAGGAATTGAGGTATTTGAAACTGTGATCGCGTCGAAACAGAGCATGGGTCGCTAAGAGGATATACAGTAAGGAAGCCTTAACAAGCATACAGTCTTCACCGAAGTCGGCCATCAAACCATACACCCGGCTAAGGACTATCGTCCAATCCCTGAAAGAAGCTCAGCCTGCAGCAGAAGGGGCTGCCCCTCACCTGGTCGACTATGTCGGAAAGCTAGCATCTGCGCTGAGAGATCATATGAAAACCGACTTCACTAAGCGGCTACAAGGAACACTGGAGGAGATGAAGTGGCCATCGAAGGATCTGTATCTCCCGGATGATCTGAGAGCACAGTGGAGAGAATATGTGGAGTTACTCCTCGACCTTCAAACACCGTACGTATCGGTCACTACTTTCTACTTGGTGCACTAACATATCTATGCCAGTGAACTTCACGGCCGTGACACTTCGAAAGAGAAACCCGTCAAGCCTCCGATCTTGCTACCGCTGGAAGTGATGGTACATCCACTGGAGCTTCGCTTCAAATACCACTTTAGCGGGGATAGGCCAACAAATCGGCTTGACAAGGTAGGGACTGTCATCTAATAGTGGTTGGAATGCTGTTCTAACTGAGCTTCAGCCGGAGTATTTCCTTGCTCATGTGATGGACTTAATTAATAATTTCGGCGGGTTTTTTGCTTCGTCTTTGCAGCCTATCTTTGACGAAAAGGCACAGACGGTCGGACCTGATCTGGAGTGGAATTTCTACAACGCCTCACATGCCTACATTACGGCTCTTTTGCCAATTCTGAGACATAAGATAACCACGTACTTACCCCAAATCTCAAGCCACCCGCAGTTGCTGAGTCACTTCGTCCACGAATTGATGAATTTCGACAACGAAACCCGCGAATCATGGAATTACCTACCGGATCCTTATACTGACGATAATTGGAAGGGCATGACGTGGGAGGTATTAACCGAACAAGGGTGGTTTGAGCGTTGGCTTCAGGTTGAGAAAGAATTTGCATTGGCACGATACAAGGAGATTGTAGATGCGCCAGATAGTGGTCATATCGACTATGATGGTGTTGATCGTTCAGCGACCAAACCGACCAAAGCTGCAATCCGTGTCAATGACCTTCTTGAGACAATAACCGAGCGTTACCAGCCCCTGTCGTCATTCAGCCAGAAATTGCGCTTTCTTATCGACATTCAGATTACTATATTTGACCAATTCCATGAACGCCTGCACTCGGCGTTGGAAGCCTACCTTGCAATGACGTCGACAATCGGTCGCACAGTGCAAGGTGCTGATGGAGCCAGTGTGGAAGGTGTTGCCGGGCTAGAAAGGCTCTCCAGGGTCTTCGGAAGCGCCGAATATCTTGAGAAGAAGATGGAAGATTGGAGTAACGAAGTGTTCTTCGTAGAGCTTTGGTCTGAACTCCAAGAACGGGTCCGGCAGAACAAGGATGGCGGCAAGAACGTAGCTGGCTCGATGTCTGTTGCGGATGTAGCATCGCGAACATCTCAGGCGGTTGCGAATGGTAACGATCATGGAGAGGCCTCTGAAGGCGCCCTGTTCGATGAGACAGCATCCGCATATCGCCGCCTGAGGCTCCGGTCTGAATCCGTCATCACCTCGACTCTGACATCAAACATTCGCAGCGCCCTTAAACCTTACTCTCGCGTTTCGACTTGGGCAACCATTTCTGCTGGTTTGGCTTCTCCTTTATCTCCTACTTCGGATCTTGCGCCGGCAATGCGCACTCTATCCACCGAGATCTCATTCCTTTCCCGCACCTTGGGCATCGCACCCTTGCGTCGTATCATCCGCCAAGTGCTTCTCTCAATTCAGACCTACATCTGGAATAATGTTCTCACGAGGAATATGTTCTCCGCTGCAGGGGCAACGCAGCTGATAAGCGATGTTGAGCATCTCTGCAATGTAGTTGATGTAGCCCTTGGCCCGGCGGCTCAGGTTAGCAGCTCAGCGAATGTGCTTAGGAAACTCAACGAGGGTCTTACCCTTCTCGGATTGAGTATCAGTGGGTCGAAGGCAGCAGAGGACGGGTCTGCATCGCAGAACAGCGATCGGCAGGGAACGGCGCCTTTAGGACTGTGGGAGGTAGAGAAGAGGCTGTTCAAGGATAATGAAAGCGCAAGGGTTGTCCTTGGTGAATTGAACATTGAAACTCTTTCCGAAGCGGAGGCGAGAAGTGTTCTAGAGAGGCGAGTCGAGATTGGTAGTTGATTTTAGCGACATTGCATTCGTCAGTGATTGCTGGAACTGACATGCTTCTATTTTAGCTTGCATGAGATATGTAGATATGAATCTAGTGTACCTAATAATATGAGCCCTGCAGCGTTATTTGTTTATTGTAGTATTCACTTTAAAAATAAGAAAATCTATAGAAGGGATGTTATATAGTACTTTTGGGTAGCCCTGACAACCAAATGTACAAGATCCTGTTGAAAGTGTCCTGCCCGGAGAGCTATTTTCAGCTCGTTGCGTATAATTTAGTTGTTCTGGTATCGGTTTTAGAAGGGAGAATTCAAGGGTGGTGAACAACTGGACCGTGGCCCCTTTCTCCCGGTCTATTAAATTTCCTTTGAGCTTTCTGCACCTTCATGTTCTCAACTATACCCGGACCAACTTCCTCAATTGCTTGTAACAGCGCTTCAACGGTCTCCTTTGTAGTCTGCACATTTACTACGCAACGGAAGAACTTCCCATTTCCGACGACATCATCATCACCGCTGGGTGGCGCAAAATCAACCATGAAGCCCTTGCTCACAATCGCATGCGTCACCTGCTCGGTGACCTTGCTGTTGGCTTTGCCGCGCTCGGCTTCGTCCGAGACGACGCCACGAGGATGGAGGAATTGCCCGCCGGGGGCGTAATAGAAGCAAACTTGGAGGCATGGAGGAGGATTCTCACTGACGAGGATGAAGTTAGGGTTCTCGGCAACGAGGGTTGCGAGATGCGCTGCAATGTCGCAGGCAGCGTCAATCTGCTTCTCGTACCCCGCTGTTCCGTAATAAGTCCAGCCGAGGAAGAGCTTAAGGGAATCGGCACGTCGACCGCACTGAAGGGTCAGATCCGCCAGGTCCCATACTTCGGGCGAGTCAACGCTGAGTTCAGATTCGACGGCGCCATTACAGCCATTGGCTTCGGGAAGCTCGGTGTCTTCGTTGTGGAACAGATACCCAGCAGGAAGGGTGTTTGCACGGTGGAAGCGACGCAAATCGGCCGCAAGGAGGAATGAGCAAGTCACCGGCACACCGAGCATTTTGTGAGGGTTGATCGCGATGCTGTCTGCCTTTTCTGCCCCGGCGAGCTTCTGTCGTTGGCGTTTGGAGAAGACAAACGAGCCACCCCAGGAGCCGTCAACATGGAACCACAGATTATATTTCTTGCAGATGGCGGCGATTTCGTCAAACGGGTCGAAAGATCCCATAACGGTTGTCCCCGCTGTCGCATTGACGTAGAACGGGGTACGGTTCTCCTTCAGAGCCTTTCGAACTAAGTTCTCCAGCTCCGCCGGGATCATGCGTCCTTGCTTGTCGATAGGTACAGACCAAACCGAGCTACTGCCAAGCCCTAGCATCTGTGCTGCCTTCTCAATGCTGTAATGGCCATGGGCGCTGGTGAATAACACGAATCGGTAATCGCCGTTTCCGTCTCTTTTCGTAGCAGGGAAAAGATTGTTGCGCGCAATGACAATTGACGTTGTATTCGAGGCAGAACCGCCTTGGACCGATATTCCTCCCGCTCGTGGACCTTTGAGACCAAAAAGCGAAGCCAGCTGTTTCCCGGTGAATTTCTCAATGACTGTCAAAGCGGGCGAGACCTGGTAGACGTGGACGTTTGTGTTCAAGGCGGCCAAGATAAGCTCAGAAGCTACACCGGGGGCGTTGGTGGATGCATACAGCTTGTCAAGGAAGCCCTGGTGCCAAGTGTTGACTGAGTATCGCAAGACCTTCTGCAGAGCCTCGACCAGGCCATCTTGTCCTGTTCCTTGCTCTGGCAGCTCCAATTGAAGAATGCTCTGCAGTTCCTCCGGTTTCTTGTGGTCCACTAACGAAGTACCCGATGGTTTGAGGTCGTTATGAGTGCCGTTGGCTCCATTGACGCCATTTTCCAATGCCTTCTGGCCTAGGGGATCTTCATCTGCCGACCGGATGAAGGGGATTAGGAGGTCTTCGACCGCACTTAGCAGCTAAGAGAATATATCTATTAGCACAGGGAGCAATTCCTCTCGAAAGCTTATGGATTTTCTCTTCACAAACTAGCAAGCGCACTCTGACTCACACTTCGCACTTCTTCCGCGCGGCGGGACGGGGGGGAAACAGCCATCTATGACTGATTGTAATATTGGAACAATATATGATATAAAATAGGGAAGGAAGAACCCAGCTACAGGGAGAAGGGTATGTACACCAGATTTGACAATTGCTTGGAATGTCCAGAAATTGTCGAGGTCATTCATAGAACTTACGACCCAAGGACCCATCCTGTCCCCGGCACCGTTGCGGATCCGCTGGAGAAATGGATGGCGACAGACCCGAAGAGTCTGACATCATGGTTCCAGAGGCCAATGATGGCTCTATAAACTGTCATTGGATTTGGCTCCCTGAGCTAAAAGAGATTTAGAAGCATTTAGGGTCTTCTTTACGATGGTGGGGAAGAGAAAGAATTTCTTATCGTTTTATTTGATACCCCGCACGTGTTTATGTTTTAAAGGGAAAAAAAAAAAAAGTGACGATGCCTTGCAAATCAGGCAGGTTGTCTCATCTCTTCTATTCCCATCAATAAACAAAAAGCAAAAGTGCTGCTATGTTCCGGGCGTTCAAAATACATTGTTCTCGTATTAATCATGATGTTTCGTTACTTCCTCGGCAATTGTGCCGATCATTTGCGATTTATATTGAATTTACACTAATGCAACCTGTATTGCGTGCTTTTGATATCCACATAACCCATCCCGTGATCCTTATATACATACATGACTTTTGTTGCAGAAAGTTCGCCATACCCAATTGAAACACGATCCAAATCAGGCAGTTACGCCCTTCTGCGCACCTTTCTTCGCATCCTCCTCTGCCTTGGCAGCAAACTTAGCCCGTGCGAGTTCGATCCTAGACTTGGGTCGTTCTCCGGAGCCATTGTTGTTATCAATACCTTTGGCTTTCATAGCCCATTCGCCCCGCCGTCGCTTGTAGAGGTCCATCGCCCAGTTCCTCCAGACCGCACGGCCGACGAAAGAGTCCCGAAGCGCCATCTCATGCTGGGTCAACTCCTGTGCCATTCGCTCCTTGATAAAGAAAATGTCCTTGGTGGCAGGCCAGAGTGCGTCTACCACATGGGATCCGCTGCTATCGAGGGCAAGCTCCTTCAAGTGACTGGTGAAGCGTGGAGCAAACTGTCGACGGAATTGAGCGCTAGATGTCGGAACTGTAAGAGCTTGCTGTAGAACGCGAGATGCGGTAGGATCCTTGGCGATCTTAACGAGTGACTCCGAAGATTGCGCCAACAGACTCGAATAAATAAGCCCACTTATCGGCCCAGGAGCAGTGAGCATTGTTTGTGCAAGTAGCGAACCATGGAGTTTCTCTCCTGTTGATGATTGGCTTGGAGCAGCATTGGGACCCTTTGGTTTCTGCTCTGACTCTTCTAAATCCTCTTGGGTTGTGCTCTCAAGCCGCAAAATTTGTTCCAGTCTCCGAGCAGGGTCTTTATCGTAGGCTTCCTCCAGTGCCCGAGCAAGGGGTGCTGTGTCAACTCCACGGACTAGACACCGCTCAATAAGCACCTTGGGAACGACCATTCTTGACCGCTCGAGAAGACTGGGAACCTGAGGAACAATTCGCTCCAGAGCGTTTTGGAGATCGTCCTTTCCGAGTCTCTCCAGCACTCGAAGCACAACATACCCTGCGGTGATATTGCGCGCAAGGGAAGTGATTTGGTCGCGGATGAAGTTCTTGTAAAGGCCCTTGAACGCCTTTCCGGGCATGCAACGCACAATGGTCTCCAGTAATCGAGATCCTACTGGGTCATAGAGTAATCCGCGCACAAACGTTGTGGTCTCAGAGCCCTCCTCAAAGCTCTCATCCGGAATTAGTCGTCTTGTTATAGAATTTGGATCCTTTGCACTCGATTTTCCAAAGTGCGAGAGCTCCAGAGACACTAAGACTTGAAGCACCGGATTACCAACAGGGTGAGTCGCAAGTGCTCTCAAATATGTGTCATCAAGTACCGAGACGATGTCCTTCATAATCTTCTTCAAGGTAGCCTCGAACACATCCGGTACGCTTCTTTTTTGGGCGGAGACATCCCCATCCTGTGTCTCTCCCTGAGGTAGGCCCAATTTCTCTTTCTTGCGGCTTGCAACAACCGAGTCGTTCGCTGAAACGTCCACCGGCTCTCCCGCAAGCACAAGAAGCAAAACTCTGATTGTATGTGACGCAAATCGTTCTGTCAGTAGGTAACCCCAGTTGCCTTCCAATTCTTCGACCACCTTGATGAACATCTCCGCCAACGACAGTTCAGGCTCGGGCTCCTCTCCTTCTTCCTCGTCTACATCCATCTTATCGCTTTTCGATTTCGAGACTTTCTGCGTTACGCCGGGTGCAGCATTGATAAAGAGGGTCTCGCAGCAATGGCTAGCAAACCGATGCTGCACAAGATTCATGAAGTGACCAATGAATTTGTTAAATAGCCTGTGAATTTGGCGCATATCCGACATCGATATCAATTTTTCCATGAGCCGTGAGCATCCCTGACTGCAAGCGATTTTCAACTCCTTCCCATTGGCCTCTTTATAGACACTGTCGATGAATATCCTCCGCTCCTCTGCATCCTGGAATTGGTTCAATTCCAAAACCTCGTTCGCTCGAGAGAAATATTCCTGTTCTTCGGGATCGAGAAGACCATAAAAGGGCATATCACCCGCAGGCGCATCAGCTTGATTCTCATCATAGTTCCCATCGTAGTTCTCATTGTAATTCTCGTCGAAAGGTATGTAGTCAGCTCCTTGATTGATTTCGGTCGACTCGTCCGTCGAGGGCTTCAACCGTTTCGGCAGTGAATCTTCGGGGACTTCCTCGCGCTTCCGTTTCGCGGCGTCTTTCTCAGCTTTTTCGGCCGCTCGGCGACCTCTTTTTTGGTTCTCACGAGGCATGATGTGATCGGTGGGGGATATAAAATGGTTAAAAGAGAGAAGTTCTTATCCGGTCTTTTGCGCTGGAAATTTTTGGATAAGCGGTGGTCCAAGCGCCTTCTGCGCATCAACTAAGCGTGAGTTTGTCCTGTTTGCTTGGATTACTTTTCCCTTTTCGGATAAATGTTTTTCTTCGATTTTCATTAGGTGTAATAATGTACAGTAGTCAACTATTTAATGTGGTAACGATGGCAGTCATAATACATCCAAGAATGCAAGACATTATGAGACAGTTTATACAGAAGAGTAGATTGCAGAGATGTGTCTCCCGCATTCCACGCGCTGCTCCATGTTCACTGTGCGGGGCCCAACTTTGCCCTTGTGACGAGGCATGACCTGGAGCCGTGCCTCCTGCTCAGCAAGTTCTCCTTTATCTTCCGGAGGCGCGTTGATATGTGTTGGCTTGGACTGGTTGCTTCTCTTGCCCGTGCCAAGTTGAAAATGCTCGTTCCCTCCCCAAAAGAGCACGTCGAAACCAAAGTTGGTGGCATCGTCCAAAGAATTGCTAGGTGACGGATCGATATGAGCATCATTGTCCATTACTGCCGATACGTGCGTCGTGCCCACTGATAGATCGCGAAGTCGAATAGGTGTCAGTTTCTTCTTCCGTTCGTCATATTCGAATAAACCGCTCAAGGACTTGACCTTGGTGGGAGCATCTTGCATATGAGTCCATTTTCCAGTACCAAGAGCACCCCAAATCCCTCTTCCGCATGTCCAGGTGTCAGCCGTAATGCGGTCCAAATCGCGAACATTGGAAGGGTTTTCACCAGGACCAACGATTCGCTGTGCATCCACAGTAAAGAAACTGTTGGCACCACCGGCTGCAATTCCAGTTACCTTGGGAAACGTAGTGTTCCCTTTATAAAGGTTTTTGATAGGCAAAGAGGTAGGTGTGTCGCTAAAAGGCAGTGCGGCGTCAAATGCCATACCCAATTGCCCGAAGGAATTATCTCCAAACGTAAACAAGCTGCCATCCTTGCTTAGAGCCAGGGAATGGTAATCTCCACTAGCGATTTGTGTAATCTTAATGCCCTTGAATGCCTCAATCTCATGACACATGTCGACTGGCCCGTTAGGTCGGGTTGCCCAAGTTAACCCCGGGACACCAAGTTGTCCAAAAGATGGATAGCTCTCCGTAGAAGAAGCGACAGAGAAGACGCGACCGTGATTTGTCAAAAGAAGGGCATGCTCCAATCCCCCACGGAGCATAGTGACCTTCTCACCCAGCTTCAAGCTAGGTTGCAGCAACCGGTAACTTACTCCAGATTTTCCGGACCAAAACGGCACCCAGGAGCTTTCTTTAAGTTTCCGGCCGGACAGTTGATCATCTTTGGCGATTGGAAGAGAGTAAACACTGCCGTCTGACGACAAGGCGAGGATTCGGTCGTTTGACATGCACAGCGAAGTTAAGTTCTTTCCTGTCAAAGTCTTTGTGGGTTTAAAGTCGGACTCTGAATATCCTTTACCCCATTGAATGAGGTCACCATTTTCAGCAATCGCTGCACCAGACTTGTCAGAAAGCTTGAGGTCCCTTAGCACCTGACCGTCAAAATAATGAAGTCTTCGAGGGGTTTTGATAACAGTCTCCTTGGAGTTGGGGTCCACAACACGATGGGAATTTGTGCCCCATAAATACACGCCAGGGCTTTTTAAGCTTCTTTTGTGTTGAACATACTGCGAGTCCAGTTGCTCTGTCGCCTGTGAGAGACCCTTCGTGTCTGCTTGACTTCCGGCTTGACTCTTATCGAGTGTCGCATAGGTGTAGACGAGAAAAGCAGCAGCGCCTGTTCCCGCAAGGCCCAAAGAAGTCTTAAGCCAACGTGAAGAGGACCCAGACTGTTCAGATGCATTAGGGCCATTACTGGCATAGCCTCTTCTCCAAGGAATGACGGCAGGCCGAGCACTCCTAGGAAGGCGACGTGAGACGGTGACAATATTTGTCACGGGCTGTCGTACTCGAGATGTCCACATGATGTGTTGACGCTCTCTTCAGTAAGCGCACATGTCTTTTTGGGAGATAATGTATAAGTATGCTTTGGTCAGGTTTTATCAGCAGCCTCCAATTGGTTTATCTGTTGCGTCAAGTAGCGGAGGCGGAATGCGACGGCAGAATAACATCTCGAAGCGGCCACGGAGATCACAGCGGCCAATTGGTTCCTCTTTGTCAATTATCATATGAGTTTAACTATGGGAGTTTATGCTCCCCTATAGAGGTATAGGCGCGATCCTGGATTCATCCCTTTACCCTTCGTTTTGGACATCGCAATGCGTCAACAGAATGCGGGACGGCGATCTCGTCGGCAAACTGTCCCGTCCCGTCCCCCTCTAGAACTGACAGGCAAGGAGACCGAGGAAGCTGAGGCAGTACCAGATGGCTTGGATTCGATTGAGGGCATTCATAATGAACTTGAGTTTACCCAATGGTACAATGAGTTGGAAGACAGTTTGCTCGAGAGTAGCTACGATGAGTACCAGTAAGCGCCATGCCGCGAAGCCACTGGGAAGAACTTAGGATATCCTGAAGCCTGACACGTCTTTGTAATTAGAGCCTGCCTGCATGAACTTCAGATGTCAAAGTCACATCTCGATACGCTACTGTCTGATACCTCATCAACCCTCGACCTTCTATCAAACCTGTCCAAAGACTTTAAAGCAGTAGAAGCGCAGACGTCCAATTTCCAGAACCAGTGCGAAGGGCTCCTCTCTGCTCAGAAACGCGACTCGGAGCTAGCTACAGATATCCAAGATAACCTCCAATACTATGACTTCCTGGATCCGGCTTCAAGGAAACTTAACGCTCCCGGTGCTGGTAATACGGTTCGTGGTCAGGAGTTCTCGGACATGTTAAGGCGGCTGGACGAATGCTTGGACTATATGGAAATACATGTCAGTGCTTTATGGGCGTGTAATTTGCGAACTGGCTAATATGTCTCTCACAGGCCGATCAGAAAGAGGCCGGTGTATATCGCTCCAGGTATAGACTCCTGATGACACGGGCCCTCACGCTCATTCGGGGACACTTTGTTTCTGCACTGCGCGACGTATATTTGAGTGTCTCAAAAAAGATAGCAGATAAACAGCTCAACGACACTACTATGTCTGCTCTACTTTACGCGAAGTTCAGAGTTGGTGCGCCTGAGCTAAAGCAGATCGGTCTGGAGATCCAAAAGAGAGCAGTTCCCCCACTGGATCCTGAGCAAGGGACGGAAGCTGAATATCAAAGTCTTCTCAATGAACTACACGCCAATTACGCAGCTATCCGTGGTAAATTGATTGTGCCACTCGTGCGCAAGAAACTCAATGAGATTGCGCAGGCCCCAAGTACGTCGACGGATCTGGTTGCTTTCGCTCGTGGTAGTATCAGCTACATCCGCGGTGTATGTCTGGACGAATTTGACCTGTGGGGCGAATGGTTTCACGGGCAGGGAGGCTTATACGACTTTCTGGAAACAATATGTGAGCCTCTTTACGACCATCTCCAACCAAGAATCATACATGAAGATAAAATAATCAAACTCTGCCAACTTTGTGCTCTTCTTCAAACCCGTTATCTTTTTGACCAGGAAGAAGAGACCGAGCCCACGGACGCCAACCAACTCGACTTCTCTACATTGATTCAACCTGTGCTGGAGGATGTTCAAACTCGGCTTGTTTTCCGCGCCCAAGCCTTCCTTCGCGACGAAATCGAAAGGTACAAGCCTCGCCCCGATGACCTTGATTACCCTGCGCGCAACAAACAGGCTTCCATATCAGTTACGGACGGGCAAATCTCGGGCAGGAAAGTTACGGCTACCGATGCTCTCGCAAACCTCCCCAAGCCCGCAAAGCAACCCGAAGACGGCGCAGACTCTCCGTCAGAACAAGACTCAAAGTGGGACTTCGAATCACAGGTCTCACCGAGCAACTGGTACCCTACATTACGGAAAGCCATCTGGCTTCTGAGCAGGATCTACCGCCTTGTGAATGTACGAGGGCCCCAACCCGCTTTGTTAAGCAGATAATCTGTATATACTGACCGTTTGTTCATAGTCCACTGTATTTGATGATTTAGCGCATCAAATCGTTCACCAAACCAACATCTCTCTTCATCATGCGAGCTCCCTGATCGCCAGCAAATCCGTCACAGACAGCCAACTGTTTCTCATGAGCCACTTGCTCATACTAAAACAACAGATCGTCGCCTTTGACATCGAATACGTTGCACCTGAAGTCTCATTCGACTTCTCAGGCGTCACCAACACATTCTGGGAATTACGGGAAAGAGGCGGTCTCTTCAACCCCCGTAACCTGATGCGCCTCGTCGGCCACGGCCTCCTACCCCGGGTCGTAGAGAACATGCTAGACGCAAAGGTGGAGCTAGACGGACGCCTCAGAACAGTAATCAACGATTTCATCAGCGGATTCGCCACCACGATGACGGCCTCCCTCCCGTCCAAGTTCGTCGATACCCGGAACCTGCAGCGCGGGGAGCTGATCTACCCCACCTGTCGAAACATCGAGAAAGAAGTCCCGAGTCTCAGGACGATCCTCAACGACTACCTCGACGATGTCCGTATGAAGGAAACACTAGTGGGCGCCGTCCAGGAACGTGTTATCCAGATATACGAAGAATTCTTCGACAAATATATGTCTTCGGAGAAGAGCAAGGGGCATTTTGTGAGTACGAAGGGCAAGGGTCGCGAGGATGCCGTGTGGGATGTCGACACCTTTGCAGACTGGTGTGAGAGTATCTTCCGAGTTGGTATCTCCGATGCAGACGATGAAGCTACGAACAGGAGCAGGAGCGGCAGCCTTGAGTCCAGAAGTCAGTAGCTGGCTTACCTTTTTTTCTTTTTGGATAAATACCATGTTGCTGAATGTATATACAAAAACCTCTATACGGGAAGAGATATCCTCTTAATACCATGTCCATACTGTCGCAAGGTCTGTACGTATCCTATACATGATGGGTAATGTCGCCCTACTTTTGACATTTAGAACCTACCCTATGTTTGTGTAAGGGGGAAAAGTTCATGACCACATTGTCCATAGTGGCATATGTCGGCATGAAACCTATACGATGTCTTTCGCCGGAAGATATTCTTGTTCTTTCTAGGTTACATTTCAGGTACTACCAAGCAAGTTATTATGAGAAGGAGTCTGGATATCATAATTCAATTGGCAGATCACCACTCCAATTAGAGTGGTTTGCCTTGTGGTTCTCGCAAGGATATATACACAACATTGTAAAGAAATACTGAATTGGGTATGATCAGCAAAGAACAGTACAGCCGAAAAAAAGATATATACGCGCTCAATGACGATGCTTCAAATAGAGATAGAATCTAGAGAACATGACGGATCTTTGCGTATAGTTCAGTGTCGAGGAAGTTGTACTTTGGATCTGGTTCGCAGAAAGGATGACGGGTGAGCAGAGTTTCAGCAGTCGGGCGATCGAGTGAATCACTGGTTGAATATTGTCAGTACGATTGTCCATTCATGCAAATGTCAGGGTCACAGTAGGAAGCGCTTACATAGTAAAGCAGTCATACATGAAAGCAAGCGCCGCTGGACTAATGTTCATGGATACATCCTCGGGGATCGGAGGCGCTTGACTTAGGCTTCCAAGCTTGAATATGGCACCAATGGCCTCTTCCCTGCTCCATGGCCGTCGGCCTGCGAACATCTCCAATACTACGCATCCAAGTGACCAAATATCCACCTTGGCGCTGTAGCCCTGGCCTTGAGATTGGATAACTTCTGGCGCCATCCAGAATACTGACCCTTGCATGGAATTTGTCGAGTCATTGCCATAGATGTTGTCTGACTTTTTAGAGATACCGAAATCAGAGATTTTACACGTTCCATCCAAATCCAGAAGGATATTGTCTGCTTTCAAGTCACGATGTAGGATTCCCTGATTATGAAGATAGGCCAGCCCGCTCAGGGTTTGTTGTGTAAGTGATTTAACAACACTTTCCTCGAATTTACCATGTTTGCGGAGACAACTGCCGATGGAGCCACCAGAAATATACTCGAGATAGATTGAGATAGACAACTCTCCCCGCTCACATCCAAGATACTGTACGATGTTGGGATGCTCGAGGTGTTGCATGGTGTCGATCTCCTGATCCATAGCGGCGACCATATCCTTCATCTTATCCTTGTCTTGTCCAGCAATTCTAGGATTGATTTCCACCTGCTTAACAGCCAAAACTTCACCATTATCCGCATTCATGCCCAGATAAACTCGGCCGTATGTGCCTTTGCCAATAAGCTGACCGCGAATGATGCGGAAGGTTGGCTGTCTCTGGGGCACACTTGTAGTAGGGGCATTGTTTTGGGGGATAGGATCGAGTTGGCTGAGTCGGCTTCCTGGCTTAGGGCTGATTTGCATAATCCTTGCTCCAAACATCTTCGTACTTTTACGTCGGAGAATATCGCCAGACTTTTGATTTCCAGTAGAGGATGTCACGCTCCGGTTCCTGCTTGTTTGGTTGGCGCCCCTGGCAACTTCACGAATTGACTTCATTCGGGTAAGTCCGCCGGAGCGGTTGACGTTACGTCGAGCAACGATGTTAGCCTCTTGTGGTTTGATAGTCGGCTCACTCGAGCCTAATGTGGATTCACTAGGATTGGGAGGGGGCTGCGGCCTTTCCTTTTGGCTCAGCTCACTCTCGGCGGCAACTCTGCTCGCTGGTGACGAGGGAGGGGATGCGCCTTGTCCATCTAAATAAGGCGCATCGAGATCAATATTGGGGAAGAAGTCATCCAGGTACTCGATAACGCCTTCCACGGGAGGTCTGCTTGCCCAGATATCGCCTCGGGCGAACGAATCCCTCCGAGGGGGTTTCTCTTCCTCAGGCGAAGCGGTCAAATCGGACAATGACCCCGTTCTAGGGTCTGGATCACCGCTTGAGCTCGCAAAAGTTTCGCGCGTAGCACTAGGTGACCTGAAACTCACAGACAGACCCTTTCTCAACCTGTTTTCGGTGTTTACAGTGAGCGAGGGCTTTGCTGATAACTTTTGGCTAGCTGAAAAACCAGTTGCAGAATCTTTTTCCTTTGTTGGCGATTTGCTATTTGCTAACGGGATTGCGAAAAGGCCATCATCCGAATCATCGTCGTCTGAGTCCTCCTGTGGCATTGGCGAGCGTTGGAAGGAAACGTTGGTTTCCTCGAAGTCAAACTCAGGTCCAAAAGACTTGCGAGACTGTACCGTTGGCCGTGGCTCCTCAGGAACAGCCGTCTTGGCAGGTGACTGGTTGGTGTGTGAGGTTGGAGTCTCTTGGCTGTCCTGTCCCGCAGGCGATTGTGAAGTGCTTTTGGTTTCGTCTAAAACATATGTTAGGTATGACTATTTGCAGGAAGGCAAGTTATGGGTAAAGGGAACATGTGCAATAGCCGGAATTATGTATACCAAGCTTACCTGGGATATTACTTTCGGATGGCGCCTCGATGTTAGCATGGTTATTCGTTCCCGCCTGTGATGTAGACACCGAAGGTGTTGGCGTTCCTATGGCACTGGTCATTCTACCAACACTAGCCAGAACCGCTCCAAGGCCATGGGTCTGAACAGGTTGATGAACGCGGGGGCGATCAGCATCTTTCTTCCTTAAGGAATTAACCTTGGTGAGAGTATGGGATTCATGAGGCGCGGTGGGTGGTTTGCGAAGTGGTACAAGAGGCTCTGCCTTTTTGTCCTCGTAAGGAGATATACGAGGTGAATCGAAATCAATGACTCCTTCTCGTCTATAACCAGTCTCACCATAGGCATCCTTTCTCGGCTGTGGTACCGAGGAGACTTTAGAGATCCGGTAGGCCTTCTGTTTCCTCTCGACCTCCCGCTGGTGTTCCTCATGGCGAGCTAATAGGTCTGCCTTGTCTGGGTCAAGATGTCCAGCGTCCTGGCCACCATCTACTGGGGATGCCGAAAGTGGAGTGTGCGATATATCACGGGCAGGTAGTTTAACAGCAGGGGTCCTTAGCTGTTGTCGTGATGCCACTTGTGGAGAAGTGGGCTTTGCAATCCTGTTCAAAGCCTCGTCATCCAGTGGTTTACGGTGTAGTTGATGTTGCCCACTAGTAGGTGAGGCCGTATGTTTGTCGGGAAATGAGACCCCAAGGCCTGCAACGTGCGGAGAACTGCTCGCACCTGCATACGTATGTGATCCTCGTACAAAGAATTTCAGAGAGCCCAATGAATCCGACTTCGTCTTCCGACAGAGAGTCAGGCTGGGGTCATTCAAGGGTTCATCGTGCTCTGTCTGGCCTGGCTCGGTCAAGAAAATCTGAGCGCCGGTCCAATCAGATAACCCAAGGTTTTGACAGATGGTGGCACGTAGCACCTCCACGGATTCCGTTTCGGTAATATCCACTAAACGATAATTCCATCCATCCAAGGTCGCAAAGGCCCACTTTCTCCCTTTGTGTCCAGATTTTGCTCGTAAGGCGAGCCGATCGTGGTCTGAAATCGACGAGGACGAAGGACGTTCACCCAGCGACATGTCGCTACTGCTGAAATTCGGTTTGGTGTAAGGGAGATGGGAAGCATTCTGGCGCATGTTCACTGGACTAGTGGGGGACTCCAGAAATTGCTCCTCCGGAGACGGGTGGTTAGAATCGCCTGTTCTCGATCTCTTTTTGAAGAAATGCAAAAGGCGGTTGCTATGATCTTTTGAGTAAGATGAGGGATTGTCGCCGCTCAACTGACGGTTGTATGGGTCATAGGGCGATGGACGAGTATTGTCCTGTCGTATCGATTCGTAATATCGCCGGCCTGTGGTCGAGTCTGAACTGTTGCCACGGGAATGCTCGAATCGGACCCCCAGGTCACTTGTGGATGACGATGCGCCCTGATGGGCGAGAGTGGCATGCTGTGTAGCCGGGCTGCCACTCTTGGGGCTGCCCTCGTATGGTCGAGCAGGAGGGAAAAAATGGCCACCATCACTAGAAACAGAGGGGCTCTGTCTTCGGTGGTCACCAGCGATACTGGATAGAGCAGCTCGTGAGATGTCTGACCGAGTCCAATTTGTGCCATCGTTCGAGTTAGGCTCTGATGACAAGTGATCATGGCTAGCAGGAATTGGCGTCGTAAAAGAACGCGTTTGGACGCTTTGCCTCTGGGGATACGCAGGCTGTAGCGTTTTGAGGTTGGGACTATTTGCTGCGGGGCCCGCAGATAAAGGTTCATGTGTAAGCATGGGAGAAGCCTCCAGAACGCCCTCAGGGGCACTGCCCGGTAGTGTCTGCGAGTCACGTTGTTTCGGGATAGGTATCCCCGCATCATACCCCCCATCCTCCTGGATTTGGCGGATTAGCTTGCGCATGCGTTTACCTTCCTCCCGTTCGCGAGTCTGATCCCATCCTGTCCCACTACTTTCGCATTCTTTCGCGAGTTGAGGATATACAACGTTATGCAGCTTACCCAAATTCGGCCGGCCATTTAAACCATGACCTAGTTCAATAAAATCAGCTCCTTGAAGCTCGAGGGCCTTGAAAGTTTCTTGCCAGTCCTTGGAAAACCCATTCTTCGCGAGCCACAGTAAGACCCTTTCGAGCGGCCACTGAGCAGCAGCCTCGCTAGGCGACATGCCACCAGGTAAGGTGTTGCTGCTATTGTGCCGGTGACTTGATGACTTTGTAAGTTCTGTAGTTTGTCCATGGTTCGGTAATTGCTCGTGGGCGCCGTCATTAGCTGCTAGAGCAGAAGGGATGGTGCGAGCGGACGGTGTAGGTGGAATAGTTCCATCTCGTTTGTATGCGGTATCCGGGCTAGGATACTCGTACAATTGGTTCACTTGGGGTCTTTGTCGGTCGCTGTCCATCAGCGTTGCTTGGTTCTCATATGCGGAGAGGGTGTGCGAGTCGAATGCAGGTATCCCAACACCCGGACCGAAAGTGCCCGGTTGCGGGACGTAAGTTGCAGATGTACGGCCCTCACCAGAAGGGATTGACAAAGGTGTTCTGTTGTAGAGTTGTTGGTTCGCGGGGACCAAGGGGGGAGGTGGGGGAGGAGGAAGGTAGCCTTGAGACAGTGCTTGTCTCGCCGCCCAGTTCTGCTGCCATCCAATAGTGTTCTGAGCTTGCACTTGTGGGTTGGTTATCTTCGCGGCACCGTATCCTGTTCCTGGGGGTGGACCGGGAGGTGGTGGGGGAACTACCCCTTGAGTTTGTGTTGGCTGGTACCTCGGAGGGGGAGGAGGCAGTAGTATGTGCGACTGAGAGGCCGGCGCTGAGGGAGGCGGTTGAACCGGAATATACTGTTGCTGCCGCTGACCGTCCATGATATCAATGTTTTGGTGTATACCAATACTATAGGGTACACAAAGTAGTCAATGAAACCCCAAGTATTCTCCGCAGCTGCCTGATCCTCTTCCAGTACACGCTTTCCTGAATCCTGACAAACGTGGTCCCAGAATTTTATGGCATGAAGGTGAAACTCATCATCGGCGCTCAGCACTGTTCCGGTGGAGGAATAGTCTGTAACGTCTTTCGCTGTAGGTGCGCAGATACTCGAGGAACAAGTCTTGCTTTTAGAGGAAGGATGGTATTGGGCAAAAATAAAACATTTCCGTGTTTATCAATCAATGATTGACTCTATGTCCCAAGCAGTACCCAGTGTCTTCAGCCAATTATGCACAAACGGCGTTACAGGCAGTAAGCTGGCGCTGTTGACTTCGAGGTTTACTCTCGATTGCGCGGATGGCGTGGGAAGCAATTCAGAGAACTCCAAAGGTGCGATGGGAATGAGGTGAAGCATTTATTGGCAGGCAAAGGGAAAAAATGATTGTCTTAAAGCGGCTAAGTGTGAATAAGTAAGCGATAGCCTCGAAAAGGTGTGTTAATCAACCCCTGATCGTAGTAGACATGCTAGTCTCATCGCAGGGGGAGGGGGAATCGGAAGGGCCGACGGGGAGAGATAAAACATACCACAGCCACTTAATATTAAACTGCTGGGAGGAGAGCGATAGTTCGTTCCCCGACTGGACCGATGACAGCTGGTCAAATCTTGGCGCCACGAAGAGTTATTATCGTAGCTTCTCAGCTTGGGTCGAAATGCGCTCTCGCAATCACGGTCGGGGTAATCAATCAATCGAGGCCCGGCCGAATGTTTTAACGGGAGAGTTTAATTAATGAGAGAAACGCCAGAGCTTCTTGACGCCAAATCACGTGGTAGATAAGCACCCGTTTTGCTTTCTGTTCTCTCTTTTCTCTCTATCAATCTTAATTTTATCTTATTTTATCTTACTTAAAATTAATCCTTATTCTTTGGCTTTGACCTGCTTTTGTTCCCCCTTTTTGATTCCAGGCCCCAATCCTTCATAAATGCCGCCTTTTCTGAAACAACTTTGATTACTGTTCCTCTTTTCTCCCGCAGAAGAATTTCTCACTATCAGCTAGTCTCGAGTCATTGGAGGATGTGATAGGCAAGAGCTTGAGACATATTGTTCAGTAAATCTCGTTTAGAGACAAACTAGTGATGTTTAGGGTCCATAGCGCATGAGAACACCTCACCAGAACTACTCCTTTTCTCCACTTTTAACTGTTGAACGTTCCTTTCAGCCCTACGGCGGTCCCTTAGTCCAGCTAGCCACATTTTCTTCCCTGAGCAGCACTTGAACAAAGCTTGTTCACCCTCCCACCCGAGAGTCTGGTTATTTCTTTTTCTCTTTTTCTCTCTGTCTCTCTCTCTAAATTAACATTTAATTCATTGTTATTTAATTAAATCTGATTATTGTTTTAACTTAGAAGGTATTGAAAGGAAAGAAGGAGAGGGAAAGCAGATAAAGAACTCATTATAAAACTATCGCAAACGAACAAAATCTCTTAACCACATGTCATGATGGAATTAAAAATGCCCCGTGTGCATGGTGGCATGCTAACTGAAACCGATTTCCCGAGCCGTAAAGAAGGAAAGAGATCTGGTCTATCCTGGAGGATGTCTTGAAGAAATTAAAGGGACTTGTTCCGCTCAGCGGCCGATTCGGCTGTCAATTTCAAACTGGCTGGGCAATCGTCGCGAGGCATGTGGAGCTCAACCAACTGCTTTGGTTAGCACCACTGATACTTTTCCGACAGGGGTAAACGAAATGAAACCTACCTGGAGACAGGGTGCCGAAGCAAATTCTTCATTTGCGAAAAGCTCCCTCAACTCGTCTCGGGTTGTGACCTTGTATCCTTTGTACTTGTCCTTCGCGCCGAATGCCACAGGAATGTTCAAGAAGTCCCAGGGCTGGATGTCATTGTAAACAGCTTCCCATCCATGAATGTACCGTTCGATGGTATATCCTTCGTTGCAAATGACAAAGCTACGTACGATGTTAGTCGGGCATGAGACATGTGTCACCCAAAGGCGATACTTACATGATAGGGTTAAGGTTATTTCTTATCATGGTGCTGACTTCCTGGAGCGTCAGCTGGAAACTTCCGTCACCCACGAAAAGTACAGTCCGTCGGCCCTGCTCTTTTGCGGCCAACGCAGCACCTTGACAAGCTCCAACTGAATAGCCGATACTACCCCAAAGAACCTGACTAATGGCTGTAACACCTGCCGGGAACCGAGTGTCCCAGATACCGAAATTGGCAGTGCCGGTTTCCGTGATAACAACATCCTTTTCTTTCAGCCACTGCCCGACAGTAGGCCAGAGCCATGCGTGGGTAATCGCCTGTTCGGTTGATGCCTTCTCGTTGTCCGGCAGTAGGTTCGACGGCGGCGAGACTGGTCCGACATTGAGATTGCCCATTCTTTGAACAATCTTTTGAAGGACGCCTTTCATGTTGATATCAGGGTATTCGGAGTACCGGACGCGCACGTATGTACTATGGAAGTCAATGGTGTTGAGTTGGCCAATACGGTAAGAGAACCCAGTCGTGTTGAAATCGGACTTGATAGCACCGATGCTCAGAATCAAGTCTGAAGATTCGACTTGCTCACGAACACCTGGGTTTGATCCAGTACCAGCGTAAACACCGCCGTAGTTCTTGTGAGTCTCATCCACTGCTCCTTTACCCATTGGAGCCACGAATGTGGGTAGCCCAGATTTTTCCACGAACTCATGAACTTCATCGAGCACACGATGGCGGATAGCACAAGCATCGACAAGAATAACGGGTTTCTTTGCAGCGTGCAGATACTTGAGAACCACATCCACAACGTAATCT
Source organism: Aspergillus flavus (assembly GCF_009017415.1). Lineage (NCBI taxonomy): Eukaryota > Fungi > Ascomycota > Eurotiomycetes > Eurotiales > Aspergillaceae > Aspergillus > Aspergillus flavus. The sequence goes on along the minus strand of NC_092409.1, from coordinate 3,932,139 downwards.
TCTTTTTCGGGATCGTTCGGTGGTAGACTAAGATCGAGAGGGGTATCCAGCCGTTCTCCCTCGATTTTCTTTGTCACCATATCGGTAGGGAGAGAGATATAAACCGGTCGACTACGAATCCAACATTCTCGGATAGCATTATCAATGAGGGTCGCCACTTCGTGAGTTGAGTTCAAACATCCAAGTGTGCAAGAGATGTCGGCACTCATTCTGGTGAAGACGTTGAAGTCGCCGTTGCCCAAGGTGTGGTGGAGGAGCATTCCATCTTTCTGTGATTTCGTATGCGGTTGACCAACAATGTGAACGATAGGCACAAATTCGGAGTATGCACCAGCAATAGCATTGAGCGCCGATAGCTCACCCACACCAAAGGTGGTGACTAAAGCAGACATTCCATTGATTCGAGCGTATCCATCAGCAGCGTATCCTGCATTTGACCACCGTTAGCGATATGCGCCTCTCTTTTACCATACCCAGAATTCCCATTGACCATTCAGTGGAGACATACCGGCATTAAGCTCATTACAGTTTCCTACCCAATGAAGATCGCATTTTGGCAGGTAATCCAAAGCCACCAAGTTGTAGTCCCCTATGCGAATTGATACTGTCAGTAGTTGCGGTACAAGCTGGCGCATTGATGCTTACCAGGAACACCGTGTACTGCACGAACGCCAACCTCACGAAGTCGCCTGAAGAGGTACTCAGCGACATCTATGGGCTTGCGAAGATCCCTTGTAGCGATATCTGTCGCCATTGTAAGGACTCAGTAAGAGGAATGGAAAATGGAAGGTATAGTAGATGATAAGGTTGTTGTTATGGATTGTTGGATACTGAATTCTTCCTGGAAACATGGACAAGGGGGGGGCAGTTATATAGTAGTGAATACAGAATGTCCTGTACAACTCGACGTGCAACAGTAAGACCAGGCCATACGTCATGATAACGTGATGTCATGGGTAGATAGTACAGATAGTACGCCAAAATTACAAGCTTACAATACAGTCAGCCACCGGCTGTCATAGTTAAGGTCGCAATGTAGTTAAGGACGGCGGTAAAAGAAATACAAAGTGTCTAGGCTATGCCCAGGGTGGTTCACGGTGAAGAACACTTGCGACCCAACACAATGGAGAATGGGCCGATGGTTGGAAGATAGTCTATATCGGGATCTACCTGATCACTGCAGGTGTTTTAGAAGTATATCCCTGGTACTTCATGCCGACGAACCCGAGGCTCCGAGTCGCTGGCGTGACAGTCAGCCCACCCCACCCGATACGGATGGGATGATATTCTTCCACTAAACCGAATGTGGACGTCTCGACAGCCCCGCGGCGTTGCCGCCATGCCAATGATAATCGAGAATTTCCAGGGAAGACCGCACAGCGGCGAAACGGCATCAGATACTAGCATATTGATGTGTTTATCTGACCAAACCCGTGCAAACATCCAGCAACCTTAACTTTTTTTTAGAAACTATCCCTGCCGGGAAAAGACGGCACCACTACCTAAATTTGACTCGGACTACATCCGTGAATGGCGGGAACAGGAAAAAGGAGCATGCCGGACAACTCATCTCAGTCCTCCAAAAAAAGAAAGGTTGGCCTACTTTTGCTCTGACTCTCGGCGAGCTCGACCCAATGATCATCCGAATGTTTTCCTTCGTCTTTCCATTGTATTGCCCCAGTAGTCAGGAGATCTAATATGTGTGTTACAGGGAGGCGGTAATTGGCATAAGCATCAAAATGGCAAAGCTGGCATTGAAAGTGGAGATTGGGGAGTTTTTGTAACTTGCGAAATAGGAAAGGAAGGGAAATGTATCTCGGAGGTGCTTGATCTCTTCTCCCAGGTCAGTGCCGCTCTATGAGAGAAACTTTGACCAGGAAGATGTTGTGCTTTGAGGCAATCTTCCGGGCTCTTCAATTGTGCGGCTGACATATGCCCTGTGCACCAGAGCATCGAAACGCCAGACGCGGGGGGTCAAGATGGTGACTCCAGTTCGGAGGACGAGGATGATATCGAAGCCCAAATCAGAAAAGAAGTCGCAGGGCTGAAGCCTAGCTCGGCCAAGCCTCGTCAGTTTCAGGCCATCAGGCTAGACATTCCGTGTGGTTTGTAGATGCTTTTAACCCTATCTAAAGATGACACGACTAGGACTAAATCTTACTTAGTATCGTTTATACGATTCGATAAGTCGATTGATCCCGAGAAGCTCGTCCATCAGATCTGCGTGGACGCGCATGCCAACCCAGACAGGAAGAGAAGCCGATACATCCAACGAATGACGCCTGTCAAATCTATCCGAAAGACCCTCAGTGTTGATTTAGAGGCTTTTGCGCGTGAGATTTTAAAGCCTCACTTTCACTCCGGTGGGGGTCCCAAAAAGGTATGTCACAGCACCCTAAGCTTTATATCTCTAGGCATGTCCTTAAGGCCTGCAAATACAGTTCGCTATCCGGCCTGCGATGAGGAGCAACCAAAAGTTCGACAGAGATAATCTCATCAAAACAATAGCCAGTGTTGTGGGACCTGAGCATTCTGTTGATCTTAAAAATTACGATCTTATTATTCTTGTTGATATTATCAAGGTCTGTTTCACAACAATCAACACTGTCCTCGCGCTCTTCAAAATTCGTTTCCCGCGTGGCTGACCTCTGCATCCAGAACGTGATTGGGATGAGTGTTGCCGGAAGTGACTACGAGAAGCTGAAAAGATACAATCTAGCTGAGCTCTACAAACCAGCACCAAGCTCGCAGGAAGTCGAGCCTAAACCGTCAACTGATTGAATCTCGGTTTGAAACAACTTTCGTAGTGTATGAGATATTTTGGGTTGAGCGGTGAAAATAGTGAATGCAATTTTTTGGATACTTATGAATTGTTATACAATGCATCAGTGCTGTATCACTCTAAACAAGACGAAGAGGGGGGAAGTAATAAAATAACAAAGGCCTACGGGAAAGTAACGAATAGAGCTGGTACTTGAATAGCTAATTAAGCTCCACGACGCTTCGTAAAATAGAACATATACCATGACCCGGTGAACACCTAGGATTGGTAGTAAACCTATGATCATATTGGGTTGGTCATTTCCCTCGTATTTGGAAGGCGAATAAAACTTTAGAGCATCACTTCTTGAACTCTAATGAGGATTATGCCCAGCGAAGATATTTCCATAACCATGGTAGTAAGTCAATAACAATATACTGTCAGTATTGGATCTTGGAATTATATACTACTAGCTAACCATTTTTCATAGAAAACATCCCCGATAGCTTTATCCCCTAAGAAGAATTATGGGATTTAGTTACTTGTAGAGACACGCTACTATATATTGTTCTTTAGAGAATACGTGTTTGGGCACTTGGAGGGTTGACATCAAAATACCTGCCACTCAAAAGCTCATGACAATAGCCAAGAGCTCCCTGGGTAAGAAGACGGAGGTTCAGATAGAATGTGGCTGAGGTTGGCATGGAAGGCGTTGCGGTGGGCGTTTCAATGTAAGATCTGATTAGTGCAGCTTAGACAGAATAGGAAGGCGCCATAAACTCAGTTAGCCCGGGCGACTTACCCGACAGGTAGTATTCCCACTTTCGGCAAAGTTGGACGATGTTGAACCTGCTAGTTTACCCTGGAAACAAGCTGGTGTTCTATGTATGTACAATGTACATACATACATTGTGGTAAGCGAAAGATAGACTTTACCCATTATATAGTACCCTTATGAGACCCACGTATCCGCCCAACAGAGATGCCTACAGTTTGAGAAAATGATTGCACAACGGAAAGGCCCTCTTTTCGTTCCTTTCCTCTTCTTTACCCAAAATAGCAGTTATACTCGAGTCCATGTGATTCGTTTGGTCTGGTCGTCTTGGATGGGGAGGCCCACTCGGAAGCAGGGTGGAACAACTCGAATACTCTCGATTTCAAATAACCAAACCTTAGGCGAAAGGTACCATTGTTGGACCATTTGACGGTCCTCTACACGTGCTTGAACACGTGCTTCCCTCTCCTCAAAGGGCGATAGATCAACCTGGGTACCTTGAAATTGTACAGGCCAGATCTGTTGTTGCCACGAACTGATAGCTGTTACTCTTTTCAAACTCTCACCCATGACATTAGCAGCTCGTCGTAAGCCCTCGTCATGACATGATTAATATCGAGCATGAAGACCGCAGATTTTGGTGATTTTTTCATAATCCATCAGATGTTTCGAGCCTGTTTCAGTTGGGAGTACTTCCTCGTTAATATGGTCCAATTGGCGGTATACTCCGTAAAGATTTTTCTTTTTTTTTCTTTTTTTTTTTTCTTATATATATATCGCATAATGTTGACTATTCCAGGGAGCCAAGAGTTTCAAAAACCAGCACAAATCAGGTATAGAGAACAGAATTGATGTTTTGGGAAATTAATTTGTGAAATGGAACTGCAAGTGCAGCGATAGATTTTCAAGGCGCACAAGTACTAAGGCGAGACCACTACAGGGGATCAGAAATCCTTAGGACGGGATGCTTTGTTGTCTTCGGCAAGGCGGGCCTCTGATTGGGTCAACTGCATCGCGCCTTTCTAAGAGCGGGAGCCTTAGGCGAAAGCCCCAGTTCTTAATGTCACTCACTCTATTGACTTCATCAGTGCTCCGCCTATCTCCGCGCAACCTAGTCGGCTCATTCCTCCGTCTAATCGGTCAGGGGGCCACGTTCGCTTGACTCGCAACTCTTTGACTACAATGTCATTGAATCCAATTTTGTGGTTCGCTTTAGCGATTGCGGGAGAGAGCCAGTGGGTGATGTGCCGGGGCCCGGTGGTGGAATGGTCTGGTAAATTGAGACCGTAGCGTCTCATACAGCCCAACTGCAGAATACATAGACGAACGGACGAACGAAGTACGTAGGAGTCCATGATGTGGATCCTCGTTTAGACGATCCAATTTAACACTTCTGATAACATGTTAGCCTTCGCTTCGTTACGCTGTAGGGTGGTATTCCAGGATTTATGTCTGAACCATGTTTTTTTTTCTTTAACCCTCCACGTCCCATCATATGTTGGTTTCTCTTTTCTACAAAGCTCGGTCATAAGTGGGTTCGCTCTAGTTTTCATATAACTTTTCATAATGAGCAAACCTGTATCGATCATTGCCGACAGTCTACCCTTCAAGCCAGAACGATATATTATGTCTCCTTCCTTTAGTAACCATTACTCTCGCGGTGTCGAAGTATCTGAGAAACTGTGTACAATTGTTCAGCGGATATTCACTTCTGCTGTCCATATTAGCAACATTTCTCCCCTCGATGGCCATCTCCATCCACTTTGCCTCATATCACTATCCAACGGAGCCCATGTACTTTTGAAGTGTACGCCGACGCCGATGACACCGTTGCTACGGCGAGAGCAATTCATACTTGATACAGAAGCCCGTGCACTCGCTTTACTCAAAGAGAGCGGGATTCCTGACATTCCACAAATCTTCTATTACAACTCTCGAGGTAATTTGCGCGATTCCGCCTTTTTGATGCGGCATTATGTGACCGGAGCTACACTACATGAAATGAAACCCTGGCTCACTCCCCAGAATCGAAAGGATATTGACCGGCGATTGGGAGTCTTGGCTCAAAAGATTGGGCAACATGTGTCTGACTCCTTCGGGACTTTGGAACAGGTGGCCAGCGGCGCTGGAAGACGATCTTGGCGAGAGGCCTTTGTTATCCTCTTTGAAAGCATTCTCCGTGACTCGGAGGACGTCTTTGTCAACCTGCCTTATGCTGAGATAAGGCACCAGCTTAGTCGGTTATCACCAGCACTTGAAGAAATCACTTCACCACAGTTAGTCGTAATTGACTTTGGTCACCCTACGCAAGTACTAGTGGATCCAGAATCCAAAAAATTATCTGGTGTTGTGGACTTGGGCAAAACGCTATGGGGTGACATCTACATGGCTGAAATGTTTGAAGAGCCATCGTCTTCTATGCTGGACGGCTTTGGACAATCGCGAATTGTAGGAAGCGAGATGGAAAGAATACGACAGCTTTTGTATGTGCTTCTGTCCTGAAACGAGTTTGACATATGTGACGCTGACTTATTCTTTGTGACCATTTTCCCCCAGATATGCTTGCTATCGGTCCGTTGAAAGAGTCACTGTGCAATACTATCGGAATCGAGATATGATTGCGGAAAATGATGCGAGGAGGCGGTTGACGACGATACTGAACAAGATGGCCGCTATTTAGAGGGATGAACCGGGTTCTCGGACCTACAAAGAGGGAGCTATCTCAGGGGGTTGCACAATACTGGCGTTTAGGTGTCTTTGATTACAAGCTATGGGATTTCTAACGGGATGGGAGCATAGACCTAATAAAGCTAATTTGGACTGGTAAGCGTGTGTCGCAGTAGGACAGTACCGACTCAATGAGAAGTACACCCTTGGGGCTCAGTCGATTGTTGCTGCCTAGCAGATCTGGCGATCATTGCATTACTCAGATTATGGAGTATGTAGTACAATTCCTTGGCTAGGTAGGTCTACTCGATGATTTACACGATAGATTTCCTACTGCTCATATAAATGACAATTTACGATTTGTGTCCCGTTCACCAACCATGAGAAGTAAGTCCCAGATTTAGTATTATTTTTTTTTGGTGTGTTTTATTGTTGTTTGTCATTTGGCATGGATATACTTCCTAGTACTACCCGTACATTGATTTCCAAAGGGAGGTCGTAATTTATAGGGCCGAAAAGAAACCCAATTAAAGGGCGGGGCTGATCGGCTGCCCTGCAACAGATTCCGCGGGATGACGCTTCAAAGCTCAGATGTGGGGTCTCCGCTCCGCACCCCTTCGACACCGCGAAACACAGCTCATCTTTCTCTTTTCTCCCCTCCACATCCTTCTTACCTCTCGGTAGAGCTTTACACTTGCCGGAAATGGCGCATTTCCTGAGAGGAAAGCAAGCTGGTATCCAAAAGGACCTGTCCGACGGCTTGTCGCCGGACTTGTTCGCCCTCGATGATGTATGTCTTGGCACCCAAGGCAACATTTTTCCGGTTGCTCACTTGTTCGCAGTTCGCTCGATATGGCATAAATTCTCAGATCAGCGCGATCGCCTACGATCCCGTTCAATCTCTTATTGCCGTTGGCACCAGTGATACTCAGTTTGGCAGCGGTCAGATCTATGTGTTCGGCCAGCGTCGGGTATCCGTTGTTTTTTCACTGCCCCGGAAGGCGTCGGCCAAGTTCCTACAATTTTGTGCGGACAAGCTTGTCAGCGTTGATTCGAAAAGTGAAATTTGTGTTTTCTCCCTCGAGACACGACAGACGCTCTTCTCTTATGCCCCTCCTAACCATGTCAGCGCCTTGTTGACCGATCCTAGCCTCGACTATGCCTTCATTGGCCTGCAGAATGGTATCTGGACAATGCTTCCGCAACGGTAACTGGTAGTGCACTAACTGGTTTCTGTAGGTGATATCATTGCATATGATCTCGATCGTGAAACTTTAACTCCTTTTAAAGTTCCCAATCTCTGGGCCCAGCGTAATCCGCGAGCGCGCTTTTGCCCTGTCATCGCACTCTCCTTTTCACCTCGCGATATTGGAAAGATCCTAGTGGGCTATCCTGAGGGAGCTGTGACATTCTCGTTTAAGCAGAACTTAGCACAGAAGTACTTCGAGTATGAAGTTCCTCCGGGTGCATTGGGTGGGAATTGCGATGTTCCATCCCAGGAGCCGCGCAGACCAAGACTGACTAAGGCCGTTTGGCACCCTAACGGAATTTTCGTATTGACAGTGCATGATGATAATAGTTTGGTCCTTTGGGACTCTAAAGATGGTCGCAAGATAGCGGCTAGGTCAATCACAACCCCCAATATTGACCAGCCAGGTGCTAGTCGTGAGAGACCACTGTCAGCAGGGAGCGCTGTTGGGCTCAGGGACCCCATTACTCATATTGCGTGGTGTGTTAAAGGAAATGGGGATGATAGTGGACTTTTAATAGCTGGTGGTAAGCCGAAAGCTGAGGCCAACAAAGGACTTACTTTCATCGATCTGGGGCCGACTCCAAACTATCAAACATCCTCTTGGGCCATGATATCGAATTATTTCGAATCTCCAAAACAAATAACAGATCTCTCCACGCCTCCAGGCGCAGAAGTCGTTGATTTCTGCCTTATTCCTCGCGCCTCACCCTACTATGCTGGTGGACATGATCCGATTGCCTTGATCGCTGTTCTTTCTTCGGGAGAGCTGATAACTTTGAGCTTCCCTAGTGGTCATCCAATTACCCCCACCAATATGATCCACCCTTCTCTTTCATTTGTTCACCCCTTCGTAAACAAGATGACCCTTACGCCAGTCGATCGTTCAGCTTGGCTTGGCCTCAGGGAACGGAGGTCGCAAGGGCCAAAGTTCCTACTAGGCGGTGCGGAAGGGAAGAAGGTCCTCAAGCGCTTTGAAGATCGTAATGTGATCACAACCGCTCATGCTGATGGCACAATTCGTCTCTGGGATGTAGGCCATGATGATGAGATCGAGAACGGGGATGTCATCCAGGTGGATTTGGCGCGTGCCGTTGGCCGTGTTAGTAATGTTGAAGTTACTGAAATGGCCCTAAGTGGGTCAACAGGTGAGCTGTCGGTTGGCCTCAGGAGTGGTGAGGTCGTGATATTCCGTTGGGGCAGCAATGGAAGTTTTGGCCACGAAGAGCCCGCCGGCGCTAACGAAGGACCGGGGAAGTTGACTAAGGTCGCTCACAGGACTGATCCTGGGTTGAAGCAGGGACTTCTTCCCCTTACCCTTTTGGATATGCAACAAGGATCAGTCACTGCGCTGAAACATAGCCAAGTTGGATTTGTCGCTGCTGGCTTCGAAGGTGGCAGTCTGGTGATCATCGACTTGCGCGGACCAGCTGTGATTCATACAGCGCGATTGTCCGAACTCACAAAACCTAGCAAGCGGAGCAGTTTCTTGAGACACCGATCGTCTGATGATGCCCCACCAGAATGGCCAACAAGCATTGAATTTGGTGTATTGACTTTGGAGGGCGAAGGTAGGAGAGATAGCGAGGTCTTGAGATATGCAGAATTATGCTGATCCATAATTTTTACAGATTATTCGAGCATTTGCTGCTTTGTAGGCACCAATCGGGGAAATTTTGCAACCTTTAAGATCCTTCCAACGGATAACGGGGGTTATACGGCTTCGTTTGCTGGAGCAACTTTGCTGGATGATAAGGTCATAAGCATCATTCCTATTAATGCCGAGACCGGTGACCTTGCCTTAGCTACTCCGAACGCGGTTGGAGGTTTAAGAAATGGAGTTCAGGTTCACGGTGTCGTTGTTGCTGTAACCGTTTCTGGCTGCAGGATATTCAAACCTGCAACTTCTAAGGGCGCACATAAATCGTGGGAAGATTATTTGTGCGACTCTGCTGCAGTGGTCAAGGTCGAGGGTCGAGGTTACAGCCTTGTTGGGCTCTTTGGTGATGGCAACGTGCGGGCTTTCTCTATCCCAGGCCTCAAAGAGATGGGCTGCAAGGAAATAAATTACATGGCTGATATGAAACGCCTCTCGGAATCCACAATTTGTTCTAATGGAACAGTTCTTACCTGGACAGGGCCTTCCGAAGTCGGATTGTTTAACGTTTGGGGAGCTGGAACTGGGCTGTATGTGCACATTCTCAACATACTGTCTGAGATCGATAACTCACTAATAACAATTGCAGGCGACATTCCGAAGACCAGCTCTATAATATACAGGCAGCCATCCCGCCACGCCCTACAATTACCAACATGCAATGGATCTCCGGCACCCAATATATCTCTCCTGCTGACATGGACATTCTCAGTTCGTACACCCGCTCCCACTTGTCTAGGTTTCCCTGCTACGTTTGTCCAAGGAGTGTTTTACTGACGATGGTGCTCGGATAGTTGGAGGCCCGGATCGTCCGCCTTCTAAAAAGATGCAAGAGCAGATGAAACTTGAAGATCAAGAGCGTCGAAGACTTGCTAGGGAGGGACGAACCATGTCCAACCTGTCCCAGGAGCAAGGCAGCCAAGAAGGATATTGGTCGTACATGCAGCGCCAAGTGCAGCAGCGCACTGAAAATCTGAACCTTGCCGGTGACCAGATGGAACGACTAGAAGAAAACAGCAGTAACTGGGCTCGGGACGTCAATAAGTACGTTCAAAATCAGAAGAAGAAGGCGGTGCTGGGTGGTAAGTTCATGTTGATTTCTTCTTTCGAAATATCGGGCTAATCAAAACAATAGTGTTAGGGTCGAAGTTTGGACTCTAAAATGCTGGTGATTGGTAGACGGCGACTCCATTCTAAACCAGGGGCAATTATGCTAGTTTGATTGATATTGAATATCAAAGGACGGTCTTTGGTTGTTTCGAAAGGCCTAAAGAACTAGAACAAGGACTATCTATACTTGAGCAATGATAATCAGCGAATGAAGGAGAGAAAGAGAGCAACGCCAACACCGATACCTAGTAGCTACACTGCATAGACACGGTCTAAGATAAGTCAATCTTGCTTCAGCCGAATGCCCTTGGCCCCGGTAACCTGTTTGATGTCATCCACCAAGTCGTGTATATGGGTGAAGTAAACGAGGCCACCTCTGACACTGCCACCGGTGCACATCCCAGCAACATCACCGGTACGGGTGAAGAAAAGGGCACCCGAATCGCCGAAATCCGCGACTCTATCCCTGAATCCGGTGATAGTATGCATCCATGTTTCGGAATTGTTTTCTTTGTCATCGAAAACTGCAGTCTTAAGGCCGTTATAGACACCATGAGTTAGCCCCGTTTTGCGACCAATCTTGTACAACCTGTCACCGCAAATCAACTGAAGCTTGCTCTCTGGTATCCCTGCTTCTGCGAATAATGCATTATCCGACAATTCGCTGAGCTACATCTCGACGGTCAGCAAACATTGGTAGTAATATATAGGGCATTTATTTACCTTGTTAGAGCCAATGGCACGACCTCCAGAGGGTCTTACAAGAGCCCAATCTATCTCCGTTATATCCCTTGTGGTTCTTGCACGCAACTCCCAGAAATCAGCAGAAAAGGCTCTTCCGAAGCTGTAGGCCTGCGAATCACGATAGAATTGCAGTATCTCCTTTTGCGCTTCCAGATCGTCCACGTGGGATTTAACTTTTCTCCACTTGCCTTCATCGGCAGGTCTGATGGCATCTCCATCGGCCTTTGCCTGCTCGACATACTGGATGAGATGTAATTTTTTGTGACAAGAAATCGCTTCCTCAACTTCCCGAATTCCGGCTTGAACATCTAGAAGGCTCGGGGAATCGATCTCAGCAAGGCCGTTGTTGTGCTTCCAACCGGCGAACACTGTAGATTGTTAGCATGATACCCCTAGTTTGGGTTTGGATTGCTGTTCACTTACTAGGAAGCTTGCTTTGGTGCTCAGGAGTGAATATACAATGAGCACAAGTAATGCCGACTGGTTCCCAAACTCCAGAGGTCGGGTTCTTCAACTCTAACCAACCACCAAAGGTTCCGTGTTTAGTAGAGTTATGAGCGCTGACACTATCCCCTAGTGTAACAGGCTGCGAGCAATTGTCTATGGAAATATGCTTCCCGTGGTTGATATTGTCCTCCTCATCCCAGCATTGGTCGTATCTTTCAGTGCTGTACGTGTATGGTATGGGATTGTCTTTGCGGATCATAACATCGACGGTGGACAGCTTGAATTCATCTAACACGTTTCTGATACCCTGCTTCACTTCTTGCCATTCCCGACGGCACTTTCTGTAGAGAGTCAAGAAAATCGTAGGCGAGCAGTCTTCTGCTGATGTCTCGTACCCAATGCGGTGACATCCTAGTGATCGGAACCCAGACGTGTCTACTGATGTCAAGATCTTCTCTGCAACAGCCCCCCACAACGGGTATATAGCATCGGTAGGTTTGCAGGGGGAGATTGATGGGCCCATCTCAAGACGCCGGTCGACGATTTCCACAGAGATACTGTCGATACCATTTTCCTGCAAGCTGTGATAGATTTCCCGCGCAGCTTCCAACCATCGGCCTTTCGAGGATACTTCCCACCTAGCGCCGACGCTAAGGGTAGGGATAGGTACCACGAACTTGTTCGGGTAGGCCTTGCGACCAATAAAAGAGATATTTATTATACCAATATTCCACTTCTTACCGATAGCTCGAACGTCATCAAAACAATATCCCTTACACGTAAAGGTGGAACCATCGCGAGCAGTTGTTTTAGGAAATGGATAGGCATATTCTGATATTTCACAAAGGTTGGGTCCACCGGCGCGAAGGTACTCCTCCACGAAGCCATCATCAGATGTGGTGTCCCCGACTAGAGGTCTTTCTGGGGCAGCCCTTGATGTGGAGCTGCGTCTGGGGGGCTCCATTCGGATCGGGTACTGGCAGGTTGAGGTTACTTCAAAAGTCAGCGCCATTGTGGGGTTTGGGTGTAAAGCAGATTGCAACTTGTAAATTGAGGAGCTGTACTTGTCCCTACATTTGCCAGTGGAAAGCCCTCTATAAAAGGGAAACTGCTCACCTGTAGAATCAGATAGTTGAAGACTGAACTGAGGGCAAAAGTTTGCTCTGTGCGTGATGAATCTGCTCGGGTTGAAACTACTTGATGTGTGTTTGTTCATAGGCAGTAGGTATCTGGGTCTCGTCATTCTTTATGTAAACAAATGTGCACATCGTTGTGTGGTTTGTTCTTGCTATACATAGAAAGCAGGAGCTAGCGGTGCATACTCTTTCAAGTTGATTTCCATTTAGCACAAAGAGAGTATCTTAACAGAGGAGAATATAATCGTCCTCTCTTTCTACTACAGTTAATGAAGGCCTACATGAATCCAATTTGAAGAGCTCCAGCAATATTACTGGTAGATATATTACTAGGCCCCGAGGACTTACCACTATGTAAGGTAATTCATATGCTATTTAAATCTCTGTGCACCGTTTTTAGCTTTTCATGTCAGCCTAGGAATGGCCTTTTTTTTTTCTCTCTCTTATTCGTGTTAAACCGTGCAACAAAGCCTCCCTTTGTCCATGATGAACCACTTCACCTCAGACTGTATAAAGGAGAAAGTGATATAGAAATATCAAAGACTAGGGCGTGCACTTCAATGACCTCCAAAGAACAGATACTAGTTCTTACGCGTATTCGGTGAAGAAAACGAAGCATAAAGGTAAATGAGACCGAGCTATTCAAGAAAAAGAAGATAGGTCGGGAAGGTAAGGAGGAAGAAGAATGGAAAGAATCCCTGCTATCAAGGCCGGTAGCGCAGCTCTGTACATTACTAGATATCATCTATAGACCTTCCCCCGAGTCCTGATCGACAGGCTTCCTACCCTGTACAGGTAGATCCGTAACTTACCAGTGTCATCATTCTATCGACTTGACTAAACTGCTCTCAGTATAAAATCGCATTCCACATTCTCCAAAACTGTGTGATGTTGATGAAGATCACCATTTTATGTCGGCAGCTGCACGGCTGTGAAGAAAAAGCGGTCTCATTGAATCAATCGGAATAGAATAACGATAATATATATCTGCCTCTCTATTCTATACGTTACGTGTTGAGTGGACACGTAAGGCTAATAGGCATATCTCCTGTGTGTTACTTTCTGTGTGAGTAAGAAAAACATGAGAAAATCAAGCCTTTTGCTCCTTAGGCCCTTCTCTCGTGGTCTCGTTCCTGATCAGGCAAGCCTGCCATACTTTTACCGTCAAAAACCCCGTGCAGTCTCCCCAACTACATTCAAATCAATTCTTTCGACCATGAATCCGACTGGTGTCTTATACGAGCCTATTGAAGAGGTTGAGAGAATGGAATATTACTGGGCTGGGGGCTATCACCTGGTAGCAATTGGGGATCGTTTCCACAATCGCTACCGGGTAGTCCATAAGCTCGGCCATGGTACATACTCAACAATTTGGTTGGCCCGAGATGAGAGGTCCCATAGATATGTCACAGTCAAAATCTGTACTGCTGATTCGAACTCCCTCGAGATTGATGTACTGGACAAACTGTCTAAACCCCAACAATTACTAGACTTGGGCAGAACGATGATCCCTTCAATCTTTGATAGATTTAATATTCAAGGCCCTAATGGCAACCATCTCTGCTTGGTGACTAATCCAGCAAGAATGAGCCTTTCTGATGCGAAGAATGGATCATGGATCAGTCTTGTTCAGCTTGAGGTGGCCCGAGCGCTAACGGTGCAGCTCATGATTGCGATTTAGTATATTCGTTTTGTCAACCGTGTATTTCAGAGCCGTATACCTAAAACACCATGTTAAATGCTATATTCTACAGCCCAGCATCTCAACAACAAGAGCGTATTAAGGTATCCATAGTGAACTAACGTTCTCAAGAATAGTATTCTCCTATTTCCAGTAAAAAGCAGACATCAAGGCTGTCTCACCAGTGCCATCGCGAATTCCGAGCAGACGTCGAGTTCTTGACACCAGCCATTCAGTGATAATCTAATTTCCCCGAGCTACTGCAATGTGGAGAAATGATAGGCCCTCGTACCTAACGAGTAGATCGATAGGTGACGAGGGTCTGAAATGTAGGTCTAAAACGTAGATCTAAATAATCCATTTTGTTAAGACGTAGAAGAGCTTGTATCTTGCAAGAGCTGGCTTGGGTCTGTTCAAATCACTCTGGCATGTACAACCAAAAACATATAGATCTTTCTAGTTCAGTTTTCTCGCGACAAGAATGCAAAGTTCGATTGGATGTCGAAGAAAATCCAGAGAGATAGACATTATCAACTGGGATCACCTCAAGATGCTCTGAGACTGACAAATTCAGTATACGTGACTGCATATCATTTGAACCATCAGGCATCTGTCATTTTATGCCCAACTGTCAGAACTCCTTGGTATACGCTTCTGGGCGCATGGAGTTTCCCAACTCACAGGCACATGTAAGGGTTATAATAGATCACATGATCTCGTGGAGATATACAAGGTACAACGGGCATTTGAAGGGTTTAGGTTTTGTGACTAATATGCCTATTTCTCTTTTTCTTTAATGCTTATATTGCAAGAGAATAATACAGATCCCGCTGGGTTGAGCTTACCCTCGTGTGTATTATCCAGGTAGGTTTAGTCTAAGAAGTTGAGTCGATCTATGGTTTATGGGGATGACTTAATGCACCTTATCCCGAAAGGCCACGTGAACGCGAGCTGAACAGTATGATTCCTTGTTCAGCTAGCGTTGTCCAAGTGGTCGGATTTCGAGGAGTTGCGCTGCTGGGTGGGCGGACACTTGCGGCCCCAACTAGAGTGGGAAAAAGAGCGGTTAGTGCTCTGATCGGGCTCTCACCGTCTCCATGGGGATGACAGATCCTGATTTTGGGACGCCATGATTGCTTATCCCCCATCCGCCTTGCATTTACCTGCTAGGGATGGACTGGCAACAATGCCAGGAGTTTAGTTGGTAGGTGGGTAGTGATCCCTGTAATCCCGGCTACATACCCTAACTTGTTCCTTACGTTCATAGCTATAAGCGGAAGAGTGAAGACAGTTTCGAAGCCTAGCAACTATTCATTCGTTAGATTATGTTGGTTCTATATCATAAACTAGATGCAGTGATTTTGTAAAACGATAGTAGGGCTGGTAGGGTTGTCATCATAACGTTGCAACTGAATCATAAAATCATGGAAAACAAAATAGTTAGAATAATGGTCAAGAAGTGAGAGGATGATCTCAATGCGTATTTCAAGAGATGTTCAACCTAGTGAACCATGACCTCTGGCTGGTGAGAATGCTGATTTGTAGAATCAGCCTTGGGGCCATCGTCTTTCTGTTCGGAGTCGTCACCCATCTCGACGTCCTCATCGCCATCACCAGCCTCTTCTTCGTCGAGATCCTCCTCATCGTCGTCGCTTTCATCTTCAATATCTTCACTTTCAGCGTCAGAAATATCTTCTTCTTCTTCCTCCTTGATGGCGGGCTCGGCGCCCTCCATCTCATGATCTTCACTCTTTACATCTCTCTCTGCATCCGCAAGTTCTCTTACTAGGGCGGCTTCAAGCTCCGCCTCTTCAGCACCGTAGGCAGCACTGTCATCTTCCAGAATATCAGCTTCTGGCTGATCCGGGGGATATTCGGCGGGTGCAGATTCTTCCGAGTCCCTGAGGGAAGAAATAAATATTAGCCACAATCAATACTTGTATGAAGAGCACCAAGCACTGTACCATTTGATTGCGAATCTAGTCACTCTTGGCTTCTCCGCAAGGATGTTTCGACGGATCCGCTCGATGATTGGCTTTGCAGGAGGCTCTGCGCTGAGATCCTCCGAGTCGTATTCATTGTTCACGTAGTAACCAACACGGACGAATTCTCTACCATCGTAGCTACAGGTGAGAAGAATGACAGTGACGCCAAGAATTTCGGACGTGGGAATCCGCTTAAGGTCCGGTGCTTCGGCTTCAAAAATGAACTTGTTGACGCCAACAGGGATGGGACCGACGAAAAGCGAGTCAAGCTCTTGGTCATATTCGGACCTATTCGAGTCAGTTAGCAACAGATCTGTCGGCAGTGCCGTCCCGAGCCTCGCTTACGATGTCGCCGAACCGACGTAGGTGAGTTTCCATTCCAAGTCTAGCACCTGGTTAGCCAAGTATTGCTGCGGGGGACGATGGTCCATGTAATACCTTTTTGCAGCTGCTCAAGACATTCAAAAGTGATTTCGAATTGATAGGGAGCGAGGAAAGGGGCGGGGTTGTTCTGGATCTTAACCCCAAGGAGAGAAACAACGGACATGGCGGTAAACGGCTGGCTTTAATTGTAGGGTGGTTGTGAAGAAGGTTGGATGGAAATTTTGCGCGGGATGGAAGAAGTGGTAAATAAGAGAGTAGAAGACACTTATAGTTTCCTGAAACAATGTCGAAGTCAAACGAGGAAGAAGGGGGGAGGGAGGATGGAGAAACTGGAGACTTCAATCGAGGGGAGGGACGCAGCGAGCAAGTACTAACTAATTAAACCAATTCGACCCTAAAAGAAGGATCGACGACGCGCCGCGTCTGTTGGGCGCATTCTCGCGCCCACCGCCTTAGTCACGTGAGAGAGCTTGCGTGACAGCTGCAGCTTCAGCCACAGCTTGTGAGACGGCATCATCTATCACTGACATTCCATTGACCTACGAAATCTTATTTTACCCCGGATTCTGTTTGAGGCGGATACCTTCCCAAGAGTGATTGGGTGCCTTCCGGCTTCTCCTCTCACAGCCTAGGGGTTTTGACATTCATTGTACGTCGCTTGGGTAGCAGAAAAATCGGATCGTCCGTTCCCCTCTCTGCGGAATCAGTCACTAACCAGATCCGAACACACAGGTTTTCTTTTCACGACACCTTGATTGGGACTCAGGAAACGCTTTTGTCATGGCTGAAGATGATGCTGAGAAGGCCTTTTTCCAGGCCCAGGCAATGAATGCGGACTCCGTGGACTATAAAGCTGTTGAAGATCAGGGCGCTAGTTCAGATTCAGATGATTATGATCCTTCGAAAACACTTCAAGATCAATATTCTGCTTCCATTCTTGATTCTAAGCAAAGTGAAATTGCTCCTTCAAGTGCTTCTCCTTCAGATCCAAATCCCCCTACACAGTCTATCCCCCCTGAAACAGATCCCAGCCAGCCCGCGGACAGTGCCTACCCTTCCCAGACACCATCCCGAGCTGACTCCCAGGCATCAGTGTCGGCACCTGCGTCGGGTACTTCTGTACCATTGAAGACGAGGACAATTGGGGGCTTTGTGGTTGAGGACGAAGATGAGGATGACGCGGGTGATGCGGATTATGAACCGCCAGCTGTACTAGGTGTCGAGGACATGAATACTATATCTATGAATGTGCCTCAGCAACCCATTTCAGGAAATGCAAATGAAGATACTCCTACCCCTGATGTATCAATGGACGGTGCTGTGCAGGCATCTGCCGACGCAAAGAATTTTCCCAATAGCTCTTATACCCCTGCTTCTGCTGCTGCTTCTAAAAGCGATACGCCTGCGCTTTTGAGCCAGGACATGTACAACTCACGTACTTTGCAGTCTGAAAATATGCAAGATAGCGCTGCAGCTACTCCCGTTCCTGATTCTCCGTCAACCTCCAAGGGCCGATTGCCTCACGATCGCGTTGGTATTTTGGAGGACAGAATACAAGAAGACCCACGTGGTGACATCCCGGCATGGCTCGAGTTGATTAATGAACACAGAAACCGCAATAGAATCGACAGTGCTCGTGAAGTATACGAGCGTTTCTTGACGGCATTCCCCTTCTCTGTAAGTATCTGATGCGTCACCTTGGGAGAAGGCAAGAGCTGACCCGTTCTCAGGCTGAACAGTGGGTGGCATATGCAACCATGGAGTCTGAACTCAACGAGTTGTATCGTCTCGAGCAGATATTCAATAGGACTCTCTTGACTATACCCGACGTCCAGCTCTGGACTGTATATCTGGACTACGTTCGCCGGCGTAACCCTTTGACAACCGATACTACTGGTCAATCAAGGAGGATTATCTCTTCTGCCTATGATCTAGCACTGCAGTATGTCGGTGTAGATAAGGACTCCGGGTCTATCTGGACAGATTATGTCCAGTTCATACGCTCTGGTCCAGGGAACGTCGGTGGTTCTGGGTGGCAGGACCAGCAAAAAATGGATTTGCTGCGCAAGGCTTATCAGAAAGCTATCTGCGTTCCCACTCAAGCTGTCAATAACCTTTGGAAAGAATATGACCAGTTTGAAATGGGTCTAAACAAACTTACGGTAATTCGGATGCCCTGCTTACCTGTAGTTGCGTGCCCACGCTAACGTTGCTATGCTTATATATAGGGACGGAAGTTCCTTCAAGAGCAGTCACCCGCGTACATGACCGCCCGCAGCTCTTATACGGAACTGCAAAATATCACAAGAGACCTGAACCGGACAACCTTACCCAGGCTACCCCCTGTTTTAGGCTCTGATGGTGACATTGAATTCGGGCAACAGGTTGATATCTGGAAGCGCTGGATCAAATGGGAGAAAGGCGACCCACTTGTTCTAAAAGAAGAAGACCAGGCTGCTTTCAAGGCTCGTGTAATTTATGTGTATAAGCAAGCTCTCATGGCTCTTAGGTTTTTACCAGAGATATGGTTCGAAGCTGCCGAATTCTGCTTCCTAAACGACATGGAGAACGAGGGGAATGAATTTTTGAAGAACGGCATAGAAGCTAACCCCGAGAGTTGTCTTCTTGCGTTCAAGCGTGCTGACCGACTAGAAATCACATCGGAGTCCGAACAAGATCCCATAAAGCGAGGTGCCAAGGTTAGGGAACCTTATGACAAGCTTCTTAACGCGCTTTACGACTTGATCGCCAAAGCACGCACTCGAGAATCTCAAGATGTCGCACGACTTGAGGAAACTTTCGCGAAAATCAACCCGGATACTCAGCCGTCCAAGACAGACGATGACGATGACGACCAAAGTGACTCGAAGGCCAGAGAGTCGATGAAGAACGCCCAGATTGAAGCCCTGCGCAATGCACATGCAATACAAATCGGTATCCTTTCTAAAACGGTCTCTTTTGCTTGGATTGCTCTTATGCGCGCAATGCGTCGTATACAAGGCAAGGGTAAACCTGGCGAAATGCCCGGCTCACGACAAGTGTTTGCGGACGCTCGCAAAAGAGGACGTATCACAAGTGATGTCTATATTGCAAGCGCACTTATTGAATATCATTGCTATAAAGACCCGGCTGCAACAAAGATCTTCGAACGGGGTGCCAAGTTATTTCCCGAGGACGAGAATTTTGCGCTCGAATACTTGAAGCACTTGATTGATATTAATGATGTTATCAGTAAGCTCCCCGATCCGAACCTGATCTTGTAGGTCGTTCGAAGATGGAAGCTGACGTATCTCTTTTCAGACGCTCGTGCAGTCTTTGAGATGACGGTAAGAAAGCTAGCATCTAACCCGGAAAATGTGCACAAGACCAAGCCCATATTTGCGTTCCTTCACGAGTACGAATCTCGATACGGAGATTTAGTCCAAGTTATAAACCTAGAGAATCGGATGCGTGAACTGTTCCCTGAAGACCCGACGTTGGAACAGTTTGCCCATCGATACTCTAGCCCTGCCTTCGACCCTACAGTTGTGCGGCCGATCATCTCTCCCTCCCAGACAAGGCCCAAGACAGCATTCCCAACGGAACAACCCGTGTCTCGTCATGGCACTCCATCTTCGAGGTATCCGGACGCGTCAGTAACAAACTCACCGAAGAGACCGTTGGAAGACTTTGATGACGAAATGAATCGACCACGCAAGTTTATTCGAGCCGACTCCCCACTGAAAACAACCCAGAGACGACAGTTGGATCCGCCAAAACGTACCCAGCAAGTTATCAGTAACCAGACTGGGTCTCAATTCCGGTCACAAGGTTCACCTGCTCCATTGCCTCGTGACATTGTTTATCTCTTGAGCATCATTCCCTCGGCGTCAGCCTACAATGCTGGTCGGTTTTCACCGGAAAAGTTGGTCGACCTTATTAGGAGAATTGATATGCCCACCTCCATCTCACAGATTCCACTTCCACCATCTGTTCGCGGGCTTGGGTTTCCTGGTACGTCTCTAGTTCCCTGTAATCTTCTTACAACCCCACTTTTCCTACTAATGCTTATCGCTTTCGACAGGTGCCTATCGCCCACAGTAATATACCAACGCATATAGGCATGGCTCCTACTATTGCTTGATGATAATGCGCAATATCTGAATATCTTGGGTTCCCATTGCCTGGTGTCTCGCATCGGTTTCAACCACATCTCATCGGCCTGGCGTGTATTAGATCTGTAATCATTTTCCAATGTTGCTTACATTTGACGAACGGCGTTAAAGTTTGGTTTGGCAAATTGTCACGAAATCCCTTAGCTGGGATCAACAAGAAATAACCCTCGGTGCCTTTCTTTTGGGTAGGATATGTTATCCATTCCTGGTCGGGTTTGTACAGTTTTTTTTTTATATCTCTTGGTCTCCGATATGAAACGGTCACTAGGAAGTTGTGGTGGGTTGACGAAGGGGAATTTTTGTTTCTTTCTATGGCACGAATTGTGCGATTCTCAGGATACCTCTCGAGTCTGCAATATCTTTCTTCTCCTTTGACAATGGTATTTAACGTGTTCGTGAAGTGACGACGTTCCTCAACTCTGAGTAAAAGCCATGATGCGATGTATCATCCAGATCGTTATCTAAATAAGCATCTATGCAAGTGTGCCCACAATGTGAGAGACGAGACTAGAACATGATATTGCCAGCGGGGCTAAAGGCCAGACTGATCTTCTGCAGCTCGACAATCTCTTTCAGATACATACCCTAGTTCCAGTACATGTGTATCTCGGTCTTGACGTGCTCCATTTTCCTGATGAGCGCCATCTACACAACGTGCGGTGCTGAGAGAGGTCAGATATAGAACAGTCAAACGTGACACTGACCGTGACGGGATTTCCAGCCAGAGGCCTGGTCAACTATTGTCAACTTCTGTTAGCTCTGGTCACCTCAGCATTTGGTCTATTCCTACTCCCTCGACCATCTCTAAGACTCTTCCACCCATCATCCGCAGGAGACCACCTTGTTGTCTGTTGCGCCTTCCTCATTTGACCATCGATCTGTTCCTCCACCTCAATCAACTCTCATTATCATCACCCTAGGCAACAGCCTGAACAGTCAACCAGATCTGTTGTGTTTCTTCCTGCTTGATCTCACCTTCCACACCTTCCACACCTTCGAGCCTCACCACATCTCTTCCTTCCTCAACCCATTTCCCTTTCTGCCAATATCTTTCTATCAACATCCTTCCTCCAGAATCTGCTTACCACTTCTATCCCCAAACCCTCGCCATATTCCATCCTGTGACCACAAATCCCCATATCCTAAGCCGACATTCACTGGAACCTTAACATCTCTATCCTTTTCACAGCCACCCACACCTAAAACTGGACGATCAGTCAAAAAATGGCTACCAGTGATCCAGCTTTGGACAGGCCAAGACTGAAGACGGACATGTGTAGAAATGTCGATCTCCCTTTGGGGGCGTTTGCCATCAACCACTTGGTAAGTTGGATTTTTTTTCCCACATTCCCTTGGGTAACTCCGCCTTGTATTCGTATTCTCTTTTGCCTTGAACTCTTTATTCTTCATTCTTCATTTTTCTTGCCACATACATTCCCTTTTGTTGGTTTTTCTTTCGCCTTTTTCTTATTCTCTACCCCCTTCACTGTGCGGATTCCTTCCCAGGCCCATGTTCATTCCCGTTTACTCAAACGGCATATGCATGGGATTACGGGGATTCACAGGCCGAAGACTGTCCATCCATGTGGGAAGCCGACATTCATTGCGTTGTCTTCTATTACCCGAGTCAAGTGTAAACGCTTCACAGGATGGCGTTCTCCCTATATAAGAAAACCCTCTCTTCCTCCCTATGGAACTTACTCTCCTTCTCTCGCCTTTCTCATATCTGTGTGAACTTGCTGCCCTGCTTTGTTTCTTTTATATTGCCACTCTCCTGGTCTCATACCAGTAACCTTTATTTTCCCTTCTACCATGGAGGAATTCGAAGTCGTCAATAAACTTACTGGCGGTCTCCGCCACCTCCGAGTTCGTGAAGCTGACGAAGTCGTCAAGTATTCTGTTCCAGTCGAAACTGTGCCTCGTCCGGGCTTCAACACCACGGGCAAAGAAGTGGACATTTCTCTGAACGCCTATCCGATCACCAAGTTCCCTAGTAGGAACGTTTACCAGTACGATGTGAGTGTCTCCGGCAGCCATAGTATCTTGTTTGACTCAGCCAATGGGTCCATCCAAGGCCTCATAAGTAGACGTGGACTAACTTGGGACATAGGTCAACATCGGGAACGGTGATGAGAAGAACATCGTCTGCAAGAAGGTCTGGAACTCGAATTCAAGAAAGACTGCTTTGAAGCAG